>NC_134882.1:6575712-6585994 GCF_041734735.1 Babylonia areolata
CTTGTCGGAGACGCTGATGTGGCCCAGGAACTTGTTGGTGGCCTGGTGCTCCACGATGTCCGTGCCCGACGGGGACAGGGTCAGGATGATCTCAGGGGCGTTGTCGTTGACGTCGATGATATTGACGACGATGTAAGCGGAGGAGGACTGCTGAGGTTTCCCGCGGTCCAAGGCTTCTATCACGAACACGAACTTATTCACCGTCTCGTAGTCCACCGGCTGCGTGAGGTACAACCTGCCGTCGGCCGTGATCCTGAAGTGGTCTTTGATGTCCTGGCCCACCCTGGGCCCCAGCTGGTACAGCACCTGCAAGGAGGAAGGTGGTAAAGTGGTTTCGACGCGCTTATGTGGCCAATACAGTATCCGTTAAAAAAAAAAGTCTTGGTTCGAATTCCGCTTCTCACCCTTTTCTCCCAAGTTTGACCACAAAAATCAAACATAGCGTCTGGTCATTCGGATGCGATGATAAACCGAGGTCCCGTGTTCGCGCATTGAAATAAGGGCGCACGAATGTGTAAGTGTCGTCCCTCTGTTTATTATATTATTTTTAAGCGTAAAACATCAACCGAATTTTAACAAATTGACATCAATCCATCCCCCAAATCTTAAATGGCATCTGGGGGAAAGGTCATGCCAAAACCCCCCATCCCCCCCCCCATCACACCCCACCCCACACCCCACCCACCCCAAACCCCCCGATTGCAAATGTAGTGTGGCGCATAAATATGGAAATTCCCCCACACACACACACATTTTTTGACCCCCCCCCTTTCCCTCGTAGTAAACTGACTTGTTTCATACACAGACCAGACACAAAAAAAAGACAAAAACAGCCCAGACAACAGACCACACACACACCCCACACACACACACACAACACACACAAAAAAAAACCACACCCCCCCCTCCTCTTGGGAAAAAAAGGAATCCCAAAAAAAAAGCCCCAAAAAAAAAAAAAAACCCCCCCCCCACACACACCCCAAAACACCAAAAACACACAAAACACACCCACACACCCCACACACACACACACACAATTTACTGCATTAACTGATTGACAAATTTGTGTGTTTTTATTATTCATTCATTCATTCATTTACCATTGCCTTGTGCTTATAAACCTTTAATTTTTCATGCAACAATATCTTTTTTTTTCTTCTATTCTGTTCTTTTCCCTTTCCCACACACACCACAACACACACACACACACACACACACAAAACAACACAACACAACACAACACAACAAAAAATTGAAGAACAACGCCCCTGCCCGTTGCTGTCGATGCCCCTGTCAAGGCCGTAGGGCCGGGAGGGGTCTCGGCCCGGGGCTTCTCTTTTCGTTGACGGAGTTTGGAAAAGGGGGTGAAGGCTGGGGCGTTGTCGTTGCGGTCCGTGATTGGCGTTTGATGAGCACAGAGCCTACGACGAGGAGACCCCCTGTGAGGCCACGAGGTGACAAAGTAGGGTCGAATTTTTCCCTGTCCCCATCTCCGTCCCTTGTGATTGATGATAATTAATGATTTATAATGATGATTGAGGATGATGATATTAATTACTTTTCCCTACTACTCAACTACTACTACTAAAAGAAAGTTTTTCGGTTATGTTCGTATCTCTGATCTGTCTCCCCCAATTTTTTTGTGCCCCCGGTACATTTGGGAAATAAAGTATTTCTATTCTGTTTTATTTACTACAAAAAACAACAACAAAAATCATCATCATCATATCGTTGTAACGTGTATGAGAAAAAAAGAAAAAGAAGAAAAGAAGAAAGAAGAAGAAGAAAAAAGAAAGAAGAAGAGAAGAAGAAGAAAAAAGAAGAAGGAAAAAAAAAGAAAAATTTTAATGACGAAAATGCTGCGCACTGCTGTTGATCATTAGGTCATGATAGGGTGGTGATTTTAAGAAGAAGGAAGAAGAAGAAAAAAAGAAGAAGAAAAGAAAAAAGAAGAAAAATGTTATGCTGTGCTTTTGATGATTGATGAGTGAGATGATGAGAAGAGGGGAAAAAGGGAAGGAGAAAGAGGAAATTTGCGCGCGCGCGCACACACACCACAAACCACCCAAAACACCACACACACACACACACCCTAATTAAATATATATAAAATATATAATATATATATATATATATATATATATATATATAAAACACAAAGAGAGAGAAAGGGGACGGAAGAAAAGGAAGAGAGATGCAGGTTCCAAACAAACAAAAAACACAAAACCCCCAAACCCTTGAAAGCCATTTCCCCGTAAACCCAGTGCCACTGTTCTTTTTCCCCCCCACTCGAACACTTCCTCGTGTCCTGCCCTTTGGGAAGTCGTGGTGAGGGCGGAGTTGGCCATCTGTCGGGTCCTCGCCCGCGGCGGTAACGAAAGGGCCCGGGCATTTCCCCGGGCACGTTCCCTTCCCCTCTTTGGGGGGGAAAGGTCGGGCATTGTGTTTTTGTCCCCCGGAATCACCCCGGGAAGGTGAAGGAGGTGATAAAAAGGTTTTAAAAACCCTTGTTGTCAGTAAATACTGGGTCCGTGAGCGTCCCCTGTTCTTCGTGGTTGAGGGTTTTTGCCAGGGTTGAGCCTTACCGTCCCAGAACAGAGTTCGTGGGGACGACTATGTTCTATCAGGTTAAAGGTTTATCTGCAAATCATTTTCCGTGGGACAAGGTTCTACAGGGTTTAAAGGTTATCTCCCAATAAGCGTGCGTGGGGAAACCAAAAAGGTTCTGTCATGGTTAAGCCCTTTTTTGCCAATACAGCCCCCTGAAGTCGCTATTCTATTAGGGTTTTAAGACTTTACTCCCAATATAGTGTCGGTGACGACGACTGGTTTACCATTTTTAATCCCTTATCTCCAATACATGTTTGTGGGGATCACAATTCGTTGGTAAAGACCTTTTTTGGCAGCGTGTCTGAAGACTACTTTTTTCTATCATGGTTAAGGCTTATCTCCCCAATACAGTTCCCTGGGGTTTACCATTTTTTCATTGGTTAAAAAAAAGCCCCTTATTTGCCAAAAATTGTGTGAGGACTTGGGGTTCATCTTTTCAGAGTTTTATTGAAAAACGTTCGTGAAGATCTAAAGGGGTTCTTCATGGTTAAACGTTTATCTGCCAATACTTGTGGGTAGGATTACAAAGGTTCTATAAAATGGTTAAGACGCTTATCTCCAATCGTTCGTGAAGATCATGGGTTCTATCAGGAAAAGACGTTATCTCCAAAATTTTGTGAGGATTCCCGGTTTTCATGGTTAAGAGTTTTTGCCAAACATGTCGGTGAAGATCCCGGGTCTATCATTTTTAAGACCCCTTTTCGCCAAAACAGTGTCTGAGGATCGACTAGGTTCACATGTTTCAGACGCGTATTTTGCCAATACAGTGTCTTTGAGGATCTACCAGGTTCTGTCATGGTTAAGACCTTATTTCCAATACATTGTCCTGGGGATCTCTAGGTTCTTCATTTTTAGACGCTACTCCCAAAAAGTGTCTAAAGATCTACGGTTTTTGTCAGGGTTAAGAGTTTATTACAATACTGTCGTGGGATCGCTGGGTTATCATTTTAAAGTTTATCGCCAATACAGTGTCGTAGGATCACGGTTCTTCATGGTTTAAGACGCTTTTTGCCTCAGTGTCGGTGAAGATCACTTGTTCTATCACGGTGAAAGTTATTGCCAAAAACAGTGTTTGTGGGGATCTACCTTTTCTATCTGTTTCAGACCCGTATTTCCAATACGTGTCGTTGAGGTCTACCTTTTTCTTCAGGGTAAGCCCTTTATTGCCAATACAGTGTCCCTGAGGACGCTAGGTTATCGGTTGGGGGCCCCCTTTTCTGAAAAACCCGGTGTGAGGATCTACCGGTTCTTAAATTTAAGACGTTATTCAATACATGTTTTGAGATCTCCAGGTTCTATCATGTTAAGGCCCCCCATTTTCCAAAAAATTGGGGTGAAATCATAGGTTCAAGGGTTTAAGACCCCTTTTCCCAAAACTGCCCTGGGATCTACAGGTTTTTCAGGTTTAAAACGCTTTTTCTGCAAACGGGTTTGGTAAAAGGTTTACAGGTTTCATCAGGGTTAAGCGCTTATCTGCCAAACAGGTGGTAAAAGATCATTTGGTTCTATCAGGTAAGCGCTTTCTCCCAAAAACAGTTTTGTAGGGACTCTATTCTATCTGTTTCGCCTTTTTTTTTTTTTACAATACAGGGGCGTTAAATCCCATTTTTAGGGTTGATTTTGCCAAAGTGTCCCCCTAGATCAAATTTGTATGGTTAAACCTTATTTAAGAAAGGTAGCAGGTTTTGGTTTCTTCCGGTGGCGCTATCGGGGCCCTTTTTTTTGTGGGTCCCCATTTTTTGTTTTCAAAAAAGGTTTTGCCAAACGTTTTGGGGCAAACCGTTTCTTATGGTAAGACCTTATTTAAATAATTTAAAAAATACTGGTTCTATAAAGTTGGGCCCCTTCTGCCAATACGTGTTGGAAGATCCTGGTTCTTATCAGGTTAAGACGCTTATCTGCCAATAGTTCATAAACATTATTTCTTCGTCAATCTGGCCCCGGTCTTCTCGCCCTTTTCTTTTTCCCACGTTTGAGCCAAAAACAAACTGATCATCTAGTCACACGGATGAACGCTAATTAATCGAAACCGAGCCCCCCGGGTGTTGCCAGCACCTTTTGGCGCACACACGAAATAAAAATCAGAAATTAAATAAGAATCCAATGGTTTACACAGCTTAAAAAATAACCACACCCCCACACACAACCCCCCCCTCAACTCTACTCCCCTCGTGAAAAAAATTCGTTCCGTTTCGTTTCAAGCGTTTGGATTATGCTGCCTAAGCATCTCTAAGCGAGGGGAAGCAGCGTAAAATTATGGATCGTCTGAACTTATGACATTTCCCTTGGGAAAAAAGAAACAAAACAAAAAAAAAAAACAAAAAAAATAAAAAAATAAAAAAAGCCCCAACAAAAACCCCACGGACGATTTAGAATTTTTAGCCGCCCTCCGGGAGGTCTTCCGATGACGGCCAGTCCCCGGGTCTGGGCATACCTTGTTCCCGACACCCCCTCCCGTGATCCCCTCCTTGTCCGCCCACCCCGGGCTCGTTGTCGAGGGGGAAGTAGCGGGCCTTGTCTTTCCTCTGCCGAACAGCTCGAATTGAGGGCCCGGGAAGTCCGGTGCTGTCGGATTGAAGAGGCCGGTCCAGGGCCGTGTTGCCCACGAAATCCCTCATCCTGCCCCCGTGATGTTGTCGTCACCCGGAAGAAGTTGTCGTCCGGCCCTGTCCCCTTGGCCCCTCAGCCAACCCAAAACCAACACAAAAGGGCAATTGTGTTTTAGAAGTGGAGCAACGTCACGAAGGTTGCGAGGGGGTTGTTTGGACTTTTTCTTCTTAGTCATCATATGTCACATCCCCCCGTCCGGGGCGTCGTCGGCGCCATTTTTCGTCGACTTCTTTCTCGTCTCATCATGGCATAGTTTTTGTGGTTTTTTGTTTTGTGTGTGTGTGAAGGGGAAATTTAAACAAATCGTGGTTGACACGGAATCGGAACAACTGACTGGGGTGGGTGGGGGGGGGGGGAAAATTTACCGTTTTGTAAGGTTTTTCATTTTTTTATGAGTTTTTTTTTGATATTTGTTTCACTTGAAAAGATCATCCCCCACATGTACTATTCGCAAATTTTTCTTGAAAAAAAACAAAACCAAACTCCCAAACAACAAAAAAATGCCTCTGTGAAATTTTTTTTTTTTTTTTTTTTTTTTTTTAAGAAAAGAAAAAAGATAAAAACCCCTCAAAAACCAATCCCACGATTTCAATCAAAAGCCAAAAAAAAAAAAAATCTCAAAAACGCACTAAACGCAGGGTTCTTGTTTTAAGGAGGGAAGCGGGTTTTGTTCGTTTCCCTTTCCCGGCTTTTTCCCCGGGCAAACTTTTAAGACTTTGCTCAACTAAGTTTGGGTGGGGGTGACGATCTCCATCTTTTTCTGATGCATCAGCAACAGCAGCAGCTGAAGGGAAAAAATCAGATCTTGAGGGAAAGAGTAAAGAGGTGGGTGGGAGGGGGGGGAGGAGGGGGTTGGGGGGTGGGGGGAGGGGGGGGGGGGGGGGGGGTTAGGAAAGTTGAAAGGCAGCGTTTTCTTCTGTCTCTCCCTTCCCCAGGGTCAAAAAGCCCCGCAAAAGAAAGAAGGAAACATAAGCAGTCTTGTTTTTGTCCTATTCCCCTTTTCTCTGTCTCCTCTGTTCTTCTCTGTTTGTGCCCCTGTTAATCACCCCCCTTTCCCTTAAAAAAACCCACACACAAAACGTTTCTCTCTCTCTCTTTTTTTTTTTTTTTTTTTTGTGGTGTGTGGTGTGTGTGTGTGTGGTGGTGTGTTTTGTTGTGTGTGTGTGTGTGTGTGTTCTAAGTGTGTGTTTTTGGGGTCTTGATGCCTGAGGGGCCCAAAGTTTACAGCAAACAAACCCGGGCATACGGGAGCGCGCTCTTGTTCCCGGTTAAATTTTTCCCTTCTTATCAGCTTTGCCTTTTCAGGACACAGCCAAAAAACCCCCCGGGCAGGCATGGGATGGGGGAAAAAACGGTGGTGGGTTGAGTGTTATGGCCCCTTAATCGCGGACTACCCTTACTTCATGGAGGCGCCTTGGGAATAAAAACGTTTAAAGTATTTACCCCCCAAAAGGGGGTATGGCTGCCTACATGCAGGGTAAAAAAAAGGGGCATACCAAAAAACCCACTGGTGCAAAGGTGAACGGGGGGTTGCAGCCCAAAAAGAAGAAGAAGAAGGAAAAAAAGAGAAAAGAAAAAGAAGAAAGAAAAAGAAGAAGAAGAAGAAGAAGAGGAGGAGGGGAGGAGGGAGGAGGAGGGGGAGGTTAACGATGGGTATACTTAACTGCCCAATTTTCTACCGTGATCAGGGGCCAGGTCTTTTTTGGCATGGTGTTTGTTTTGGGGTCCTTCGGAAAAAATTTTTTTTTTTTTTTTCCCGGGTAATGGGTATTGACTCAGTTGTTGGGAGGGGGTAGGGGGTCTGTCGTGACCTTCTCTCTCTTCTCCCTCCTCTCTCCCCCTTTCCCTTTTCTCACTCATTTTTTTTTTTTTTTTTTTTTTTCTCTTCTTTTTTTTTCTTCCTCTCAGCCCTATCTCGTCTGTCTCTCTTCTTTCAGTCTCTGTCCCTGTCTTTGTCTGTCTGTCTTTCCCTCCATCCTATGGAGTAAAAATGTTTGTAGAACGCACTATATTTTCAAAAACGTAATATATTATCTTTTTAAATACTATTTTGGTTTTCCGACCCCACGACGACGACGAAACCCTCTTGAGCTTTTCAGTCTCGGTGGGTGTGAACGCGCATTTATTATTATAGTTATGGGAAACCCTTTTGGGAAACGCTTGGGTCCGCATGGGGCAGGGAAAAACTCTTTGGTTTCATTTTTATTGTAATTCTATATACCAGGTTTTTACAACAGAACAGAATAAAATGGGAAAAAGAGGCCCAAAAGAATACAATACAAAACAACAGAACAGAATACAATAGAAACGGGATAAAACAAAAGAATATAATGAAATGGAAAAGAACAAACGTAATAGAACAGAACAGAAAGAATAGAACAGAAAGAAAAAGGGGATTTTGAATGGAATGGGAAAGGGATAAATAACAAAAGATCGATGAGAATAGAAGAGATGAGAACAAAAAAAAAAAGAACAGAAAAGAAAAAATAGAATAAAGAACTTGAGCCTTCGTTCCCCCCCCCCCCCCCCCCCCCCCTTTTTTTTTTTTTTTGGTTTTTTTTTTTTGTTTTTTTTTTTTTTTTTTCCCCTTTCCAAAAGAAACACAGTAAGCTATTATCCTTACCATAAACCCAATTATTTATTTTCCCCCTACGCCCGACTCAGCCGGCCCGCCATTTCCTTATTCCCCGTCTCCGTGCCCGTGCGCGTAAATCTTCGGGTTCTTGCACACGACGAATGCGTCAAGCCCTTTGGGGATAACATTCGTTGACTCTTCGTCTTTGGGTCAACGAAATAAGGAAAAAAAGAGACAGAGACAGAGAAGAAGATAGGAGAAGAAGAGAGAGAGGGGCGGGGGTGGGGGTGGGGGGGGTGGAGTAAGAGGGGAAAAGTGGTGAGTGGGTTTTGACAGTTTCAGTTTTTTTGGGGGTTTTTTTGATTGTGTTTATTTTACATTTTGTGTTATACTTGTGTGTGTGTGTTGTGTGTGTGTGGTGTGTGTGTTGTGGTGTGTGGTGTGTGTGTCGTGGGGCGTGTGTTTGTGATTTTTGGGTTGGGGTGGGGGGGGGGAGGGGGAGGAGGGGGGGGGGATGAATAGGTTTTTATGATGTTTGTTATCTTTTTTTCTTTTTTTTTTTTGATATTACATATGTGTTTTATTTGTAAAAAACCTAGGGGTTATTTTAGAGATTTGGCGTAAATGCAAGCAAAAGCTAAAATAATAATAATAAAATAATAATAAAAAAAAATAAAAAGAAAATAAAACAACAAAAATTGGAGGGGGAGAGGGGAGGCAGGGAAAAAAAAGAAAGGAAGAGGATGGAGGAGGGGGAGAGGAGGAGGGGGGAGGGGAAGGAAGCGAGAGTGAAAACAGAGGGGGGAGAAAAAAGAAGAGAGAATAGAGAGAGGGGAGAGAGGGTAAAAGGGATAGTGATGACAGAGATAAAGAGAAGAGAGACAGAAGAGAGAAAAAAAAAAAGAGAGGAAAAGAGAGAAGAAAGAAGAGGAGGGGGGGAGTGAGAAAATAGAAGGGAAAGGATGAACTATTTTACTGCCATTGACAAAACTTACTTTTAGCAAGGGGGACAACCCTTTTTGGCAGTCAATGCACATCCACAGAAATCGCAAGTATCCAACTCCTTGCAGTGAAACGAAACGGATTGTTGTCAAACCCTTTTTCCATGATTACACGTCAAAACCCTCATTGATTAGGGAACGGAATTCCCTTTTTGTACACGCATCCCCCGAAATAATTATGGTTTGTTATTGTTCATTTTGTTTTCTTCTTTTTCTTCTTCCGTCTTTTCTTTAATTGTCTTTTTTTTTCTTACCGAAACTAGTCCACATCCCCAAAAGTTTTTTTCTGTTTTGTTTTAAGAATACGGCTCACATCCAAAGAACTCACCCAGAAAACAACTCCCGGGGAACGAAATCAAGCCACACTGGTTTTAACCACCCAAATCCTGCAGCCAAAAACAGGCGGTCAACAACTTACTGACCCTAGGGATCATAATTCCCTCCTTTTTTTTATTTTTTTTTTTTTTTTTTTTTTACCCCCCCAAAAAGTTTCTCAAAAAAAAATCCCCTTTTCTGCGCTTTCGCAAAAGCTGCTTCCTTCCTTGTCCGTTTATCTCTCAGCCCCAACGGGGTTTTTACCGATGTTTTAGGGTTTAAAACAGAGAGGGGCCCCTTCCTACTGAGCCTGGGTTAAGTCCCCTTTTCCCACGATCTCTGGTTTTAAGGGCCAAGCCCCAAATGTCGGATTCTGACAGAAGAGAGAGGAGAGAGAGAGAGGAGCAAATTTCAAGTGGCTCGCGCAGCAACGCCCACAGAAAGGATTCCCCTGATTCCCCACAACAACAGAAAATTCGATAGCAAGGGTCGGTCACTTGGACATGACCCGTAAATGAGATAAAAACCCCAGCCCCTTTAAAAAACAAAAACGGTGAGAGTTAATGATAAAGGTTTAGTGGGAAGACGAAAGTTTTTTGTAGCGACGGGAAAACTTTTCGTTACTCATGGGGGCAACTTTTGGGGTTAGACACCCGCGTGGAGGGATTTGGGGGGGTGGGGGGGGGGGGGGGGGGGGGGGGGGGTGGGGAAAGGGGGGGGTTTTGTTATCACACCACACACCCCGCCCACGCCAACGCGTTTCGGTCGTGTCATTTCCAGTTTTTTTCAGCAAGACCGGCAGGCAAATGCTTGTGTGACTTTTGCCTTTTTTTGTCAGCCCTAACGTCTCCATTACCCCACGGTCGCTCGCTGTGGCGTCAAATTTCAAAGCCTAATGTAGCGTTAATCCCCTTTTTTTAGGAAGTCAGTACGATAAAGTCGTGGAAATTCCAAAGACTTTTTTTCTGGGCAGAACTTCTCAAACTCAAAAGGTGGGGGGAAAGTGATTAGTTTCGGGTTTGCTGTAAACCCCCTGTTGATTATCACGTCCTAGTTCAGACACTCGAAATTTCCCTGATAAAACCGGGGTTTTCATGTAGTGAAGGTGACTAATGCGGTCAGGGGAAAAACCCCCCTGTCCCGTGTCTTCCCCGGTCCACGCCGGGGGGGG
>NC_134882.1:6591094-6596094 GCF_041734735.1 Babylonia areolata
ACGTGCGTGCGTGCGTGTGTGTGTGTGTGTGTGGTCACATTTTGGTGTGTGTATGTAACATAGATATAATGTTTTATGTTATCAAAAGCGTTTTTGTAAAGCACCTAGAGCAGATTTCTGGATAGTGTGCTATATAAGTATCCATTATTATTATTATTATTATTATTATTAAGATCTACTCGGTTCTATCAAGGTTAAGACGCTTATCTGCCAATACAGTGTTTGTGAGGATCTACTAGGCTCTATATCATGGTTAAGACGCTTATCTGCCAATACAGTATCAGTGAACATCTACTCGGTTCGTCGAATCCTGGTCCCGGTCTTCTCGTCCTTTCTCTTCCCACGTTTGACTGCAAAATCAAACTGATCATCTAGTCACACGGATGAGACGCTGATTAATCGAACCGAGCTCCCGTGTGTGTTGCCAGCACACATTTGGCGCACACACTGAAATAAACATATCATGACAACTTAGAAGTAAGTAATCCACATGGTTTTACACAGCTTACACAAGAATACACACACACACACACACACACACACACACACACACACACACACACACACTCAACTCTACTACCCTCGTGAAATGAAAATTCGTTCCGTTTCGTTTCGAAGCGCGTTTGGATTATGCTGCCAGTAAGGCATCTGCTAAGCAGATGGGAAGCAGCGTATAATTATGGATCTGTCTGAACTTAGTGACACTTCCTTGAGGAGAAAAAAGAAACAAAACAAAACAAAACAAAACAAAAATAAATAAACAAATAAATAAAAGCCCCAACTGAAACCCCACCTGGATCGACTTGTAGAAGTTGTAGCCGCCGTCCGGGGAGGTCTTCCGATAGACGGCCATGTCCAGGATCATGGTGCAGTCCACCTTGTTCCCGCACACCTCCTCCCGGTCGATCCTCTCCTTGGTCCGCACCACCCCGGTCTCGTTGTCGATGGAGAAGTAGCGGGCCTTGTCGTTGCCTCTGCCGAACAGCTCGAACTTGAGGCCCTGGAAGTCCTGGCTGCTGTCGGTATTGAAGAGGCCCGTGTCCAGGGCCGTGTTGCCCACGAAGATGCCCTCATCCTGCTCCTCCGTGATGTTGTACGTCACCCGGAAGAAGTTGTCGTCCTGGCCCTGTCCCGTTGGCACCATCATCGCCAACACCAACACCAACACTAACACTGGCAGCTGATGTAGAAGTGGAGCCAACGTCAGCAGAAGGTTGACGAGGGCGTTGTGTTTGGACTTCTTCTTCTTAGTCATCATCATCGTCATCATCGCCGTCGTCGTCGTCGTTGTCGTCGTCGTCGTCGCCATTATCGTCGTCGACTTCTTACTCGTCATCATCATGGCATAGTTTTTTTGTTTTTTTTTTGTGTGTGTGTGTGTGAAGGAATTGAAACAAATCGTGTGTCTTGACACGGAATCGGAACAAACTGACTGGTGGTGGCGATGGTTAACACTCGGAGAATTCACCGTTGTGTAATAGGTTTATCACTTTTATATGAGTTGTTTTTGATTATCCGTTTCACTAGAAACGAATCATCCCCCACATGTATCTATTCGCAATCTTGTCTTGTAAAAAACAAAAAAACAAAACAAAAACAAAACAAAAAAAACCCCTAAAAAACCCAAAGCAACAAAACAATGCCTCGTGTGAAGTTTTTCTATTTTTATTTTTATTTTTTTGTTTATTTATTTATTTATTTTTTAAAGAAAAGAAAAATGATTACACCCCTCAAAAACCAATCCTACGATATTCTGAGATCAGAGAGCCAGAAAAAAAAAAAAATCTCAAAGACAGCATCTAACACGCAGGGGTTCTTGTTTTGAAGCGTAGGTAAGCGGATTTCGCTCTCGTTTCCTTGCCCTGGCTTATTCCGGATCAAGCTTTTAAGACTTTGCTCAACTAAGCTTTGGCGCTGGGGTGATGACGATCTCCATCTTTATCTAGATGCATCAGCAACAGCAGCAGCTGAAGGAAAAAGTCAGATCTTGAGGGAAAGAGTGAAAGGAGGTGTGGGTGGGAGGGAGGGGGGAGGAGGTGTTGGGGCTGGGAGGGGAGGGTGGGGGGGGGGGGGGTTAGGAAAGTTGAAAGGCAGCGTTCTCTTCTCGTCTCTCCTCTCCTCAGGCTGCAAGAAGCCCTGCAACAGAAAGAAGGAAACATACGTCAGGTCTCTGTCTGTCTGTCTCTCTGTCTCTCTGTCTCTGTCTCTGTCTGTCTGTCTGTCTCTGTGTTCCTCTGTCTCAGATCACCCTCCTTTCCCTTACAAACCTCACACACACAAACGCTCTCTCTCTCTCTCTCTCTCTCTCTCTCTCTCTCTCTCTCTCTCTCTCTCTGTGTGTGTGTGTGTGTGTGTGTAGTGTGTGTGTGTGTGTGTGTGTGTGTGTGTGTGTGTGTGTGTGTGTCTAAGTGTGTGTTGCGAGTCTTTGATGCCTGACGCCAACGTTTACAGCAAACAACCGTGTCATGAGCGGCATGCGCGCTCTTGTTCCTGGTTAATTCACGTTCTTATCACGCTTAGCCTTAAGCAGGACACAGCCAACGAACCCCATCGGGCAGGCATGTGGATGGGAGAAAAAGCGGTGGCGTAGGGTTGATGTGTTATGGGCCCGCTTAATCGCAGGACTACGCACTCTACTTCTATGGAGGCGCCTTGGCAATAAGAATCGGTTAACGTATTGACCCCCCGAAAACGGAGTATGGCTGCCTACATGGCAGGGTAAAAAACGGTCATACACGTAAAAGCCCACTCGTGTGCATACGAGTGAACGTGGGAGTTGCAGCCCACGAACGAAGAAGAAGAAGAAGAAGAAGAAGAAGAAGAAGAAGAAGAAGAAGAAGAAGAAGAAGAAGAAGGAGGAGGAGGAGGAGGAGGAGGAGGAGGAGGTTAACGCATTGGAGTATACTTTAACATGCTCCATTGTCTACCAGTGATCAGGGTTCCAGGTTCCGTTTCGGCATGGTGTTTGTTGTGTCCTTCGAAAAAGCTTTTTTTTTTCTCCGGATGCTAATGGGTACTTGACTTCAGTTGTTGGGACGGGGGGTGAGGGTGTCTGTCTGTGTACCTGTCTCTCTCTCTCTCCCTCCTCTCTCCCTATCCTTCTCTCACTCATTTTTTTTCTTCCTCTCAGCCTCTATCTCTGTCTGTCTCTCTGTCTTTCAGTCTCTGTCCCTGTCTTTGTCTGTCTGTCTTTCTCCCTCTCACTCGCTATGGAGTACGAATGTTGTGTAGAATCGCACTATATTATCAAACACTGTAATATATTATCTATAAATACTATTTTTGGTTGTCCGACGACGACGACGACGACGTCTGTGAGCTTTTCAGTCTCGGTGGGTGTGAACGCGCATATTATTATTATAGTTATGGAATCCCATTTTGGAATCTGCTTGGGCGTCCGCAGTGAGGGCAGGGCAAATGCTCTTTGGGCATTTCATTTTTATTGTAATTCTATATACCAGGTTATACAACAGAACAGAATAAAATGGAATGGAATGGACCAACAGAATACAATACAATACAATACAACAGAACAGAATACAATAGAACGGGATAGAACAGAACAGAATATAATGAAATGGAATAGAACAGAACGTAATAGAACAGAACAGAAGATAATAGAACAGAACAGAATAGAATTGATTAGAATGGAATGGAATGGGATAGAATGAAACAGAACAGATCGATGAGAATAGAAGAGATGAGAACATAGAACAGAACAGAACAGAATAAAATAGAATAGAACAGAATCTTGAGCCTTCGTCTCCCCCCCCCCCCCCTTTTTTTTTTGTTTGTTTGTTTGTTTGTTTTGTTTTGTTTTGTTTTGTTTTGTTTCCTTGCCAACAGAAACTACAGTCTGAAGCTATCTATCCTTAGCCAGTAAACCTAATTATTTATTTCCCCAGTACGCAGACTCAGCCGGCCAGCCATTGCCTTATTGCCCAGTCTCCAGTGCCCGTGCTGCGTAAATCTGTCGGGTTCATCTGCACACGTACAGAATGCGTCAAGCCCTTAGGGGATAACATTCTGTCTGACTCTTCTGTCTTTGGGTCAACGAAGTAAGGAAAGAGAGAGAGAGAGAGAGACAGAGACAGAAAGATAGATAGATAGAGAGAGAGAGAGAGAGAGAGAGAGAGAGAGAGAGAGCGGGGGTGGGGGTGGGGGTGGGTGGAGTAAGAGGGAACAGTGAGTGAGTGAGTTTTGACAGTTTCAGGATTTGTTGGTGGTATTTTTTGATTGTGTGTTATTTACGATTGTGTGTTATGACTTGTGTGTGTGTGTGTGTGTGTGTGTGTGTGTGTGTGTGTGTGTGTGTGTGTGTGTGTGTGTGTGTGTGCGTGCGCGTGTGCTTGTGTGTATTGTGGGTTGGGGTAGGGTTGGGGTGGAGGGGGAGGAGGGGGGTGGATGAATAGGTTTCAATGATGTTTGTTATCTTGTGTTCAGTTTTTCCTTTTTTGATATTTACATATGTGTTCTATTTGTAAACACCTAGGGCTTATTTTTAGAGATTAGGCGTAAATGCTAATGCTAATGCTAGTGCTAATAATAATAATGATGATAATAATAACAACAACAACAATAAAGGAAGAGAAGGGATGAGGGAGAGGCAGGGAAGAAAGGGAAATATGGAGTGGGGGAGAGAGAGAGATAGACAGACAGATAGAGAGAGAGAGAGACAGAGAGAGAGACAGAGACAGAGAGAGAGAGACAGAGGGGGGGAGGAAGGGAAGCGAGAGTGAAAGACAGAGGAGGGAGAGAAAAAGAGAGAGAGAATAGAGAGAGGGAGAGAGAGGGATAAGAGGGATAGTGAGTGACAGAGATAGAGAGAGATATATAGAGAGACAGATAGAGAGAATGAAGAAAGAGAGAGAAAAGAGAGATGAGAGAGATAGAGAGAGAGAGGGGGGGGGGTAGTGAGAAGATAGAGAGGGAGAAGGACTGACACTATTTTACTGCCATTGACAATACTATACTTTTAGCAAGGGGGACAATCGCCTTGT
>NC_134882.1:6628594-6633594 GCF_041734735.1 Babylonia areolata
TTTTCTCTGGAACCGGCAGAGAGAAAGGAAGAGGTGGGAGAGGGAGGACGGGGGTGTGGGGGTGGGGGAGGGGGGGGGGGGCGCGGGGATATTGGCTGTTAGAAACCTGTTAATACTCTCCGATGGATTTTTCTCCCGGGGGAGGGTGGGGGTAGGGGTGGGGGTGGGGGTGTTGGGGGTCAAATCCTACCGACTGTATGATAGTCAGCCATGTCCGACTATGACCATCAGAACAGCAGAGGAGGCAACTGCTGTCCCCAGTAGATATCTGGGCTAGAATTTGATTAGATATTGTGGAGTGTCTTTCCCAGGTTACATCCCCCACTCTTCTCGGCCAAGAGGGTTTTAGGATTAGGACAGTCGGCGTTGGGATGGATCCCAAAGGCCATCTAGTCCCCAAGGCTGCAGCGCTAAGAGCCAGTGCAATCCTGCCTCCAAGTTTAGGAGTCTTCGTCGTTCGCAAAAAAGACTAAGCTCTAAATAACTTCCCATTTTAATGGCCGAATCATTGACGATACAGCTCTCACTTTACTGTTTGGCCCAAACTTAAGCTTATGTCACTGGCCCATCCACATTAACAACTCTGTTGTCTATATGGAGTAGCCTGGAATGACCCCTGAGGGTAAACATCAATTGGTAAGAACTGAATCCCTCGCCTTCCCAGTTTGGTTTTACCTCTACCCCCCTGCCCCCCCACTCACCCCCCCCCCCCCTCCGCCCGTACCCCAAACTTGACTTGCCACAAACGATCTCTGGGACGTTGGAGGTGGAACGGGTGTGTGTGTGTGTGTGTGTGTGTGGGGGGGGGGGGGGGGTCATTCGAAGCTAGTCCAGTATGACGCTGATGTAAAACACAGCAAGGGAGGAGGCTTGGGGTTGGAGGTGGAGTGTGGGGTTAGTTTGAGGCTGATTCAGGGAGGAAGGGGGGTGGTGGGGGGTGGTTGAGGGCTGGGGACTGGGGATAGGGCTGGTGGAAGGGGATGGCTGTTGTGGGTAGCTAGCTAGCCAGTGTGTAAGAGCAGCAGGTTCAGTTCCCACTTTGCTAAACCATCCTGGCAGGCTCGCCAAATATCACGAATAAGATTTTTGTTACATATAAAATTAAAACTGTGATAAATACCCAGGCTCACACCTTCCGCTACCACTTCCGACCAAGGACAATAACAACATCATTTTTTATCTTCCTTTCTTGCATATTTATTCTTCCGGGTATTTTGAAATGACGAACCCCCCCCCTTCTCACAACAAATATAATCACGAACACATTCTTACCACCGGCCTAACGCCTTCTCATTCAGTTCAAATCTAACCTACTTCAAAAATTCCACATCACTCCAGATCTAGACATAACATTGCAGTGGAAACCTCAGAGGCAACACTTTGAAGCTCCAGAAACAACGCTTTCGCCTTGATGTCAGGGGGAACTATTTCTCTAATAGAGTGGTGACACAGTGGAACAGTCTCCCAGACTCCGTGGTCCTGGCGCCGTCAGTCAACGCCTTCAAGAGCCGCCTAGACAAACACTGGAGGGGCCTACCTGGTCTGTACAACCCATCTTGTCAGAGCAACTGATTTGGTCTAGCCGCGCTCGCCACGCATGCAACCAATTCAGTGATAGTTTTTTTGTTTTTTGTTTTGGAACACGAACAGGCCTCGGGAGAGGCCTAAACCGTTGTCAAGTCAAGTCAAGTCAAGTCAAGTCAAAAGACGAGCTTAGACGCAGAAACTTACATTCTGCATCCCTAGGAGGGAGCCAGCTAAACAAAATAACACATGGAGGGTCACTGTTGCTCAACAGCCTGGCACTTCACATTCCAGATACATTCATCCTATTTTCATCCATCAACATTTTCTTACAAATTTCATGCTCGCATCTCTCTCTCTCTCTCTCTCTCTCTCTCTCTCTCTCTAGATAATTGCTTTCATTTTATTCAATATTGTGTAGTGTAGACCCTATTCAGGGCGGGGACTGGATGTAAAAAAAGCACACCAGTGCTTATCTATTATCCTCGAAATAAAGAATTTGTCTTGTCTTGTCTTGTCTTGTCTCTCTCATACTAAGAAGTGAAGTCGAACCGTTGACTCCTCATCCCAACTTCCGACTCTCCAGTCCGACCAATCAGAAGGGAGCACACAAAAATCGTGCATTTCGCTCCCTGACAGGCGACATCAGCAGTGTTGATGACCAGCACACCACCAGTCCTGAAATCATCTGCCTGGGTGACTTCTTTTCAAGCGCGTGAATGAACGAAGCGTGTGGGTGCAGGGTGTGGTTGTGTGGGTGTGGGTAGGTTTGAGGGGCATGTGTGGAGGGAAGGGTAGGGGGGAGGGGGGTAGCGGGGTAAGGGTAGGTGGACGGGTTTGTGCGCTGGAGGGGTGTGGGTGGGTGGGTGTGGAGGTATAGTACGAGTGTGTGGTTGTGGGGTGTGGTAATGGGATGTGTGTGTGTGTGTGTGTGTGTGTGTGTGTGTGTGTGTGTGTGTGTGTGTGAGTGTGTGTTTGTGTGTGTGTGTGTGCATATATGCATCATGAGTGAATGTGTGTGTATGTGCTGTTATCATTATCATCACTATCATTATTGTTGTGTGTGTGTGTGCGCGCGCATGTGTGTACGAGCCTTTGTGTGCGTCTGTGCAAAGTTTGTTTGTTTGTTTTTTCAGTGCATGCGCGCTTACATGTATATGCACTTTCGTGCAGTCTGTCTGTCTGGCTGATTTGAATGCGCATGCATATATATATATATATATATATATATATATATATATATATATATATATATATATATATATATATATATATATATATATCATATTTATGTCAACACGTACACACGCATGCTATATTTCTTTTCTATATATTATTGTTAATACATCTCTTATTTTTCGGAATATTGCTGATACACCACCTATTTTCATTCCACGCTTTTTTTTTTTTTGTTTTGTTTTGTTTTGTTTTGTTTTGTTTTGTTTTGCTTTGCTTTATGTATGTTGGTTGGCATGGAAGAAGGGGGGAGGGGGAGGGGAGGGGATATTACCTCTCCCCCCCCACCCACCCACCCTCCGGCAGATTCATTGGGGCTGTCTCCCATACACACGCTGTTGTTCCTCTGGCGTCGAATATAACCGGATATTTTATATGACACTGGTTAAATGGGAAAGACACGGAGAGAAAGAGAAGAAAAAAAAAGAGAGAGAGAAAGAAAGAGAAAAGGATGAGATAGAGGCGAAGAGAGAAGAGAGATGGTGGGGAGTGAAAGAAGAAGAAGAAGAAGAAAGAAGAAGAGGAGGCGTAGAAGAAGAAGAAGAAGAAGAAGAAGAAGAAGAAGAAGAGGGAGGAGGAGGAGGAGGAGGAAAGAAGAAGAAGAAGAAGAACAACAACAACAACAACAAGGAGGACAAGAAGAGGAAGGAGAAGAACAACAACAACAGCAACAACAGCAAAAAACAACAAGACGTACAAGCAGAAGAAGAAGAAGAACAACAACAACAACATCAACAACAACAACAACAACAACAACAAGGAGGACGAGAAGAGGAAGAAGAAGAACAACAACAAAAACAACGACTTCAACAACAACAACAACAGCAACAACAATAACAAGGAGGAGTACTAGAAGACGGAGGAGGAGGACAACAACAACAACAACAACAACAACAACAACGATGATGATGATGAGGAAACGAAGAGACAGAGTCAATGGGGATACTAAGAAAAGAAGCAAGAAGTAAAAGAAGGAAAACAACAACAGCAACAAAAACAAAGGGAAAAAAAGGGGAAAAAACAAACCAACAAAAAACCCACGAAAATCAAGTTGGCCATTCAATTGTAGGATCGTCGGGTGTGGAATGAAAGGAGCTGTTTTGGAGGAAGTTTGAAAAGACAGGGGATGGGCAGTGGGGGAAGAGGTTCGGTGGGGCGGGGCGGGGGCAAGGGGGAGCGGTAGGGGGGTGTCTGGGGGGGGCGGGGGAGGGAGGGGACATTGAAACAGCAAGGCTGCTGATGGAAATGGGAGAGGGGGAAAGAGGGTGGTCGTGGTGGGGTAGGACAGAAAAAAGAGGATAAAAGGAAAGCAAGGAAGATAGTTGGGGGGTCGGGGGGGGGGGGGGGGGTTGGTGGGAGGGGGGGGGGGGAGTGGTAAGTGTACTTTAAAAAGCGGCAAAACAAAAGTTAAAAGAACACAAACAACATGCGGCGGAAGCTCTGAGGATAATGGAAAATATTTTCTGGAAGCGACAAACTAAACAATGCTCTTGAACGCGACAGCGGAGAAGAAAATAAAAAAAAGGGAAAGAAAAGAAAAGAAAAAAAAGAAAAAAGAAAGGAAGACAATCAAACCATGTTGCTTAGAGCCCAACCAAACGCAAAGGGACCATTTCAGGGCTCAAACACTCGTCAGTTCTTAAAAACCAAACCAGCTGAAGAGAACCAAAAAAAAAAAAATGTCAAACGCTCAATTAAGTAAAACAATGTTACAAGGCCCAATTCTCTCACGTGTCTTTCGGTCCACGCAAGAGAGAGAGAGAGAGAGAGAGAGAGAGAGAGAGAGAGAGATGTGTGTGTGTGCCCAAATAAATAAATAAATAAATGTTCGCTGAGATGGGGAGATGGAGACCAAAAATAACCAAAAAAAAAAAACAAGCAAACCAAAGAAACAAAAAACAAAAAAACAAACAAAAAAAACCCGAAAGAAATCGACAACAGCAATTCTGAGAATTCCTGATTTTTTTTTTTTTTAAGCTGGCTTTGTTTCTTTGTATGTTATTTCTTCTTCCTCTCCTTCTCTTTTAATGGAGGTGTCACTTACTTTGCCATGCCCCTGATATTACCCGATGTTTCGCCCCTTGTGAAAGAGACTCATCAGATGTCACGGCACGGGCAATAACTGAGGGACACCAAATTTACAATTGCAAGTGGCGTCCCCTTCCTTCTGGCAGCTCTTCCAAAAATGAAAAAAAAAAAAAAAAAAAAAAACACAAAAAAAACACATCACAATCGAACGG
>NC_134882.1:6638594-6641094 GCF_041734735.1 Babylonia areolata
TTGAGGCGGACGGACGCTCGCGCGTGCATGCACAGTCATCATTACACACACACACACACACACACACACACACAGTGATTTGTTCGACCCTGATGGGACCACCCGGTTCAAAGCGGCTGCGCAGCAAAATATAGACCGAAATTCAACTTTCTTTTCTTTTCTTTCTTTACGTTTAATCTCTCATCAATCTCCCTACAGGTCTAAGTCCAAGCTGGTCAAGAACTGATCGGAGATTTAAAAAAGCCACAACAGGTCTCTCATTTGAGCGGGGGAAGAGGGTAGGGGGGGGGGGGGGGGTAGGGGGTAGGGGGAGGGGTAGGGTGCGGGGGTAGGGGGGTGAGTGCGTGCAAGTTCCAAGGGAGACAAGGGAGACAAGAGCACAAGTTTGTCCACTGTGTTTGTAATCAGTTTGCTCTTCTCCCTGTGGGTTCGTGTCATCGGCTTTGTCTTTTTTTTTTTTTGACAACTGGAAGGAACTCCCGATTCGATGAGAACAGAGAGAGAGAGAGAGGAAGGGAGAGAAAGAGAGAAAGAGAGAGGGGGAGGGAGGGAGAGAGAAAGAGAGAGAGAGGGAGTCAGAGAGACATATAGACAGAGACAGGGAGAGGGTGGATGTGAACGAAAGTGACCTGGAGAAAAAGAGAGGGGGAGGGAGGGAGAGATAGAGAGACAGACAGACAGACAGCCAGACACAGAGAGAGAGAGGTGCGGTAAGAGAGAGGGACTGTGGAAAGACAGAGCGAAAGAGAACGAGAGAGGGGAAAGGAAGGGAAGGAGAGAGAGAGAGGGAGAGAGAGACAAACAATGAGACAGTCAGACAGACAGAGAGAGAGAGAGAGACAGACAGAAAGACACGGAGAGAAAAACTGAAAAAGACGGAGAGAGGAGGAGGGAAGGGAGGTGGAGAGAGCGAGAGAGAGACAGAGACAGAGACAGAGAGACAGGGACAGAGACAGAGATCCGATATCCACAGAGGTGGACCGAAAATGAGACAAAGACAGAGACAGAAACAGAGACAGAGAGAGTCGCACAGGTTACACAGACATAGAGACACAGAGAGAGAGAAAGGGGTGTGGGATATCCCTGTGTATAAATATATCAACAAGGATTAGAAGCCTGCGCTGTCTCTACAGGAGGAAGCACAAGAGTGAAGGGCCCTGCGGTATACACACAAGTGGCAGTGCCGGTCGGGCGAGCGATAGGAGGGGGTTAATGTGCTTTAAAAGGGTTATGGTTTGAACAGGGGGGGGGGGGGGGGGAGGGATTTAGAGTGAGGGCGCTCCTCTTCCTTTCACTTCGCCTTCTTTATCACACCTTCGGATAAAACTCCCGCTCTTCTGGTCAACACAACAATGCTGATAAATGTATGAATATAGTTATTTAGAAAATGCAACGAGTTACTTAGCTTACTAGCTATTTAGTTAGCTAATTAGGTAACTCTCTCTCTCTCTCTCTCTCTCTCTCTCTCTCTCTCTCTATATATATATATATATATATATATATATATATATATATATATATATATATATATGTGTATATATATATATATATATATATATATATATATATATTGTTTGTTATAGATGTATGATACAGATAGATAGGTAGTTACATGTATAGTTATATAGTTATGAACTGAGACGAAAACTTAACTTCAAACAACATCACACAAACATGTTTATCTTGATTGTCCAGAAACCGCTTAACCTCCGTTATATTCCACTTATTGTTCTCTGGGGGGGAAAAATGAACAAAATTATAATTATCATTAAAACTTAATTCAATTTCATCTTCTATATGCATGCCTTTCTAGTATATGTTTGTCAGTTGATAAAGAAACGAATCTTGTTTATTGCTAGGGGAAAATGACTTGTTAGTGTGTATTTGCTTGTTTGCTTGTGTGGGTGTTTTTTGTATGTAGTTCTTGACATCACTCTTTTTGTACTCTTTTTGTTTGTCTGCTATGTGTAAAACAATAATTTGTGTAAACGTTTAATGTCCTGTACGGGCTTATGAAATAAACTTTTTGCCTTGTCGTTTTTCAGTATTTCTATGACAATCAGTCGTATCCGACCATGACCATCAGAACAGCAAGAGGATGCGGCTGCTGTCTGTCCCAACATTCTGGGTCAGAATTCGATTATATATATATTGACGGGCGCAATAGCCGAGTGGTTAAAGCGTTGGACTGTCAATCTGAGAGTCCCGGGTTCGAATCACGGTGACGGCGCCTGGTGGGTAAAGGGTGGAGATTTTTACGATCTCCCACGTCAACATATGTGCAGACCTGCTAGTGCCTGAACCCCCTTCGTGTGTATATGCAAGCAGAAGATCAAATACGCACGTTAAAGATCCTGTAATCCATGTCAGCGTTCGGTGGGTTATGGAAACAAGAACATACCCAGCATGCACACCCCCGAAAACGGAATATGGCTGCCTACATGGCGGGGTAAAAACGGTCATACACGTAAAAGCCCACTCGTGTGCATACGAGTGATCG
>NC_134882.1:6653594-6668594 GCF_041734735.1 Babylonia areolata
CAGACTAAGGAACTCCCCCCGAGCTTTGCAAAAAATCCCCCGTGATGACGTTAGGGAGCGGAGCGAGGCGACGCGATCGACCTGATAGACAAACGACGGAGTGGGTCGAGTTAACTCGATGATTGATTTATCCCTTTTCCGTCAACTGGGGTTTGTGGTGTTGTTCAGAGCTGGTGGTGGTGGTGGTGTGACCGTTCGTTGGCGTCTGTGTGTGTGTGTGTGTGTGTGTGTGTGTGTGTGTGTGTGTGTGGATATAGAATGATTCTCTTCTTCTTCTTCGCCTCCTCCTCCTCCTCCTCCTCCTCCTCCTCCTTCTTCTTCTTCATTCATTCATTCATTCATTCATTCACTCATTCATTATTTCTTCTTTTCTTTCTTTGGGTTCGTTTCATTCTTTTTGTCGTTCTCCATTTAAAATGGGTGGGAATGCATCATAAAGAATGTTTTGAAATAAGCAAAAAAGATAAATTAATGTCATGGAAAGGCACAAATAACTGACAACACGGCTCTCTTACTTTCTTCCCATTCATGCTTTGATGAAAGACCAAAATTATATCGCGTGCGAACAATACACGCACACTGTTATAAGTTGGAAATGTTAAGGTAATATTGCACGACTATACCTTCACACGCAACAGCCTTATTAACATGAAGCAGAAAAAAATCGAAATAAATCCATGTAAAACAAACAAAAAACAAAACAAAACAAAACATAAAAAAACATTGATAATATACACGCAAAATAGTTTATAGAACAAAGATGCGCGGATATAAATAACATTTATCTATGTATTTATAGGTTCGTGGCTAAGACAGGGTCTTTTTTTTTCTTGAAACGAATATTGAAAGAAGATACATACATGGACGTTGCGGCGTTTTCACCAGTACACTAGGCAGTTATCAAATCTGAAATTTATTCTACAAGATGAGAAAAGTAGGTCGTAAAGGTGGTAGTGGTGGTGATGTGTGTGTGGGAGGGGAGGGAAGGGAAGGGAGGGGCAGGTGGGGTGGGGGGTGGGGTGGGGGTGGGGGGTGATGTCTACGCAGTTTCAGCCTCTTTTATTCTAATAGCTTAGGGGAAGTAAATTGTGACACTCCCGCACCCACACTACCACACCAGCTACCTCTTCTCTCCCAACACACACACACACACACACACACACACACACACACACACACGAGATATCAAACAAAATCCCTCTTTACACGCGCGCGCACACACACACACACACACAATATATATATATATATTAAACAAAACCCCTCCTTACACACACACACACACACGCACGCACGCAGGCACACACACACACACACACACACACACACACACACACACACACATGACACGATACACACACACACACACACACACTTTTTTTTTTCTTTTTTTTTTTTTTGAACATTTTGCAAGTCAGCAGACCGTTGATGGCCCAGCACAACACTCCCCTGTTTTTTGCCTTGAAGCCACACTTCCGGGAACAGTTCTGCTGCAGCCGTCAGGGCATCTTGTTAGAGGACGAAGGGAGGAAGGAAGGGGAACACAGAACGTGACCATGATGCATCGGTTAATTGGTTTAATGTCTGGAGGGGTGGGAGGTTGGGGGGCAGGAAGAGGGGGAGGGCGTGGGGGGGGGGGGAGGGGGTGGGGGGGTAGGATTCTAGCGGTCATCCACCCGTTTGTGTCGAGAGCTGCCTCGACTGGTGAGTATATCGATATTGTTGTTGATGTTGTTGGGGTTGTTGTTGTTGTTGTTGTGGTGGTGGTGGTGGTGGTTGTGGTGGTGGTGGCCGTAGTTAGTAGTTGTTGTTGTTGTTGTTGTTGTTGAGGTTGTTGCTGTTGTTGTGGTGGTGGTGGTTGGTTTAAACATGATTTTATCCTCAAAATGAAATGGCGACATTGCAAACACACACAGCAGCAACAAGCTAAACTTATATAATAATGTAGTATGTGCTCATTGAACAACAACAGATGCACACATTGAATATGAAACCACATGGCGAAAGGACTGTGAAATGCATGAATTATGAACAACATTAACATTAAGTTAGATTCGAAAGAGTCAGAGGAAGAGATGTTTTAGGTGTTGTTGTTGATATTGTATATATATATATATATATATATATATATATATATATATATATATATATATATATATATATATATATATGTGTGTGTGTGTGTGTGTGTGTGTGTGTGTGTGTGTGTGTGTGTGTGTTGTTTTCCTTTGCCATGTTTTGTCTTTAAGAATACTTTGTATTCCATGTATTCAAACATTACTTAATTTATCAGCACAGACAATAAAAAAAAATCAACATTTAGTGGACCAAAAGAAGTTTTCAAACTTGGAATATAATGCGTTTCCAAGAAATGAATTCATTTCGTGGTAAGAAAAAGGTAAATATGGAAATTGACACTTCAATGGCTAAAAAAAAGAAAAAAAGAAGCTCATTGGTAACCTAATTTCAGTAAATGTCACCTATGAGGCAGTTAGAAACATAACTACGCGAAGCTCCTTGATAACCTAATTCCAGTAAAGGTCACCTATGAGACACAATTAGAAATATAACTATTTCAGTACATTCGAAAAGTAATATCAAGGAAGAAAAAATCAAAAATACAGAAAAAAACAAACACACACACACACACACACACACACACACACACACACACACACACACACACACACACACACACACACACACACACACACACACACACACACACACACACAAGAAAAAAAAAATCACGGGTTCTTTCTCTACGCAGAGCAAGTGGCTCATCGTTACAGAGAACGCAAATGTTCTCTGAACATTGGCAGAAATATAGCATTTTGTTCAGCAAGAGAACTAGTTATCAATACTGGCAAGAGAAACAACTTACAGTGAAAGTTTAAAACAACAACAACAAATACAACAACAACAAAAACACACACCTTCTCAATGCCCGGAGATGACACACTTTCGTGCAAGTTAGGTTTCATTAACTAACAGTCAAAACTATGACATTGTATGAACTGTAAACATCACTGTTCTCTGTCTCTCTCTCTCTCTCTCTCTGTTTGTCTGTCTGTCTGTCTGTCTCTCTTCCTTTCTTAGTCCTCCCCGCACCCCACCCCCCCCCCGCCGCCCCTCCCCTCCACCTCAACCGCCCCCCTTTTCATTCGAATATACATAAATGTCGATTTCTAATTAATAATAACAATATATCTGTGTGTGTGTGTGTGTGTGTGTGTGTGTGTGTGTGTGTGTGTGTGTGTGTATCTGTGTGTGTGTGTGTGTGTGTGTGTGTGTGTGTGTGTGTGTGTGTGTGTGTGTGTGTGTGTGTGTGTGTGTGTGTGTGTGTGTGTGTGCTTATTTGCTTGTATGCATGCTTGGTGGTTAAAAAGAAAATCAGCGTGGGGTGATAATTATGATTAAACTAAGATCAACTTTTATGTCTTTCACGTTATTACAGTCAATTTGATAAAAGAATATATTCAGTTCGGACCATAAGTCTTATCTTTGATCAATCTGGAAGAAGAACATATGCAAGGATAATGTGCCGCTTTCTCCCGTGTGTGGGGGAAGTATGCATTTTCTGCAGAATCTGATTGTATATTTTAGCGTTCAGTTGGCTTATCAAACTTTGCTTTCTGAACAGTGTGCACGTATTGAGATGCCTCTCGTTCATTTTCTTTTATCTTGCCGGAAATATTTCAGTAGTTGTCGCCGCTGTTGTTAAAATTATTGTTGTGCTGCTGCTGCTGCTGCTATTTCTGTAAAAATAAAATAAAATAAAATAAAGAAAGAAAGAAAAAGCAAATGGGGAGGGTAGGAATACAGATTCGAAGAGTGGAAAAGAAAGGACAGATTAGAGAGACAGGGATACAGAGAGAGCGATGAGATGGGAGGGAGAGAGAGAGAGAGAGAGAGGGAGGGAGGGGGGCGGGGGCTGGGGGAGATGGGATCCTAGGGGGATGAAGAGAGAATGAATTTCAACAGAATCCTGCGAGACACAATTTCGCCCAGAAACCAGCGAAGCAGTGCGTGATTCTCTGTTTCGGTTGGTAATGCAATACATACGCCCACAGTGGACAGAAAGACTACGCCAGTGGGACGAAGGCAGAAAGAGAAGGAGAGAGAGAGACAGACAGACAGACAGGCAGACAGAGAGAGATATGTAGAGAGAGAGAGAGAGAGAGAGAGAGAGAGAGAGAGAGAGAGAGGGCAGAAAGAACGTGGAGTGAGAGAGACGGGGACAGAGAGAGAGAGACACACACACACACACACACACACAGAGGGGGAACGGGGGGTGGGCAGAGGGGGGGACTGGAAGAGAAAGACACACACAGAGAGGGTGAGAGAGATAGAGGGAGTGAGAAAGAAAGAGAAACGGTGGGGGTGGGGGGGGGGGCGGAAGAGATAGAGATGGAGGGAGAGAGAGAGTGAACGAACGAGAGTGGGCAGAGAGAGAGAGAGAGAGAGAGAGAGAGAGAGAGAGAGAGAGAGAGAGAGAGAGAGAGAGACAGAGAGAGAGAGAGAGAGACAGAGAGAGAGGGCAGAGACAAAGAATAAGACAAAAAAAAGACAGATAAACAGAGACAACAGACTGACAGAGACGAAGAGAAAGAACAGACCAACAAACAAACCTAACACGTGAAGAAACAACTGCGCGCACACACACACACACACACACACACACACACACACACGCATGCACACACAGACACGCATGTACACACACATAATCTCTCTCTCTTTCTCTGTCTCTGTCTCTCTCTCTGTCTTTCTCTGTCTCTGTCTCTGTCTCTTTTTCACACACACACACACGCACTCACGTACACACACGCATGTACACACACATAATCTCTCTCTCTCTCTCTCTCTCTCTCTCTCTCTCTCTCTCACACACACACACACACACACACACACACACACACACACACACACACACACAAACGAAAACTACACTGTACCTTGAAAAAAAAAAAAAAAGAAAAGAAAAGAAAAGAAAGAAAGAGTGCCCCACACCTCCACACAAAACAAATCAACAGACCCCCACCACCACTACCCCCCCCCCACACACACTCCTCACCGCATGCCCCCCCTCACACACACACACCCACCCCATCCCTTCCTCCTACCGCCCCATTCTTCCGGGAACCCTTTTCTCCCCCAGGATTCCAGAAGAAGAAGAAACCCTTCAAAAGACAGGAACAACCCACAGATCTATACAAGTTAGACACCACTCGCCTGCCCCCCCCCCCCCCCCCCAACTCCACCCCTACCCGCCTTCTTTTAACCGTTCCCCCGCCCGCCCACCCACTCCCCTACCCCCTCTCCTCCTTACATCCTCCTCTCCTTCATTTCCAAACCCGACCAATGCCGACTTCGAGAATCAATCCTTTAATTCCTCTGTTGTGTAAGAGACACATCTCCCCAGAAAGCTCGGTGCTGGCGCATCCGGAGGTCGTGTTCGTGACATGAATGATTCGCTCTTCTTGTTTGGGGTGGGGGATATGGGGTAGGGAGTTGGAGGGTGGATGGAGGTGGGGGATGGTCTGTAGCTGGGGGGGTCGGGGATGGTGGTTGGGGGCAAGGGGAGGGAGGATGAGAGGTGAGGGTTGGTTAGGGGAGGAGGATGGGGTGGAGACTTTTAAGAAAGGGTGGAGTTGTGTGTGGGAGTGGAGGGAGTGGGGTAAGGGGGGGGGGGTGGGGGGGTTGGGGGAGTTTGGGGAACCAGAGAGTGGGGGGTTTGAAAGACTGGTGATAACGGGGTGGGTTGATGTAGGGGTGGAGGTTTAGTGGGGGGTTGGGTGGCGGTGAGGTTGGTAGGAAGGGGGATGAGGGGGATGAGAAGCGAAGGGGTTTGAAGGAAGGAAGGGCGTGTAAGTCCTATCTGGAGGGGTTTGAAGGAAGGAAGGGCGTGTAAGTCCTATCTGGAGGGGTTTGAAGGAAGGAAGGGCGTGTGAGTCCTATCTGGAGAGGTTTGAAGGAAGGAAGGGCGTGTGAGTCCTATCTGGAGGGGTTTGAAGGAAGGAAGGGCGTGTGAGTCCTATCTGGAGGGGTTTGAAGGAAGGAAGGGCGTGTGAGTCCTATCTGGAGGGGTTTGAAGGACGGAAGGGCGTGTGAGTCATATTTGGAGGGGTTTGAAGGACGGAAAGGCGTGTGAGTCCTATCTGGACGGGTTTGAAGGAAGGAAAGGCGTGTGAGTCCTATCTGGAAGGTTTGAAGGACGGAAGGGCGTGTGAGTCCTATCCGGAGGGGTTTGAAGGAAGGAAGGGCGTGTGAGTCCTATCTGGAGGGGTTTGAAGGACGGAAGGGCGTGTAAGTCCTATCTGGAGGGGTTTGAAGGAAGGACGGGCGTGTGAGTCCTATCTGGAGGGGTTTGAAGGAAGGAAGGGCGTGTAAGTCCCATCTGGAATGTTTGGTTTGTTGATGTAGTTGTTGTTATTGTTGCTGTTGTTGTCGTTTTCTTATGTTCTACCACTAAACGCAAGTGGATTGGAGTGATGGCCTAGAGGTAACGCGTCCGCATAGGAAACGAGAGAATCTGAGCACGCTGGTTCGAATCACGGCTCTGCCGCCGATATTTTCTCCTCCTCCTCTAGACCTTGAGTGGTGGTCTGGACGCTAGTCATTCGGATGAGACGATAAACCGAGGTCCCGTGTGCAGCATGCACCTAGCGCAAGTAAAAGAACCCACGGCAACAAAAAAGGCTGTTCCTGGCAAAATTCTGTAGAAAAATCCACTAGGAAAAAACAAATGCACGCAGGAAAAAAAAAAAGAAAAAAAAGGGGGTGGCGCTGTAGTGTAGCCACACGCTCTCCCTGGGGAGAGCAGCCCGAATTTCACACAGAGAAATCTGTTGTGATTAAAAAAAAAGAAAAGAAATTCACATACAAATAAACGCCGTGAGCAGAATCGGTAAAGCGTGGGACTTGTGATCCAGTGGCCAGGGTTCGATCCCACTCCCGTTTTGGCCTGATACTGTGTCCTTGGGGAAGGCACTTTACTTCCATTTTTTTTCCTCGCATCCACAGCACGTGTCAATGGATACCTGACTTCTGTTGGGGAAGGTTAATATAAAAACGGCGAAAAGGGGAAGTGCACTGGGCCAGCCCGACTTGCCGAGCCCTAGGCACAATGGATATTTATCTATCTATCTATCTATCTATCTATCTATCTATAGATACACACACACACACACACACACACACACACACACACACACACACACACATATATATATATATATATATATATATATATATATATATATATATGTATATATATATATATATATATATATATATATATATATATATATATATATATATATATAATTATAGACAGACAGGCATACAGATAGATTGATAAATAGACAGACATATAGTCAGATAGATAGGCAGACAGACAAACAGACAGACAGATAGATAGATTTGTATATATATATATATATATATAGATAGATAGATAGATAGATAGATAGATAGATAGATAGATAGATAGATGGATGGATGCAGAGACAGACGGACAGAAATATGGCTACTTTTCTATCAAGCTGCAACTGAAAGAACTCTCTGACACAAGATGACCCATGGACATCCAAACAAACTGAGAAAGAAACACAAAAAAACAGGGACGCACAAAATACATAAAGAAATAACATGTAAACTAACTTATCAAGACAGTTCCATCCCACTCGCTATCTCACAACTACCACCACCACCACCACCACCATCACCCTCTAACTCCCCCACCCCGCCCCACCCCCGCCTCCCAAACACCATCCTCCCCCCTCCACCCCCCCCCCCCCCCAAAAAAAAAAAAAAAAAAAAAAAAATCCACTTTACTGATTTCCATTCTGACTGTCTACCTGATCTACAGACTGATTCACATCGCTTCCGCACTCTCTCAACCCACATCCCCTACAACCACCACCACCCTTCCTTCCACCTCATCCCCCTCCTCACCCCCCACACACTAATCTCTACCCCTTTAAGCCATCGTCTGTTCCATCCTTCAACCTCCTCCAGCAAAAAACCACACCCGGCACCCAGCCCCCCCCCCCCCCCCCCCCCCCCCCCCCCTGATCATGCCACCCCATTTCCCCTGCGACGTCCTGTCCCTCCCTCCCTCCCTATCACTCATCCATTCCCTCCCTAAACCCCATCTTTCGCCCCCTATCCCTATCCTTATCCCTATACCACCCACCCAAAAACACTTGTAGCTCTACTAGACATAAGGATGGTCACACACAGACACAGACACGCACAGCCACAGCCACACAGATACACACAGACACACACCGAGAGAGAGAGAGAGAGAGAGAGAGAGAGTGTGAGAGAGAGAGAGTGTGTGTATGTGAGAGAGACAGCGAGAGAGAGAGAGGGAGATAGACAGAGAGAGAGAGAGACAGAGAGAGAGAGGGAGAGAGAGAGTGTGAGAGAGTGTGTGAGAGAGAGAGTGTGTGTATGTGAGAGAGACAGAGCGAGAGAGAGAGAGAGAGGGAGATAGAGAGACAGAGAGAGAGAGAGACAGAGAGAGAGAGAGAGAGAGGGAGAGAGAGAGTGTGAGAGAGTGTGTGAGAGAGTGAGTGTGTGTATGTGAGAGAGACAGAGCGAGAGAGGGAGATAGAGAGACAGAGAGAGAGAGACAGACAGAGAGAGAGACAGACAGACAGAGAGAGAGAGAGAGAGAGAGAGAGAGAGAGAGAGACAGAGACACAGAGAGAGAGAGAATGGTGATGATGGTCCTCAGTGAATTAAGCGCCGATTCTCACTGAGAATAATATATATCTGGGACTACATCACTGGAATTGAAACCCGGTTCCAGTGACAATTCCTTCAGTTAAAACAGCACCACCACGACTGAGGATACCTAAAGCTACAGTGTGTGTGATGGGAGAGTGGAGAGAATGGGGGTGGGTAGATGGATGGTGGTGGTGTGGTTCGAAAGGGAGAATGACCCGATTTTTTTTACCCCTTTTACCTTTTCTACGCAAAATTTTATTTTACAATTTTTACAAAATCTGTGGCATGCAGATTACAATTATTTTCCTTTTTAAAAATTTTTTTTACATGTATGTATTTTAAGTGAAAATTGCTGTCATCTCAACTGTTTAATCATGTGTGTGTCTGTACGTGGGTGTTAGTGTGAGTGTTGGAGTGTAACAGTTGTAGTATTGATAGCATGTTACTTTGTGAGTTTTATGCATTGTTTTTATGATGTTAATGATTCTGATTTATGTTTCTACTACTTTTTATATGCTTTCTTGTTTCGCTTTAGGTACGGGATTGTAAAGCGCTTAGAGCTTGCTTATGCTTGTATTATAGCGCTATATCAAAATAGATATTATCATTATTATTATTATTATTATTATTATTATTATTATTATTATTATTATAAGACTGCAAGAATACTGTGTTATCTCTAAACGAGAACTAGTTTATACGTTTTCTGATTATCTGATAAAAAAGATACATAAATAAACAAGTACTTAAACAAATACATGAATAAACAGATAAATACATACATGAATAGAAAACAGCAACAATGCGTGTCCATTCGCCCCCCCCCCCCCCCCCCCCCCGCCCCCCCCCCACCCCTCCGAGTAGAGCGCGCCGGTATTCAAAAAGTCTAGTAAAACTAGCTATAGGCCAATCAAGACCCCCACCCCCGGGCTTTCCACTTCCCCCTGGACAGGTGGCCAGAGAAATAAGCACCAAGTACTTATTCAGTCCCCAGTCTCCAGCTTGGAAACTTGATACGTCTGTGGACAGCATTTACCTATCAAATAGATGCAAACCTTGTCCCCGGGGCAGCGATCCCTCTAGCTGATCACCGTGTGTGGTCAGCTGATGACCAGTAGAGAGAAGAACGCACGCAGATTCTTCGGCTTCTCGACACAGCTACAGATAGTGGGATAGTGAGAGGATGGTGGTAGTCAATTAAGCTAAAGTCCAACATTGGCTTACAATGTGGACAGACAGGCAGGTGTGGTTGGTGGGTGTGTGGTCTGATGGTAAAGGCAGGAAGGAAGGAAGAGGAAAAAAAAGAGCATCACATAAGGATGCCTGTGGTCTGGGGTTCGATTCACCTCGCACGGTTAACTGACTGTTGCTCACTTCCCACCAGGCCACAGAGAGAGGAAGAGGGAAGAGGGAGGGGGGGGAGGAAGAGAGAGGGGTAAGAGAGAGGGGTGATGTCGTTAGCATTTTTGTTTTCACTTGACTGTCATGTGTGTGTGTGTGTGTGTGTGTGTGTGTGTGTGTGTGTGTGTGTGTGTGTGTGTGTTGTGACACGATGTTTTTTTTTTTGTTTTTTTTTCCTATTTCTAGTATTAGTGCACATGTTACGATACATACAAATGAGACATTTTGAGCGGCATGTATATCTTATCTCATATTTGATGACGTATAAACATGATATATCTATATATACACTTACTCATATTTGTATTGCCTGGAATACTTTACATGTGTCATTATATTTTGCTTTCATTGTGTTTTCATCCGTTTCGTCATTTTACACGTATTTGTGTCAACTGTCTATAATTATCATAAAAATGGAAATTAAAAACACGTTTCAAAAAAAAAAAGAGAGAGAGGGGATGGGGCGTGAGAGAGTGGGCAAAAGAGACAGGCAGACAGAGAGATGGGGGAGAGAAGGGGGGGGGGGATTTGGGAGAGAGAGACAGACAGACAGACAGACAGACACATTGAGAGAGAAAGGGGGAGATATGGGGAAGGAGAAGTAGGAAGAGAGAGAGAGAGAGAGAGAGAGAGAGAGAGAGAGAGAGAGAGAGACAGACAGACAGACAGACAGACAGAGAGACAGACAGACAGAGATAAATAGAGAGATTGACAGACACGTAGGGAGAGATGGGAAGGGAAAGGGAAGAGGGAGGTAGAGAGAGAGAGAGGGAGAGACAGAGAGACAGAGACAGAGAGACAGAGATAAATAGAGAGATTGACAGACACGTAGGGAGAGATGGGAAGGGAAAGGGAAGAGGGAAGTAGAGAGAGGGAGGGAGGATGAAGGAGGAGAGAGAGAGAGAGAGGGGGGGGGGGAGGGTGAAGAGAGAGAGAGTTGAGACTTTGACATTTCAATGACAGTAGATGCAAACATTTTTTGATATATCAGATTTCACCCGAAGGTATCAAATCAGAGGCAAAACCAACGCAGACAATGAAAGAAAAAAATGCATAAAAAGTGAAAAGTCACTCATCAGAGAGGGAGAGAAAGTGAGAGGAAGAGAGACAGACGGACAGAGAAACTGAGACAAAGAGAGAGACAGACAGACAGACAGACAGAGACAGAAAGAGGGTGGGGGTGGGAGGTGCTTCTCGTCTATACTCAGCTGCTAGCAAGCGACAAGACCAACGGAAAAGAAGAAGAAGAAGAAGAAAAAAAAAAGAAGACTGTTCAAGGTCGACCTCGACAATCCACCCACCCACCCACCCCCACCCCCCTTCACCACGACCCCGACCCCCACACCCCCGCTTCCCCCCACGCGTGTGTCCATCTACTTTACTGCTACTGCCTGCAGTGTTTAATTAACCCTCTCCCTACACCTGCCCCCATCCGTTACACACACGCACACACACACACACACACACACACACACACACACACACACACACACACACACACACACACACACACACACACACACACACACACACACACACACACACACACACACACACACACACATCCTTCACCACCACCATCACCACCACTACAACTACAACCACCACCATCACACCAACAACAAAACACCATCTCCGCAATGATCGACGCCAATGGTCAAGCAATAGCAAGCACAAGCACAAGCACAAGCTCAAGCAGCAGAAGCAATAGCAGCAGCAAGCAACAGCCGTAGCAACTGAGAGGAGGACAATTCCATTGTACGTGGTGGTGGTGGTGGTGGTGGTGGAGACTGACAAAGGGTCGCGGAGGTCGCGCGTCTCCCACCTTGCCTAGCCACGCGCAGATGTCTGCCTATTTTTTATTCATCAACCCCCAGCTGCTACCGGTGTCTCTCCTTAGACGAATGGCAGGTATAGAGGCTAATACTATACTTGTACCCGAAGATGCGCCAGCTAAAACATCGCAGCTAGCTACTACTTACTGACAACTGTCACACAAATTTGCTCTGCTACGCACGCACGCACGCACGCACGCACGCAAGCACAGACACGGCACACACTGCCACTGTTCTGGGTGATGAATGATGCATGGATGTTGTATTATAATATGCATGCATTCATGCGCAATTGAGCACACGGGTTTCTTAGTTTTAGGCATCGAGTGCGAGAACGTGTGTGTGTGTGTGTGTGTGTGTGTGTGTGTTTCTTTGAGGGCGTGTTATAAGTCAGGTAGTGTTCTTTGATACCAGAGGATGTGGATGCGCCACTCCACGGGTACGGAATCACACACACGCACACACGAACGCACACACACACACGCGCGTGCGCACACACACACACACACACACACACACACACACACACACACACACACACACGCATGCATTCTTATGAACACACACGCAAATATGAATAACTATTAGCACAAACTCGGGAAACCGACACGGCGTTTTTTTCATCAACGTCCAACAACTGTTGCCAGGGATCATAAAAATGCCACAATAAAAATCCATCAACACATAAATCAGCGGCCGTGCAAATATGTGTTCACACACACACACACACACACACACACACACACACGCACGCACGCACGCACACACACACACACACACACAAGTGCACACAAACACACACACACACACACACACACACACACACACACACACACACACTCACACACGCACACTCACACACACGCACTCATGAACGCAAATATACTGAAACACATGCAACCTGCCTCTCTGTCTGTCTGTCTCTCTGTCTGTCTCTCTCAGTGAGAAGGATGCTTCCAAAAGGTACCAGGTATCTCATACACTGAGCCCATTACAAGCACTGAGGTCCGACAGAAGATCACCTTCACCTCTACACTCCAATCTCCCTCTCTACGATCGGCTTCGGGTCCACTCTGTTTACGCATACCTAGATTCAAACACTCCACTGTTGGACGCCTTTCTTTCTCTGTCTATGGACCTTGTATTTGGAATGAACTTCCTCTTTCGCTTCGTCAGGTCTCTGCACTCAGTTCTTTCGAGTCTGGCCTTAAAACCCACCTCTTCCCAAAATAGCATCACTCCACTACCTCTCCCTTGTCTTCAGTTTCTTCAGTTTTTAGAGTTATGCATGCGTGCGGATGACTGGTGTGAAAGCGCTTAAATTTGTCTCTGCACAGGATTCAGCGCTATATAAATACAAGCATTATTATTATTATTATTACCTGAGACATTGGACCCCACAGATGGCACCCTAACTGCTATCATGGGGAGATCCGTCAGGCTCGCAAAGACCATTCTGCAAGGCACTGTGCCAGACAGTAAGAAGAGAGGGAGGCAAAAAGGAAAATGTCACAGGACAACATCAAAGAACAGACATACCTGAATTTCCCAGATTCCCAGATAGCTGCGAGAGACAGGAAGCGATGGATAGAACTGGTCAGGAATTCACTTGCGGTGACCCCGACGACCCTTCACTGGGTTATGGGACAGGTGAAGGTGAAGGTGATCTGACATCCTGGAACCGCTACTACCTACTACTGCAAGTGGGGGAAGTATTACCAAACAAGAAAATAGGATCTGAAAGAGAGATGAGCTCCGCCATATTTGACTTTGGAAATAACTGGGCAAAAAACGTCACTAAGAGGGGCTTTGCCGAAACTCAGGCACATATTCCGCGACCGCGGTCAAGACTGGAAAATGTTTGTATTTGTATTTGTATTTCTTTTTATCACAACAGATTTCTCTGTGTGAAATTCGGGCTGCTCTCCCTAGGGAGAGCGCGTCGCTACACTACAGCGCCACCTTTTTTTCTTTTCTTTTTTTTCCTGCGAGCAGTTTTTTTATTATTTGTTTTTCCTATCAAAGTGGATTTTTTCTACAGAATTTTGCCAGGAACAAGCCTTTTGTTGCCGTGGGTTCTTTTACGTGCGCTAAGTGCATGCTGTACACGGGACCTCGGTTTATCGTCTCATCCGAATGACTAGTGTGCAGACCACCACTCAAGGTCCAGCGGAGGGGGAGAAAATATCGGCGGCTGAACCGTCATTCGAACCAGCGCGCTCAGATTCTCTCGCTTCCTAGGCGGACGCATTACCTGTAGGCCATCACTCCACACTTGGTGCGGCGTTCAGCAGTGCAGCGCCCTCTATGCCCGAACCAGTGACCGTGACAGTGACCGATATCCTGACCTATAACCTCCGTCTTACCTCCGTTAATAAACAACAGTACAGCCCTTCACTGAATGAACAATCTCGTCTTGTCGATCAGCAACAGTCTACTGGTTTAAAAACTCAAGGGGGCGAAAGGAAGTCAGTCGGCATTCCAATTCACACCCCACCTGGGTAAGATGGGCAAGTGATGCCAATGGCTATCGGACTTCTCAGGAACGTGGCGAAATTCCGTTCGTTGTTGGACACACGTATAGAAGAGAGGTGCTACAGGGTCGGATTTCTTAAGAGGACTGGAGAGTGTGTGAATGTGTGACCATTATTATCTATGCCATCTTTTTTTCTTTCTTGCCCCTGTTGTATAAAATCCCAACACCTTGATACGAAAAGAACAGGTTAATACTAAGCGACGCTCAGCGTAAACGTTGCCTGACAATAAGATCAGGTGTCATCACTCTCGTGCTGTCTAAAAAGCTCTCTGTTTCTGTCTGTTCCTTGGCTGGCTGTCTGTCTCTATGTGTCCGTATATGTCTCTCCATCTCTCGCTTTCTCTGTCTCCGTCTGTCTGTCTGCCTGTCTCTCTTTCTCTCCCTCCCCCCCCTCTCTCTCTCTCTCTGTGTGTGCCCTAGGTTCTGTCACGTTTTGTCTTTATCTGTCTGTCTGTAGGCATCTCTCTGTCTCTCTTTCTCCCTCTCTGT
>NC_134882.1:6693594-6698594 GCF_041734735.1 Babylonia areolata
GATTCAGTATAGCAGTGAGGAGGGTATCAAGTTCGATTCCCTCCATCCGATTGATTGACAGGCATGGAGAAATGTATGTGTATACCTAACCTGGACTGCTAAGTCTCGTCATTCGTTACAGTATCTGCTGTTTGTTGACCTTGTGGCGATGTCTGTGGTTTGTTTATTAGTTTTTGTATCGATCTCTGTGCGCTGTTTCTCGTCATGGTTTCATTCTTCTGCAGGGGGTGGGGTAGTATTTTATTTTATTATTATTTTTTTATTCCCCTTGACTTGATCGACCCAACAGGCGTAACAGACGAAGGGTTAAAGCGTCGGAGTTTGGATCTGAGGGTCCCAGATGAAGACAGGTATAGAGGCCGACAGAGAGAGAGAGAGAGAGAGAGAGAGAGAGAGAGAGAGAGAGAGAGAGAGAGAGAGAGAGAGAGAGAGAGAGAGAGAGAATGAATGAATGAATGGTTTATTCATTTATAGGCCATTGCCCCTTATGAAAGGGTGTCACAATTTCTTCATAAATATTGCATCGTGCATTGAAAAATGACATTCGTTCAGATAATATAAATATAACATATTCAGATAATATAAATAACATACCTTAATTTTAAGTAATATTTATGTCCTCACCTTAGTAATACATAATACACATCATGAAACATATTGTATTCAAATGACATTTATACACTTAAATGATATATGATATACGCTAAATAATAACTCTTACATGCGTAGCTAATGACACTCAGTTACGTTATACACATCGTCCGTATGTAGTCGTTACTGGATACACTAAGACATAAGAACAGATCGGAGCTTAAACGATTTACACAGATAAATTGATAGGAGAGAGAGAGAGAGAGAGAGAGAGAGAGAGAGAGAGAGAGAGAGAGAGAGACAGAGAGAGAGAGAGAGAGACAGAGAGAGAGAGAGAGAGAGAGACAGAGAGAGAGAGAGAGAGAGACAGAGAGAGAGAGAGAGAGAGAGACAGAGAGAGAGAGAGAGAGAGAGAGAGAGAGAGAGAGAGAGGGAGAAGGGTTCTTTTTTCCACCTTGTGCATCATATCTTGTTTTTTTGTTGTTGTTTTTTTTATTATTATTATTATGCATACGATGGCACATCATTGTACAGAGTTTGGTTGCAACAATGGAAGGGTATCAACCTAAAAAAAAAAAAAAAAAAAAAAAAAAAAAAGTGGATAGCACACGTTTGCTGCTTCTGTCTATGTCGAACGCACTTTGCCTTTGCTCAGGATTGTGAAGAAAGCCTAGATAAAACTCATGCTTCAAGATCCAAGATGACCGCGGAACGCTCCTGCAGGGTCTATTACGATGTCACAGTGTATGTCGCTTCACTGTGTCTACAGTCACGAAAACATTGAAGGAGATCGAGGACTTGGGGGGGGGGGGGGGTGTGGGGGGGGGGGCGCGGGGGGGGGGGGGGGTAGGTAGGGGGGAGGAGAGGGGGGCGGGGGCGCCTTCTATTCCTGTGCCGAGTCCCAGACACATTAAATATCAACCCCCCTCCTTCCCCATCACACAGCGCCCCCCACCCCCTACCCTCCCCCCCTACCCCTATGGCCGTTAAATCCTATGGGACGTTTGACCAATATGTGTGACGCACTATTAAACATGATTCCTTCACTGGGTGTGGGTCTGTGCAAGCTTGTATTCGTATTTGTATATTTATTACTCTTTTTGTCACAGATTTCTCTCTGTGTGAGATTCGAGTTGCTCGATCTCCTCTCCAGGGAGAGCGCGTCGCGACAATGACAGCTCGATAATGTTGTTGTACACCGTTACATGCTTTTACGTGGGAGGTTCATGACCAAGCAGCATGAATAAAGCAAGAAATAATCGTGTATAAAGTCTCATGGCGAGATCATGAAGTACACTGGACTGGACTTGTCTTGGCTCAGTTCAATTGTAACCCTTCCGCCCCTTTCGCGTGGGGGCTGTGGGGGGGACAATGGCCTTCATAAATAAATCATTCGACTCTCTCTCTGTGTCTGTCTCTTTGTCTCTGTCTGTCTGTCTTTCTCTCTGTCCGCCTGTCTGTCTGTCTGTCTCTCTCTCTCCCCCTCCATCTCTATTTGTTGTCTATCTATCCATCTATAGATCTATCTATGTCTGTCTCTCTGTGCCTCTCTCTCTCTCTCTCTCTCTCTCTCTCTCTCTCTCTCCCCGTGCGTGTGTGTGGCCCATTGTATTGTGACCCAAGACCGATGAACATTAAACTTTCTGAGTTCTGAGTTCTCTCTCTCTCTCTCTGTCTGTCTCTGTCTCTCTGTCTCTGTCTCTGTCTCTCTCTCTCTCTCTCTCTCTCTCTCTCTCTCTCTCTCAGCAGGTCATAACATTCGATCCCAGTCAACTTTTACAGAGGGACTACCAGTCCTCATTCCGGCCACTTTAGGGAGGCAACAGGGCTTATCGCCGACCGGCTTTATGAAAGTGAAGTGTGAGAGAGAGCGAGTGGAAAGGGTGGTGGGTGTGGGGGGTGGGGTGTGTGTGTGTCGGGGAAGGAGGGGGGGGGGTAGACAGAGACCGAGACCGAGGCAGAGACGGAGACAGAGAGAGAGGAGAGACAGCGAAGAGAAGGGAGGGAACAGAGACAGAGGAGGGAGAGAGAGAGAGACAGAAAGAGAGTGAGAGAGAGACAGACAAACAGACAGAGAGAGGCAGAGAAGAGACTGAGATAGAGAGAGGAAAGGAAAAGGAGAGAGAGAGAGGGGAGAGAGAGAGAGAGAGAGAGAGAGACAGAGACAGAGACAGAGACAGATACAGAGTGGGGCAGGGATAAGAGCAAGTGTGGCCATCCACTTCAAGCTAGGCCAAGAGCTCTCTTACCACCAGCTCCCTGAAGGTGTTTGCTTGCCGGCAGTGGGGGAGGCGGGGTGTAGGGGTGCGGTGAAGAGAGATCTCCCTTGAGAGACAGGCCATCGTGTCGTGGAGACCCTTAACACACCAATCACCCCCCCCCCCCCCCCGCCCCCGCCCACTCCCCCTCCTCCCACTCCCCCCACCAACCTCTGGGTGGTTATCACCACTATGCTTTTATTTCTCCGTCAAGTCGCGATCCCATGCTTTCTCACACGTTGCGAAAAGACTGCGAGAAGGACGGCATGGCGATACGAGACACGCTTTCTCGCAATCGTTCGCTTTCTCGGAATCCTTTCTTGTTGGTTTTTTTGTTTTTTTTTTTTTTTTTTTACCAGCGAGAAAACGTGGCAACTGAAAACGGGAAGATCCACTATGATATATCCCCTTTCTCTCACAATCCCTGCATGAATATGCATGTTTGGGTGCATATCTGTTTTATACATGTGTGTGTGTGTGTGTGTGTGTATGTGAATGTGTGTCTGCATGTTTTACATTTATTTGCTTATTTTTATCATCATTGTTGTCTTTTTTATTTACTTTATTATTATTATTATTATTATTATTATTATTATTATTATTAATGTCATTATTATTATTATTATTTTATTTTTTATTTTATTTTTTTTATAATTATTATTTATTTATTTATTTATTTATTTATTTATGTACGCTTATAGTTGACTTCATCAAGTTTTTGCGCCTTATACATATTATTATTATTAGTAGTAGTAGTAGTTCTCTTTTATGTATTAATCTATTATTTATTTACCCTTTTTACTTTTTCTTTCCTTTTTCTTTCTCAAGACCTGACTAAGCACGTTGGGTTACGCTGCTGGTCAGGCATCTGCTTGGCAGGTGTGGTGTAGCGTATATTATGGATTTGTCCGAACGCAGTGACGCCTCCTTGAGCTACTGAAACTGAAACTGAAAACTCACAATCCCACACTGGCTTTCTGCATGTTGCCAGCGAGAAAACGTGGCAGCTGAAGAAAAAACGGGGAAGAACCACTGATGCTTTCTCGCGGCAATCCCACACTCTCTTTTCTTTCTTGCATTTTGCGAGGAAAACGTGGCAACTGAAAACGGAAAGTACCACTAACACAGTTTCTTGCATTTCCACGGTAGCTTTCCTGCTTTTCCACGCCAGATGATTGCGAGAAACTGTGACAACTGAAATCTCGGAATGCTATGCGCGCTTCCACCACATCCGCCCACCCCCCCTCCCACACACACACACACACACACACGTTTTCGAAAGTATTGTCAGAAAGCGAGGAGCGAGGACTAACCCGCACGACTCCCAACAGTGCCCATTGACCATGTGCCATGAAATATCACGAGGGGCCATGCATTGACCCCAGCCAGCCCACGTCTACACGAAACTGTCGCGTTTGTATGAGTTTGTATGATTGTGCGTTGATGCGTATGTGCGCGCGCGCGTATATATATATATATATATATATATATATATATATATATATATATATATATATATATGTGTGTGTGTGTGTGTGTGTGTGTGTGTGTGTGTGTGTGTGTGTGTGTGTGTGTGTGTGTGTGTGTGTGTGTGCGTGCAAGCTTGTTTGCTTGTGTATGTGCGCATGTTCATGTCTGTGTGTGTGTGCGCTCGCGAGCGTGTAAGCACCACTCGTAGGAAAATACGACGTTAAGTATCGTAGACGCGCTCTATTTTCAACACTTCGCAACATCTGCCAAGCTACCTACACTACACGATAGGCAATTTTATTACAATTCTTTTCATACAACGCGTCTACTCTCCCTATACTACGTAACCTGATCTCTCCCATATCTCCCGGGTGTAGATGACAGCTAGGTCACCAGTCTCCGACAATGTGACTATCATCCAACACATACGATGGAGATTTTTTTTTCCCTTGGGCCATGTTGTTGCACAGGCTCAAAAGCGAAGACTTTTTGTTTGCTCTCTCTCTCTCTCCCTCTCTCTGTGTGTGCTAACCCAGGACAGCTTCGGATCCGTCCATCCATCCATTTATCATATCATTCTCCAAATTATCTATCCATCCATCCATCCATCCACTTTTGAGGGGAAAAAACACCCATTCGCATATTCACCCTTTATCCTCCAACCACCACCACCACCCCCCC
>NC_134882.1:6716094-6726094 GCF_041734735.1 Babylonia areolata
ACACACACACACACACACACACACACACACACACACACACACACACACACACACATACACACAGACAGACAGACAGACAGAGAGCTACAACCATATACACGAAGTACATCCCTGAAAATTACACAACACCGTCATTAATAAAAAGCAATACTACAAACACAACTAAAATAACAGCAACAACAACCACAACAATATTATTCCAAAGAGCAAACAGAACGCCGTCAGACTGTATTACCAACATATTTTTCCAGTTCGTCAGATGGAAGTAAACACACACACACACACACACACACACACACACACACACACACACACACACACACACACTGAGAGAGAGAGAGAGAGAGAGAGAGAGAGAGAGAGAGAGAGAGAGAGAGAGAGAGAGAGAGAGAGAGAGAGAGAGAGAGAGAGAGCATCTACTCCCTGGACACTGACTTAAACGCATGGTCGCACAGAAGCGTCAAAAGTGAGGCAGAGAGTTCAACGCTATTAACGTTTCCTCCGGACAATAGCAATCATATTTTATGGGAGGTTCGCAACACGTACAGCTAGATATATATGCGAAGCAGCAACGTGGAAACCTTGCAGATTATCAGGATGCTTGCTTTGATCTGGTGCCAGCAAACAGCCCAGTTTTTTTTTTTTTTTTGTAATACTTGCCTTTCCCTGTCGCGTCTGTTTTTGTTAAAAAATGTATTATTGTAAGCATACTGTACATGAGTGTAGTTTCCTTCCTTCCTTCCTTTCTCCCTTCCTTCCTCCCTCCCCCTTCCTTCCTTCCTTCCTTCCTTCCTTCCTCCCTCCCTCCCTCCCGTCCTTACTTCCTTCCTCTCTTCCTTCCTTTCTTCCTTAATTCCTCCCTTCCTTCCCTCTCTTCCTTCCTTCCACCCTCCATCCCTTCTTTCCTTCCTTCCTCCCTCCCTCCTTCCCTTCCTCCCTCCCTTCCTTCCTCCCTCCCTTAATTCCTCCCTCCCTTCCTTCCTTCCTTCCTCACTTCCTTCCTTCCTTCCTTCCTCCCTCCCTCCTTACTGTCATTCTTTCCTTCCTCCCTCCCTTCCTTCTTTCCCCCCTCAATCCCTCCATCCTTCCCTTCCTTCCTTCCTTCCTTCCTCCCTCCCTCCCGTCCTTACTTCCTTCCTCTCTTCCTTCCTTTCTTCCTTCCTCCCTACCTCCCCATCCCTCCTTCCTCCCTCCCCCTTCCTCCCTTCCTTTCTCTCCCTCCCTCCCTCCCTCCTTCCATTCCTTCCTTCCGTCCTCCCTCCCTCTCCCCTCCATCAAACTCTCCACCCACCCCCCTCCCCCCTCTCCTTACCATACCCGTCTCTCGATCCTGCCCCATGGGTATCCCCCCACCCCCTCTATCCCGCGCCTCCCTTCCAGTACCACCACTCCTCTTTCCTAAGCCCCACCACCTCCTTCTATTCCTCCGCCCCCCCCCCCCCCCCACACACACACACACAACCCCCGAAACCCCCCGCCACCCCTTCCCTCCCATCCCCCCGCCCTCCACCATTCGTATATATGTTTTGTTAAACTATCATATTCTTGTAATCGTGATATTATTTGACGTACATTGTTATTTTCTTTTCTATATTATTCTACATACATTGTCTTTTTTTTTTTTTTCTGTTTCTTTCTTCCCGTTTCATTTCCTGTAATGCTGGTCTCACATTTAATGGCTGATCTACAAGTAACAGGTTGTTGAACTGTACGTGGTTTACCACTTTTTTTTTTTCACATAACTGAGTGTGTTATGGTGTGATGTGTTGCGAAGTGTTGTGTTGTGTTGTGTTTTGTGTGTTGCGGTGTGGTGTGCTGTGCTGTGTCACGGTAGGGTGCAATGTGTAGTTCTTGTTTTGGCGTTGTAACGTGTAGTGTGGTGTGGTGTGGTATAGCGTGTTGTGTTGGGCTGCGCTGTGCTGTGCTGTGCTGTGCTGTGCTGTGCTGTAACGTGGTGTGGTGTGTTGAGGTGTGGCGTGGTGTAGCGTGTTGTATTGTGTTGTGGTTGGGTGTGGTGTAACGGGTGGCGTGGCGTGGTGTTGTGTCGGTGGTGCGCTGTGGTGTGGTGTAGTGTAACGTGGTGTGTTATGTTGTGGTGTGGTGTGGTGTAACGTGGTGTGTTATGTTGTGGTGTGGTGTGGTGTAACGTGGTGTGTTATGTTATGGTGTGGTGTGGTGTAACGTGGTGTGTTATGTTGTGGTGTGGTGTGGTGTAACAGGGTGTGTTATGTTGTGGTGTGGTGTGGTGTAACGTGGTGTGTTATGTTGTGGTGTGGTGTGGTGTAACGTGGTGTGTTATGTTGTGGTGTGGTGTGGTGTAACGTGGTGTGTTATGTTACGGTGTGGTGTGGTGTAACGTGGTGTGTTATGTTGTGGTGTGGTGTAGTGTAACGTGGTGTGTTATGGTGTGGTGTGGTGTGGTGTAACGTGGTGTGTTATGTTGTGGTGTGGTGTGGTGCAACGTGGTGTGTTATGTTGTGGTGTGGTGTGGTGCAACGTGGTGTGTTATGTTGTGGTGTGGTGTGGTGTAACAGGGTGTGTTATGTTGTGGTGTGGTGTGGTGTAACGTGGTGTGTTATGTTGTGGTGTGGTGTGGTGTAACGTGGTGTGTTATGTTATGGTAACAGGGTGTGTTATGTTGTGGTGTGGTGTGGTGTGGTGTAACGTGGTGTGTTATGTTGTGGTGTGGTGTGGTGCAACAGGGTGTGTTATGTTGTGGTGTGGTGTGGTGCAACAGGGTGTGTTATGTTATGGTAACAGGGTGTGTTATGTTGTGGTGTGGTGTGGTGTGGTGTAACGTGGTGTGTTATGTTGTGGTGTGGTGTGGTGTAACAGGGTGTGTTATGTTATGGTGTGGTGTGGTGTAACAGGGTGTGTTATGTTGTGGTGTGGTGTGGTGTAACGTGGTGTGTTATGTTATGGTGTGGTGTGGTGTGGTGTAACGTGGTGTGTTATGTTATGGTAACAGGGTGTGTTATGTTGTGGTGTGGTGTGGTGTGGTGTAACGTGGTGTGTTATGTTGTGGTGTGGTGTGGTGCAACAGGGTGTGTTATGTTGTGGTGTGGTGTGGTGCAACAGGGTGTGTTATGTTATGGTAACAGGGTGTGTTATGTTGTGGTGTGGTGTGGTGTGGTGTAACGTGGTGTGTTATGTTGTGGTGTGGTGTGGTGTAACAGGGTGTGTTATGTTATGGTGTGGTGTGGTGTAACAGGGTGTGTTATGTTATGGTGTGGTGTGGTGTAACAGGGTGTGTTATGTTATGGTGTGGTGTGGTGTAACAGGGTGTGTTATGTTATGGTGTGGTGTGGTGTAACGTGGTGTGTTATGTTATGGTGTGGTGTGGTGTAACAGGGTGTGTTATGTTGTGGTGTGGTGTGGTGTGGTGTAACGTGGTGTGTTATGTTGTGGTGTGGTGTGGTGTAACGTGGTGTGTTATGTTGTGGTGTGGTGTGGTGTAACGTGGTGTGTTATGTTATGGTGTGGTGTGGTGTAACGTGGTGTGTTATGTTGTGGTGTGGTGTGGTGTAACGTGGTGTGTTATGTTACGGTGTGGTGTGGTGTAACGTGGTGTGTTATGTTATGGTGTGGTGTGGTGTAACAGGGTGTGTTGTGGTGTGGTGTGGTGTAACGTGGTGTGTTATGTTGTGGTGTGGTGTGGTGTAACGTGGTGTGTTATGTTGTGGTGTGGTGTGGTGTAACGTGGTGTGTTATGTTGTGGTGTGGTGTGGTGTAACAGGGTGTGTTATGTTGTGGTGTGGTGTGGTGTAACGTGGTGTGTTATGTTATGGTGTGGTGTGGTGTAACGTGGTGTGTTATGTTACGGTGTGGTGTGGTGTAACGTGGTGTGTTATGTTCGGTGTGGTGTGGTGTAACAGGGTGTGTTATGTTGTGGTGTGGTGTGGTGTTGTGTAACGTGGTATGCTATGTTATGGTGTGGTGTGGTGTAACAGGGTGTGTTATGTTGTGGTGTGGTGTGGTGTAACGTGATGTGTTATGTTATGTTGTGGTGTGGTGTGGTGTAACGTGATGTGTTATGTTATGCTATGATGTGGTGTGGTGTAACGTGGTGTGTTATGTTGTGGTGTGGTGTGGTGTAACAGGGTGTGTTATGTTGTGGTGTCGTGTGGTGTAACGTGGTGTGTTATGTTATGGTGTGGTGTGGTGTAACGTGGTGTGTTATGTTGTGGTGTCGTGTGGTGTAACGTGGTGTGTTATGTTGAGGTGTGGTGTGGTGTAACGTGGTGTGTTATGTTATGGTGTGGTGTGGTGTAACGTGGTGTGTTATGTTATGGTGTGGTGTAGTGTAACGTGGTGTGTTATTGTATGGTGTGGTGTAGTGTAACGTGGTGTGTTATGTTGTGGTGTGGTGTGGTGTAACAGGGTGTGTTATGTTGTGGTGTGGTGTGGTGTAACGTGGTGTGTTATGTTATGGTGTGGTGTGGTGTAACGTGGTGTATTATGTTATGGTGTGGTGTGGTGTAACAGGGTGTGTTATGTTATGGTGTGGTGTGGTGTAACGTGGTGTGTTATGTTATGGTGTGGTGTGGTGTAACGTGGTGTGTTATGTTACGGTGTGGTGTGGTGTAACGTGGTGTGTTATGTTGTGGTGTGGTGTGGTGTGGTGTAACGTGGTGTGTTATGTTGTGGTGTGGTGTGGTGTAACGTGGTGTGTTATGTTATGGTGTGGTGTGGTGTAACGTGGTGTGTTATGTTATGGTGTGGTGTGGTGTAACGTGGTGTGTTATGTCACGGTGTGGTGTGGCGTAACGTGGTGTGTTATGTCACTGTGTTGTGTTGCGTTGCGGTGTGGTGCATTGTTGTGTTGTGTTGGTCTCACCGGGCAGAAACTGCGCATATATATCAATGAGTCGAGCAACACATGGACTACCAACGGTATTGACTGTTGTTGCCTTGCCTTGCCTTGCCTTGTAGTGAAGCGTAGTGAACTGTAGTATACTGTAGTATAGTTTAGCGTAGTGTAGCGTACTGAAGTGTTGTGTAGTGTAAATCAATATTGAGATGTGAAGTGCAGTGTGACGCTGTCAGCGCACTAGAAACATCCGGGTGTTTTTAAAAGGTACAGTATTGAATCTACGTATGGCAAGTGCAACATACTACAGTGACTATTACCATCACCAATATTACTTTTGACATTCGTCACGATCATGATAAAACGAAATGAATAAATTCATGCATGTATATGAAATAAAAAGAAATTAGAAAAGAAAGAAAGAAAAGATATAAAAAAAAAGTAAAGAAAAAGACAAAAGAAGCAAAACAAAAGATAAAATGAGAAGACAAGAAGAAGAAGAAGAAGAAGAAGAAGAAGAAGAAGGAGGAGGAGGAGGAGGAGGAGGAGGGAGAGGGAGAGAGAGAGAGAGAGAGAGAGAGAGAGAGAGAGAGAGAGAGAGAGAGAGAGAGAGAGACAGAGACAGAGACAGAGACAGAGACAGAGAACGAACGAACGAACGAACGAAATTGTTTTAATGAACTTTGGCCATGGACCACAATTCAAAACCAGGGGACTGGGGTTGGGCATGGGAAGGGGTATTATAACACTTGAATAGATGACACAATATCATAATATGAGAGAGAGAGAGAGAGAGAGAGAGAGAGAGAGAGAGAGAGAGAGAGAGAGAGAGAGAGAGAGAGAGAGAGAGAGAGAGAGAGAGAGAGGCATCAACAGGACGAAAGAACGAATCAACGAACGAATGAATGCAGGCGTGATCGAAGAACCCAACTCGCCCATCCATCCATCACACGCTCGCTCCATCTAAACAGACAGACAGGCGAAGGAAAGAAAGGAACTCTTCCTCGTTTCCTGTCTTTCCCACTCTTCCATTTTCTTCTGTTACTTCCGGAGTGATAAGAAATTCTAGGGAGAGCTGAACAGTACAAGGTCTTCAGAGAAGAAGCGCCCCTCAGTCAAGTGTTTCGGCCCTTAATTCCTCACACTGTGAGGGGGCCGGGCCGCACCCAGGTCATGACTCCTGGATGCCCTTGTATTGCCGCCTTTGTGTGTTCATTAATCGACCGAATGATTCAGCAATTCTAACGTCGTTGCAAGCAGCAGCACGACGCGATCACTGACAAAATCACCCTGGTGCCTCTACGCTCGCATCACAACCACCACCACCACCACCAACCCCACACCCTATGCTCCCCTCTCCTCCACAATCCCCACCCCCTCCACCCACCCACACATACACTCACTGCCCCCTAACCTCATGCGGCCTCCTCCTCCTCCTCCTGCCCCACCCTCTTCACACCCTCTCTCCCTACTAATTCCTCCCCCAGTTCTGCACTGTCCACAAGACCTCCGCATGATGCGCTGTGCCGCATTTTATTTTGCTGATCTCCAACACCGATAATGAACTACCAGGCCATGCGGGCCGACATTGATGGTAGCCGTGACCTTGGCCCCCACCCCCCTTGCTCTGCTGTGCCCTGCCCTGCCCTGCCCTTCTACCCTCCTTTCCTTCTCGCAGCTCATACCCTCATCACCTCTTCTTCATCCTCCTCCTGTTTCTGAATGATCTGATCTTGGCACACCACTTGCTGGAAGGATAGAGAGACAGTTCTCGTCAATAAAACCGACCCGTGCTCTGTGTTCGAACTTTGAGGGATGTGTGATTAATAATAATGATGGTATTTATATAGCGCTGAATCTTGTGCAGAGACAAGTCTAAGCGCTTTCACACCAGTCGTTCACACGCATGCATAACTCTAAAAGTGAAGAAACTGAAGACAAGGAAGAGGTAGGGGAGGGAGGCTATCTTGTGAAGAGGTGGGGTTTAAGGCCAGACTTGAAAGAGCTGAGTGCGGAGAACTGACGAAGCAAAAGAGGAAGTTCATTCCAAAGACAAGGTCCAGAGACATGCGTAAACAGAGTGGATCCGAAGCCGATCGTAAAAAGCGAGATGGAGTGTAGAGGTGAAGGCAGCCACAAAGATGGGAAGGGGCAGATTTGTAAATACGTTTATAACATGGAGTGCTGATCTTATACTTTATTCTGTGTGAGACAGGGAGCCAGTGGAGATGTTGCAAAATAGGAGTGATGTGCTCAGCTCTTTTCTTTCTGAGGACGAGTCGAACAGCACAGTTTTGTATGCGCTGAAGGGACTGAATGGTGTCCGTAGAGATGCCGAGTTGTAAGAGAGAGAGAAAAAAAGTATGTGCCAGATACGAGATATATTCAAACAAGTCCAGGACATTCAATCGGACTGCTACCCTTAAATCAGTGTCTTTGTTAATGACATACCTCAACGATGCTACCCTTAAACCAGTGTCTTTTTTAATGACATACCTCAACGATGCTACCCTTAAACCAGTGTCTTTTTTAATGACATACCTGAACGATGCTACCCTTAAACCAGTGTCTTTGTTAATGACATACCTCAACGATGCTACCCTTAAACCAGTGTCTTTGTTAATGACATACCTCAACGATGCTACCCTTAAACCAGTGTCTTTTTTAATGACGTACCTCAACGATGCTACCCTTAAACCAGTGTCTTTGTTAATGACATACCTCAACGATGCTACCCTTAAACCAGTGTCTTTGTTAATGACATACCTCAACGATGCTACCCTTAAACCAGTGTCTTTGTTAATGACATACCTCAACGATGCTACCCTTAAACCAGTGTCTTTGTTAATGACATACCTCAACGATGCTACCCTTAAACCAGTGTCTTTTTTAATGACATACTTCAACGAATGTGCTACTCGCAATCGGTGTCCTGTTTAATGATATACCAATTAACCAGTGTACAATGTCTAGAGCGTATTTGTTGAAATTTCATTGGACAAATAAATTGCAATGCTTAATTTATCAGTAAGGGGTGATGGCAATATCGGGGTTTAATGTGGCTAAGTGTATGCTCGTAAGTGTTTGAGAGATTGCATGACACGGTTTTACCTTAATCAATGTCAGCGTTCGTTGTGTAAATGTAAACGGGTACGTTACTCACGTTTGCACCTATCCCGAAAATGGAGTATGGTTGCCTAGATTACCATCGGCCACACACGTAAATTTCAACTCGTTAAAAACGAATGAGCGTATTTACAGTTGCACCTCACAGAAGCTGATAACGAAAAAAAAAAAAAAATCATCAGAATCAGAATCAGAATAACCTTACTATCTTAGCGAGGGAACTTTAGAACAAATTTTGTTATTATGTTTCTGAAGCATTCCTTTCAACATAGTACAGATATCATAAAGTCTTATTCAAACTAATCCAAACTAAACTAAATATAAACTAAAACCTAAAGTAAACTGACCCAAACTGAATTGAAATGAAATGGCAAAAAAACAAACCCAACAACAACAACAACAGAAAACCCAAACAAAAGAAAACAAAACACACACACACACACACACACACACACACACACACACACACACACACACACAACACCACCACCAACAACAACAACAACAAAACAAACAAAAAAACGTATCAGTAGAACAATCCATGTTTATCAGAACCTGTAACATAAAAACAAATCATCATTGTTTTGCTAAGTGCAAGCATGGACAGCAGCTAATGTCCGTCGCACAAAGCTTGAGTTTAAATCCTGATTTCTCGTAACTGAGACACCACGATCACAACGTGGATGTCTCTTCAAGTCCGATCTCCCACGTTTGCAACCCTCTGCATGTCTGTCTGTCTCCCTGTCTGTCTGTCTGTCTGCTACAGTGACACACGCAACCTTTTGGTGTTTGCCCCCAGTTCGTGTGGGGTCTGTGGCTTTAATCAAGTGAAAACACACACACACACACACACACACACACACACACACACACACACACACACACACACACACACACACACACACACACACACACATCTGGGTCTGCGTTTCTCTCCTAACCCCAATCCCCCGCCCTCTCTCTCTCTCTCTCTGTCTCTCTCTCTTTGTCTCTCTATGTCTCTGTCTCTCTTTGTCTCCACCTCTCTCTCTCTCTGTGTCTCTCTATCTCACTGTCTGTCAGTCTCTGTCTGTCTCTTTGTCTGCCTCTCTGTCTCTCTCTCTCTCTCTCTCCCGACCCCCCCCCCCCCCCCCCCTCTCTCTCTCCCTCTTTGTCTGTTTCTCTCTCTTCCACCTTACCGGTTCCCAATGCCCCCTTTACCAATGCAAACTGCAGTATATTAATTAGCACCTTGACTGTTGCTGACAATTATGCGGCTCGTTAGACTGAGAAGAAGGGCCTTTAGCTTTTTTTTCCCCTCAGCGAGATACCATTGCTGACATCACTTGTCAGGAGCGACAGTCCAAAAATACCATTCTGTGTCTGGATAATATCTTCTCTTGTGATCATAGTCTGCCGTCGCTAAGCGGGAATCAATAGTAACATTGAAAAGTGATTAAACAACGAGGCCAGGAAATCAAATGATTAACAAAATAGTAAACAGTGGTAACTCTCAAAATAGTTAACAGTGGTAACTCTCTCCATAAACACGGCACACAGCTTCAGGTCAATGCTGCTTACGCTGCACAAAAAAAAAAAGAGGGGAAAACAAACAAACAAACAAACCAAAAAAACACCCTGATGCCACACTGTTCTTACATCTCCAAGGTTGAACAGTCAAAGGGTTAAGTCTGTAACTTTTCCCCCCCCCCTTTTTTTGGTCTGTCTGAGTAAGACGCTATGCACGTAAACACACATGGAAGGGGGGGGGGGGGGGGGGGGGAGGGGAGATTGGGGGGGGGGGGAGGGGGTTCCCTATGGGACTAATAATTGCATTTTCGGGTGGAATAGGGTCGGAGGAGAGATAAGGGCATTGTTACACACACACACACACACACACACACACACACACACACACACACACACACACACACACACACACACTCTCTCTCTCTCTCTCTCTCTCTCTCTCTCTCTCTCACACACACACACACACACACACACACACACACACACACACTTCACATCACGCCATGCCACCAGACCTCTGCAGAGAATTCTAGCATCACGGATTGCGTTTCAAGT
>NC_134882.1:6731094-6741094 GCF_041734735.1 Babylonia areolata
GTTGGCAGAGTTGCCATTTGTGATTGTAACGCTGTACAGCTAAATATCTCCCTGATTTATTGTTTAAACGTGTTGCAACCGATATACCGTTATCCCTCATTTATTGTTTTATTGGTTTCGTGCGTTGCTGATATAACAAGCCGAGCCCACACACGAACGAACAAACGGAACGGCGCGGCGTCAATTACCGCTTAAAAAAACAAAACAAACAAACAAACAAACCAAAAAAAGACATCCTCTGCCTATTGAAATGGCCGCGTCAATTGCCGCTTTAAAAAAACACACACAAAAAAAAACAACATCCACTGCCTATTGAAGTGGCCTACTTTCGTGAAGTCACTTCGAAGGGAATCAACAACAACAACAACAACAATGATTAGAAAACTTAAATTGGCACTGAATTTGGCTACCGATGCAGTCCGTATGAGATGTACCTAAGAAAGCAGTAAAGCAGTACGCAGAAACACTGAGCATCGACAGCTGAAAGCAGTTCTGATCTTGTTGGTTCAATGATTGAAATGAGTTTGTTGATTAACTCTCTCCATACGAACGGCGAAAGAGACGACGTTAACAGCGTTTCACCCCAATCACCATCATCAAAATAGTGCAAGCGGAAGGCTCTTTACTGAAGAGGTGAATGTTGACAAAGAATACCACAACGACGGAAGCTAAAGGCTGGGTCATTCAGACACCCACTGGACATCTGAGGGGTCTGTGTAGAGGAGAAGAGAGGACTGGCCGTTCTGAGTGAGTTAATCCTCGTCAACCTGCGTTTGATGCTGAAAGGACAACAAATGTTTATATGATGACTCATGTGACCTCATTTAAGTAAACATATTACATGGTTATGACGTAGAACTTGTAATTAAAAAATAAAAATAAAAATAAAATAAACATGAAAAATACAACGTCAGCGAAAAGAAGGCCAACGATTGTTTCATTTTTCTTGTTGGAGAGGCTTTCTGTGTGATTTATTTCATGCAGCCAAGACAATTTGGATGGACTTAAGTAATGTTGCAAAGATGAGCAACGTAGTCTGGTCTACCTTGAGATTTAATACCAGAAAAATACTATCATCATTTATGTCGTGTTTCATATAGTTTGTATTCTGTTTCTGGTATTTATGTAATTTTAATTGCTTATGTCTAATTCTGGTGTAAAATACTATTGCTGTTATATAATATCCTCCATGCCCCATAAGAGGTGAAAGGATTATATAGTCTTGATTCTTGATGGTGAACTGTGAGACTGTTATGTGTTTCGGTATGACATATGCATACAGTTCGGCCAACAGCAAAGTGAGAGCTGTATGACCAATGGTCTCTCCGTTGCAATGATAAATCATTTACAGCTTAGTCTTTCGTGAAGGACTTAGACTCTTCTTGGAGGCAAGGTTTTCACTGGCTCTTAGCGCTGCATCCTCAGGGGCTATAGTTGGCCTTTGGTTACCATCCCAATGCCGATTGTCCTAAGACCCTCTTGGCCTAGAGAGTAGGTGTGTAGTTAACTTGGGCAAGACACTCTCCACTTTAAACAAATTTCTAGCTCAGATAACTGGGACAGCAGTTGCCTCCTCTGTCTGCTGTTGTTCTGATGGTCATAGTCAGACACGGCTGACCTTCATATATACCTATCACCAATAAGGAGGGACCGTGGAAGAATCGGTCAAGTGTTTGTGTGTGCGTGTTTGTGTGTGTGTGTGTGTGTGTGTGTGTGTGTGTGTGTGTGTGTGTGTGTGTGTGTGTGTGTGTGTGTGTGTGTGTGTGTGTGTGTGTGTGTGTGTGTGTGTGTGTGTGTGTGTGTGTGTGTGCTCTTGTCATTCTGGTTTTCTGTGTTCATCTCTGATCAGGAATGGAGGCCTCGTTTCAGCGTGCTATTGAGTCCTTAGGAAAGGCACTATTATACCGTGTTTCCTCACTCCACGCAGGTGTGAATGGATACTGGACTGACTTCATGTCGGGGGAAGTTAAAACGGCGGAAGAAGAAATCTGGGCCGCGCCTTCGCATGCCGAACCGTGGACATAGTGGATATGAACCCATTGCTCCTGAAGATCGTAAAAGGCCAGAGGACCCTATGACAAGGGTGTTTTCACAGAATCGTGGCATGCGAATCAGGTTTGTGCCACTACTATCGGTTTAAACAGTATTTTATTTGGAACAGTAAGTTTGTGCCTGCCTATGTGTGCGTATGTGTTAGGGTAGCTGTTAGATACTCATGTATGTTAAAATGTATGTATGCAGCGTGTATGTGTGTGTGTGTGTGTGTGTGTGTGTGTGTGTGTGTGTGTGTGTGTGTGTGTGTGTGTGTGTATGTAACATAGATATGATGTTTTATGTTAACAAAAGCGGTTTTGCAAAGCACCTAGAGCAGATTTCTGGATAGTGTGCTATATAAGTATCCATAATAATAATAATAATAATAATAATAATAATAATAATAATCCAATAATAATAATAATAATAATAATATATTATTATTATTATTATTATTATTATTATTATTATTATTATTAACATGTCACAATACAACACAGATATCGATGAACAGGACAACAAGAAAATCTTATATATATAAAGTCCTGTCCTGATACATGTACATACTGAATATGTGACGGATGTCTCATCATATCTAGAAGTTAAGAATATACTATTCCGAAAGATTCACGATTTCTTACTTTATTGAATCTATGTTCTTTCTTCTTCCTCTACTGCTTCCCCTTCTTCTTCATCTTTTCTCTTATTATCATTATCATTATTATATTCAGTACCATTCTTGTTGTTGCTGTTGTTGCTGTTTGTGTTTTTGTTAGTAGTTAGCATCATTGTTGTTGCTGTTGATATCATCATCATCATCATTATTATTACCATTATCATTATAAATGTCATCATCATCATCATTCTCATCCTCCTCCTCATCCTCCTCCTCCTCCTCATTATTATTATTATTATTATTATTATTATTATTATTATTATTATTATTATTATTATTATTATTCACAGGCATGAAGTAATGGTGTGTAAATAAAACACAGAACCTGTCTATTCCCATTGCCCTTTTTTTCTGTCTTATTTTTCATTCTTCTTCTATACTTATCATACTCGTTCTTTGTCTACATGCGCGATTGCCTCCTATCTATTTCGGTCCAAACCGAGTTATCTCCCTAGACTAGCAGATCGAATGGTCGAAGAGCATTAGGTCGAGTCGTCTTTACCATAAATTTCTCCACCAGACACCACACACACACACACACACACACGGGCAGGCGAACAAGTAACTATCAATGTAGCTGCGAAGCTGTGCCAACATCAATGCAGCCAATGACGATTGGAGATACCAGAATGGGGGACCATAGACATGATAAGGAGAGGATGCACATCTCTGTGCACATCGTTTCCCACAACTGGCTGTTATGTCCCGTCTTCCTGGATGCGCCGTGGCAGAATCGGGTTGAAAGCGTCAGACTTCTAATCCAATAAATAAAGTGGAGTGATGGCCTAGATCTAGGTAACGCACCCGCCTAGGAAGCGAGAGAATCTGAGCGGGCTGGTTCGAATCATGGCTCAGCCGCCGATATTATCTCCCCATCCAATAGACCTTGACTGGTGGTCTGGACGCTAGTCATTCGGATGAGACGATAAACCGAGGTCCCACGTGGAGCATGCACTTAGCGCACGTAAAAGAACCCACGGGAACAAAAGGGTTGTTCCTGGCAAAATTATGTAGAAAAATCCACATCCACAGGAAAAACAAATACAACTGCACGCAGGGAAAAAAAAAAAAAAAAGGGGGGGTGGCGCTCTCAGTGTAGCGACACGTTCTCCCTGGGGAGAACAGCCCGGATTTCACACAGAGAAAACTGTTGTGGAAAAAAAAAATTATACACACACACACACGCACACACACACACACACACACACACACACACACACACACACACACACACACACACACACACACACACACATACAAGATTCCATTGATCAATGTTAGCGGCCCTGTTTCGGTATGGTGATGTGTTCTTGGGGGAAGGCAAGCTTGCTCTGATTTCCCCTCACTCCACCCACGTGCGAATGAGCATCTGGTTTCGGTTTGGGGAAGGTTTAAAACGGCGGAAGAAGAGCATTACAATTCGCCTTACTATGCCGCGCCCTAACTGCAGTGGATTATGTATATTTTCAGTCTTTCCATCTTTCGACGCTAATGTCGTCGTCGTCCTAGTGGTAGTAGTAGTAGTAGTAGTAGTAGTAGTAGTAGTAGTAGTTGCTGTTGTTGTTGTTGTTAGGCTCAACTCTCAGCTTATATCACAGACTGACGTAAATTTACAGTTGGGCCAACATCAAACTGAGAGCTGTATTATCAATGGTTTCTCCATTGCAATGAGAAATCATTCACAACATGGTCTTTTGCGAAGGACAGTTTCAGTTTCAGTTTCAGTAGCTCAAGGAGGCGTCACTGCGTTCGGCCAAAACCATATACGCTACACCACATCTGCGAAGGACAATGACTCTCAAACTAGGAGGCATGGAGGCAAAATGCACTGGCTCTTACTTAGCGCTGCAGCCTTTGGGGCAAGTTGGCCTTTGGGAACCATCCCAACGCCGACTGTGCTAAAAACCCTCTTGGCCGTGAGAGTGGCAAGACACTCTCCAATGTAATCAACTCCAAGCCCAGATAGTCCGGGCAGCAGTTACCTCCTCTGTTGTTCTAATGGTCATAGTCGAACACGACTTACTACTCATATAGTCGTAATAGTTGTAGTAACAGTAGCAGTAGTAGCAGTGTTCATTGATCATAGACACCCACACCTTTATTCACTCTCCCTGACCCCCCCCCCCCCCCCCCCGACCCCCGCCCCACGAACCACCCCACCCTACCCTACCCTACCCCCACTCTGTGCTCAATAGAACATACAACGTAGCCTAAGGGAAGCTTCTAACTTATATATATATATATATATATATATATATATATATATGTGTGTGTGTGTGTGTGTGTGTGTGTGTGTGTGTGTGTGTGTGTATCACACCACCTATTATATCCAGAAAGTGGGCGAACTTTTACTGACTGACCGACTAACATTCAGTGAGACGCTGATCCTTCTCTCGTCTATATCTACGACACAGCCTAAACCCCGTCCCCCACCCCCACCCCTCCAACTCCTCCTCCTCCTACCACCATTCCACGCACACACACACACACACACACACACACACACACACACACACACACACACACACAGGCTATCAGTGGATGCAACAGGAAGAGTAGGGGGAGTCCTGAACTTGGCATATATCATAGGCAGCCAGCAAGGGAGGGCAAAAGGGAGCAACAATAAACTGGGGGTCTTCTATCTGTTCTTCAAGGCAGCTTCCGACTGAGATGGCTTGGGAGCTGCGGGTGCTTACACAAGAGCGTATTAATGTTCCTGCGAAAAATGGATATGCACACACACACACATACACACACACGTCATATATATATATATATATATATATATATATATATATATATATATATATATATATATATATATATATATATATATATATGACGCGCGCGCGCGCGTATGTGTGTGTGTGTGTGTGTGTGTGTGTGTGTGTGTGTGTGTGTGCGTGTTGTTTTTGTTGCTGTTAGTTTGTTTGATTCGGTTTTTTCCCCCTTAAATTCTGTTCGTTGTATCATTTCTGACCTTTTTTTCTTTCTTTCTTTCTTTCTTTCTTCGTGCTCGATCTGTTTCTTTCTTCTTTTTTTTTTCCTCTTTTTTTCTGTTTTTCTGTTTTTCTTTCTTTCTTTCCTCTTCTTTCTTTTATTTGCTGTTGCGTCCATTCCTCTCTCTCTCTTTTTGTTGTTTGTGTCTTGTAATTCTTTATTTCTTTTTTTTTTTTTTTCGTTCCTTCCATTTTCTGGTCGTTTTTTTGTTTTTGTTTTTTTTTTGTTTGTTTTGACCTTGTTTTTCTTTTCCGTTCACCATTCTTTTTTTTTCTCCTTTTTCCTTATATATATATATATATATAACTTTCTTTCTTTTTCCAGAATTTAACCCTTTTTCCTCTCGCTCTTTTTCTTCGTTTTTCCTTACCTTTTCTCTTTCTTTTTATTCATTCTTTTGTCCCTCCATATTTTGAGTCTGTTTTCTTGCCCCCCCCCCCCCCCCCCCCCCCCCCCGCGCCTTTTTTTTTCAACTTTCTTTTCTTTCTTTGTTTCTTCGATCCTAATCCCAGAGGCGACAAAGCCATTTGAGATTCTTTTTTTTTTTCTTTCTTTCTTCGTTTTTTTTATTATTTTATTTTTTTATTTATTTTTTTTTTTATTCAAGCCTAGCTGCAATGTTTCTGGGCATATTATAATAGGAGAGACAGGAACAAATCGACCAATGCAATCGTTATACTGATGTAAAAATAAAATAAAATAAAATAGAATAAAATAAAATAAAAAGACTCTTTGACATTCGAGACACAAAGCCTGCTCCTGTTGACCTCTAAGTTTACCCTGTCACACCTACCCACCCCCTAGACACCGCCACATTCCCACACATTGTGTCACATTGGAATATGTATAGCTTGAAGAAAAAGACATGGAGTTGTCATGTACGCATCACCGATAAACGTGAGAGAGAGACAAAGAGAGAGAGAGAGAGAGAGAGAGAGAGAGAGAGAGAGAGAGAGAGAGAGAGAGAGAAGGGGGTGGGGTGGGTGGGAGGGTATGTGGGCAGGGCGAGCGAGGGCTATGAGGCGCATGAGTGCGCGTTCGTGTGTGTGTGTGTGTGTGTGTGTGTGTGTGTGTGTGTGAGGGGTGGGGGGGTAGATGTGTGTGGAGGCTACAATACTCTGGGTTTTGTGTGCTCTTAAACGCAGTTCCTCGGATAGCTTGGGGAGACGTAAGTGCGTGCGTGTGAATGTTTCCCGCCAGAAAATAAAGTTTGGTTTTGTTTTTTTTTTGTTTTTTTTTCCATTCTCTTCTCCCCTTTATTTTGTTTTATGTTGTTTTATTCTATCTTTATATTTTTGTTCTGTTCTTTTTTTTCCTTTCCTTCTTTTGTGTGTGTGTGCGTGTGTGTGTGTGCATGTGTATGTGTGTGTGTGTGTGTGTGTGTGTGTGTGTGTGTGTGTGTGTGTGTGTGTGTGTGTGTGTGTGTGTGTGTGTGTGTGTGTGTGTGTGTGTGTGTGTGTGTGTGTGTGTGTGTGTGTGTGTGTGTGTGTGTGTGTGTGTGTGTTCTTTAACGTTTTCTTTCTTTCTTTGTATTCCCCCCCTTTTTTTTTTTTATTTAAGTGGCTTGTTTTTATGTATTCTTTTTATTTGAAATTTTTTTTTTCTTTTTCTATTTTTTTCCCTTTTACTTTTCTCTTCTTCCTTTCTTTTTTTCCCCTCATCGTCTTTTTTCATACCTTTTTTTCCCCCTGTACATATATTTTTATCCGTCCCCTGTCTTTATTTTAGTTTCTTTATGTCCTACAGATTTCTCTGTGTGAAATTCGGGTCGCTCTCCCCAGGGAGAGCGCGTCGCTACACTATTACGCCACCCATTTGTTTGGTATTTTTTTCCTGCGTGCAGTTTTATTTGTTTTTCGAAGTGGATTTTTCTACATGATTTTGCCAGGAACAACTTTTTGTTGTTGTTGATGTTGCCGTGGGTTCTTTAACGTGCGCTAAGTGCATGCTTCACACGTGACCTCGGTTTACCGTCTCATCTGAATGACTAGCGTCCAGACCACCACTCAACGTCAAATGGAGTGGGGGAGAAAATATCGGCGGCTGAGCCTTGATTCGAACCAGCGCGCTCAGATTCTCTCGCTTCCTAGGCGGACGCGTGACCTCTAGGCCTGTGTTACGATGATTGGGGCGGATGGCCAAGTGCTATGTGTGTGTGTGTGTGTGTGTGTGTGTGTGTGTGTGTGTGTGTGTGTGTGTGTGTGTGTGTGTGTGTGTGTGTGTGTGTGTGTGTGTGTGTGTTGGGGTGAGGGTTTGGGGGGATCGGGGGCTTGGGGGTAGGGGGGGGGGTTGGTTGAGGTGGCAGACTGAGGGATGAGGATGGGGCGAGAGGCAGAAGGGGGTTGATGTGTGTGTGTGTGTGTGTGTGTGTGTGTGTGTGTGTGTGTGTGTGTGTGTGAGGGGGGTTGGGGGGGAGGGGGGGGGCAGATTGGTGGGGTCTAGGATTGAGGTGGGAAGCAGGGGTACGGTCACATTAATTTTTTTTTTCTTTTTCACTTTATTCAAATCGTATATTTTTTGTTCGTTTTATTTCTTTTTGTTGTTGTTGTTGTTTGTTTTGATTTTATTTTCTGTCTAATCATCTTAATTGTTGTAACGTTTATTTTCTTCTTCTTTCTTTGTCCACCCCCCCCCCCCCCCCCCAACCGCCCTCCTTTTCTGTCTTCTGATATACATATATATATATATATATATATATATATATATATATATAGAGAGAGAGAGAGAGAGAGAGAGAGAGAGAGAGAGAGAGAGAGAGAGAGAGAGAGAGAGAGAGAGAGAGAGTTCTTGAGAGCGAAATCTCCGAATCAATAGCGAAACGGCTAATTGAGCCTGCTTCGTAGGACTCCTGCTGCGACGTTTCCTGGTATCTTGTGAATGGCGGTATGAAGAAAACAATAACAGCATTTCTTAGCTGGACACCAGATGGGGGGTGGGTGTGTGGGGGTGGGGGGTAGGGGGGGTGCGGGGGTCGGCGGGAGTCGTGCAGCGGGTCGGGGGGCAGGGGGTTTGGGGCGGGTGTCAGTGCAATAAAGATCAAAGGAGTCATCATGGCACCGAACAGTTGAACAAAAACACCTGAAGGAGAATGGATAGATCCGGAAGAAGCTCGTCAGTAAAGACAACACACAAAAAAACCGTGATAGCCTGGTGGTGAGGAGTCCGCCAAGGAATCGAGAGAATCAAAGCCGCAGAAGATCGAATCTCACACTCGCCTCTGTGTGTGTGTGTGTGTGTGTGTGTGTGTGTGTGTGTGTATCTCACCCTCTACCATTTGGATATAACGATGAACAGAGTTCCCCTGTGCAGGATGTACATAGTGCATGTTGCTTTAAACAGTATTTCATTTTGAAACATGTCACAATACAACACAGATGTAGATGAACAGGACAACAAGTAAATCTTATAATTATAAAGTCCTGTCCTGACACATGTGCATACTAAATGATATGTGACGGATGTCATCATAGCATGCAATAAGTTTATACATGATCATACATAAGTTTCAGCAAGGCCAAGCTAAGATATGAATAAAAGTGAAACAAAGCAGATAATAAACGTGTGGTGGTGGAGAGCGGTCAATAATTTATTGAGAGAGGAAGAGAAAAAAATAAAGTAGCAATGCAAGGGCACAAGTACAGTAAAGACATTCAGACTGAACTTGGTCGACTAAACAAAGCTGTGAAGGCCACCCGTCCTCCCCCACCACCCCCCCACCCACCCCCGAAAAAAAGAAAGAAAAAAAAGAAGAATGAAAACAAAACACACACACACACACACACACACACACACACACACACACACACACACACACACACACACACGCACGCACGCACGCACACACCAACAAACAAACAAACAGACGAACAAAAAAAACCAACAAAAAACCCCAAGAACACAACCATGTATTCATAACGTGAATCGAGTTGGCAAGTGAAAGAGCAGCATTCTTTAACGCATGTTCATTAATGAACCAACAAAGAGGGTTGTCCCTGGCGAAATTCTGAAGTAAAGTCCCCTCTGTTATTACTTGCGTTTGTGCGCGCGTGATTGAAAACTGACTGTATAGCACAAGGTCAGGAACAAAAATGAAATGAACGCCTTTTCGGACAACTATCTGCCAGCTAGACCCAGGTAGGCAGCCTGTTGTGCATTAAAAACATAAATAAATAAACAACCCCAAAACATGACTGTATTAACTTTGTAAAGCGCTTAGAATTTGGTATCTGACCGAAGATAGGCGCTACATTAGAATAGAATACAATAGAAGAGAAGAGAAGAGAATATGTC
>NC_134882.1:6746094-6751094 GCF_041734735.1 Babylonia areolata
GAAAGGAAGGATGGAAAAGGAAAAAAAAGCAATGAGATAAAAAAAGAAAGAGAGAGAGAGGGGGGGGGAGAGAGAGAGAGACAGAGAGAGAGAGAGAGGAAAACAGGAGGAATGAAAGAAAAACAAGAAAGAAACAAAGGGGGGGGGGAGGACAACTGATTTAGTGATTTGCAAAATCTAATTAAGTATCGTACGAATTAAAAAAAAAAAAAAGTCAAGTTAGATATGTAGCAACTAAAAGTAAACACACACAAAAAAAAAAAAAAAAAAATTATCATTGTAGACTATCATCATAACCATGATCACCATTATTTTCTTCTTCATCGTCATTATCATCATTGTTACCATTACTATTACCATCATCATTATTGTTATCACTGACGATAATTATATAGCGCCGATCTTTGATCACAGACCAAACTAATTCTCAGCGCTTTACAAACACAGACTAATTTGCAAAACATAGAGAAATAAAAAAAAAGAAAAAGAAAAATAAGAAAAAAAAAGATAACAGATAAACAATAAAGAAATAAATAGATAAACAATCCAAAAACGACAACAAACCCACCTCACTGAAGAACACAAAGTCTTGATACTTTACGTGCGTAATCCACAGACTTTCGAATCACGAACAAGAACACAATCTCAAGCTAGTGCAGAACATATACACGCACTGTCGAAACAGCCACCGGTGTCTGTCCTCTGCGACACCCAAACACACACTGGCAACCCAACACACACACACACGCACACACACAGAAACACAGAGACTGAGAGAGACACACACGAGAGAAAGCAAAGGTTTCACAATTCTTTGTTAACTTGTACCCAGTAGCCAAGCAAAAGATCAGGAAAGCGGAAAGAGGTGTGTGTGTGTGTGTGTGTGTGTAGGGGGAAGGAAGGGGGGTGATCAGAAGATGGAGCACGCACTCCCCCCATCCCCAACTTCCACCCCCTCTCCACCAACACCCTCTCACCCCTCCCTTCTCTACAACCGCCAACCCCCACACCTCCACACCCCCACCCACCACCACCAACTCCCTCGCTATACCCCTTTACTTCAGAGAAGGGTCATCTTTCCACCTTCCCACCCCACCCCCCTTCCCCTTTCCATCATGTCTTTCTATCCTCCTTCTTCTTTTCCCCCATCCGCCTCCTCCACCCCCTATCCCCACCCCCACCCACCCACCCGCACTCCCCAAGGGCTCTCCAACAGCCCTCATTTGTTCAAGCTCACCGAAAGACGACGGTGAGTACAGTATAGGTAGGGCAGGACCATTGACACGCGACCCGTCTTGTCCATCCAACCAAGCGTGGATCCGAGGTAAATCACAAGAGGCCAACAACGAAATCCCAAATGCTAAACTTTCACCCACCCACCCCAACCCACCCCACCCAGAAACCCCCCTGGCGATAATGGTATTGTTAGCAGTGCAAGACGAATTCATGCGACCCACCCCACTCAACCCCATTAGCTCCCCCACCCTACACCCGCTACACGCTCCCCCCCTACCCCCCACACACGCACCACCACCACTACTATTTCCCCCCTCTTTCCGCTCCTCTACCCAGCATCCCCCAGAGGGTCTTAGTCGTCCGTCGGAGTCGGCGGCGACCTTACCTTACTTCTCAACGTTATCAAAACCCCGTCAACAAGTCCCTTCTTCGGCGCGACTCTTCACAATCAACCAATTAAGTCGCCAGCTGCTTGGAGCGAAACGGAAGAGACCAAACTTCGCACCCGATCGGCAAACCAATTACTCCGCTATAACACTCTGTCTCAAAGCCAAGCCCGGAGGTGATATTAGTCTCCTTCCTACTTGACGAGGAAACAGACCTTAGTAGTAAAAAGCGTAGAACGTACACCCCTGTACTGTAATAAAAGTGGCCCGGGGGAACGAACTCACGGGTGGGACTCAACGGGGTACTAGTCATTCGTGACAGGGGAAACTACTGTCACGAACGGTCACTCCAGCATGGGAAACAGACATACTGACAAGACGACTAAAGAGTGACCGTCCCTATGGGCGGCGGACTAACAAAACAACACCTCCCTTCACCCGTTGAGGTGGTAACGGGAAGTAAAGAGACCTCAAAGGACCCACACCGGCTTCAAAGACGTTGAGGTGTAGTTGTGAGCCCTTAAGAAAATTACATCGCTCTGATCCAGTTAACTGAATCTCGCATTCAGCATCTGCCTCATCCACACACACACACATACATACACACCTCCGTGATCTGATTAGCAGAAGAAGGGTGAGAAAGAAGAAAATATTAAAGGTGGTATATTTCGCTGACGGACTGGAACAAATGGGAACGATATTGTCTCTCTCTCTCTCTCTCTCTCTCTCTCTCTCTCTCTCTCTCTCTCTCTCTCTCTCTCTCTCCATCATTCCCATCCCATCAGATACGATTCAAACTTGCCACAACTGCTGGATCTAATCTGCTATCTTTGACAAGCAGTCGACAAGATCAGAGTCAGGTTATAGACGCGCGCCCTCCTCACTGGAGCTGTGAGTAAAAAAAAAAAAAAAAAAAAAAAAAGAAAGAAAGTCGAAGTGGGAAGAGGAAGTTGGAAAGGGGGGGGGGAGGTGCTGGTTGTGACCTTTCGACCGATATATCGATGGTTCAATCAGTCATACAGTCACCCAATCGATCATTCGATCAGTCAACAACTGAACATTGATGTAAGATTCGCGCCACTTTCTCTGTCTCTGGACCATGCATTCAATTTTGGAATGAACTTCCTCTTTCATTTCGTCAGGTGTACGCACTCAGCTCTTTCAAGTCTGGCCTTAAAACCCACCACCTCTTCACACGATAGCCTCCCTTTCCTGCCTCTTCATTGTTTTAGAGTTATGTATGCGTGTGAATGACTGGTATGAAAGCGCTCAGATTTGTCTCTGCACAAGATTCAGCGCTATATAATAATAATAATAATAATAATAATAATAATAATTATTATTATTATTATTATTATTATTATTATTATTATTATTATTATTATTATTATTATCCATGTTGAGCGTAGAAACGACTGGTAACGACAACATGATCTAACAACAACAGGGTGTAACAACAAGAACAGTTTGTAATAACAGCGGAATATAACACCGAAAACAAAACAAAACAACAACAACAACAACAACAACAACAACAAAAAGTTTGTGACAAAAACAATAAGAGGATGTAACAACAGCAACATGATGTAATAACAATAACACGGTCAAATAATAATAACAACAACAACAACAACAACGTCGAACAACAACAACAACATGCTCTAACAACATCATCAACAATAACTTTGACAACACTGACTGATTCATCAATCATTAAACCAGTCAAGCAAATAATCCCATGAGTTGTGAATAAATTGACCGACTGTCAATCCATCAGCCAAAAATCAATCCAATCATATCAATCGGTCAACAACAACAACAACAACAACAAAAAGGGATTCGAACAGTCAAGAGCTAATCAATCAATCGATCAATCAAATAATGTGAATTCATGTTTTCCAGTAACACAGGCAACAACATTCACCACCACCCACTCACTCCCTTTTTTTCCCGTAAAAAAAAAAAAAAAAAAAAATAGCATTCTCGATTGCGTAATCCACTTTATAGCAACGCACCGCCAATTGCAGACGTTTGACGACAATGAAATCAAAATCCGTTGACAAAGCAATTGAATTATCTCTCACTCCCTCTTCCTCTGTGATCTCTTTCCCCAACGCACGCGTGTCTGTGTGTGTGTGTGTGTGTGTGTGTGTGTGTGTGTGTGTGTGTGTGTGTGTGTGTGTGTGTGTGTGTGTGTGTGTGTGTGTGCCGAAGGTCATATTCTGAGTTAACCTCTTTCAGAGCAGGAGAGACACAGAAAATAAACAGAGTGACGAGAGAGACAGAGAGACAGACAGACAGACGGACAGACAGACAGACAGACAGACAGACAGACAGACAGACAAAGATGAGAGAGAGTGTGTGCGTGCGTAATTTAACGCTGTTATAAAACAAAAACAAAACAAAAAAACAAACGAACAACACCACAAACACAAACACACGCACACAAAATACACCAGCAAATCATTTTTGCGTGCAAGATAATCAGACAAAATACCTCTCAAGTAAAGAAAAAAAAAGAAGAAGAAAAAAAGTCCAGCATCATAAAACAAAATAAATAACAATAAATAAAATAAAACTCATCTCATTAGGGTCGCGTGAGAGAGTTGTATTTTGTTTGACAGCCACAGGTATCGTATCCTGAGATCTGAGCCTGTGTTGGCTAAGGGGAGGGGTGCAGGGGGCGGGGGGCTTGGGGGGCCGGGGGGTGTGTGGGGGGAGGAGGGGAGAAAGGGTACAAGGAGGGGGGGGGGGGTGGGGGTTGGAGGGGGCTAGTCAGAGGGTGGGGGGAAGGGAGGGGAGGCGAAATCGTATTTTATGTAAGGATGTAGCCAATCAAACGTAAACATCACACTTGCCTTTGGACGAGGAGTTGTTCCGTTGAGGATATGCATCAACAAGAAAAGCCAGCTCAGGCAAATCGATGTATATACTACACCACGTATTAAAAAAAAAGAAGAAGAAAAAAAAAGGAAAAAAAAGAAGTATAATAGAAACCTTCACATTATTTTTTTCTTGACAACAATGATCGCCGCAAGCGTTGGAAGAGAGAGAGAGAGAGAGAGAGAGAGAGAGAGAGAGAGAGAGAGAGAGAGAGAGAGAGAGAGGTGTGTGTGTGTGTGTGTGTGTGTGTGTGTGTGTGTGTGTATGTGTCTGTGTGTCTGTGAACGCGCGCGCGCACTCGCCCGGCAGCCGAGTGCGAGTCCAGTTGCATGCTGAAGGCCAAAATAAATGATCAATGTTTTTCTTTCAGATTGTTACGCTTCGATTTTGAACAGCTCGTTTTACCGTTCACGCAACTCCTTGCTCGCTCCGAGAACTGGAGTTTGTGTGTGTGTGTGTGTGTGTGTGTGTGTGTGTGTGTGTGTGTGTGTGTGT
>NC_134882.1:6756094-6761094 GCF_041734735.1 Babylonia areolata
CTCTGTCTGTCTCACTCTGTCGCTGTATCTCCCTCTCTGTCCCTCTCGTTCTACCCCCCCCCCCTCTCTGTTTCACTCTACCCCACCTCCACCTCCCCGCCCCCCCCCCCCCCATCTCTCTTTGTTTGTCAGTCTGTATCCATATGTCATTGTTTCTCTTTGTTCTCTCTATCTCCTTATCTCTGTCCTCCCGCCGTCTCTCTCTCTCTCTGTATGTGTGTGCGTGTGTGTGTGTGTGTACACACGTGTGTGTGTGTGTGTGTGTGTGTGTGTGTGTGTCCCTCTGTTTCTCTCTCTTTCTGTCTGTCTGTCTGTCTGCTATTCTCTCTCTCTCTTTCTCTCTCTTCTCTCTCTCTCCCTTTCTTGTCTCCTCTCTCTCTCTTTCTCTCTCTTCTCTTCTCTCTCTCTCTCCCTTTCTTCTCTCCCCTCTCTCTCTCTCTTTCTCTCTCTTCTCTTTTCTCTCTCTCCCTCCCTCTCTTCTCTTCTCTCTCTCTCTCCCTCTCTCCATCCCCCCCCCTCTCTCCCCCCACTCTCTCTCTCCCTCTTACTCATAATCACCCTCTGTCTCTCTCTGGCACTGACCAAGGACAACCAGACTGACCGACTTCACCGCTAGAACAAGAACCTGAATTCCCCAGTGGTCGCTTGATGCATCTCCTTCAAGGACAATCTTCAGGTATGTTTGTTGCGTTTTGTTGTTCTTTATCTGGGGGGTGTTATGGCGACACACACACACACACACACACACACACACACACACACACACACACACACACGAACACGTGGTGATGTTACTAGAAACCTTTAACAACCCCAGTACCCATCCACCCTCACCCCACCAGCCCCCCCCCCCCCCCCCCCATCCACCACCCCACCCTGTACACCCATCCACCCCCACACTTCCTCCATCCCCTTGGGACGTCGAAGGACCGACCTCCCACCCTGGACAGACAAGACAGACATTCAGGACACACCACCTACCTCCTACAACTCTCAAACAAAGCGACGAAACCTTCACCCGGTGTGACGTCCCAGAATGACCCCACCCTCAAATTGACTCCATGAAAAACGAAAGTTTTAAACTAAATTAATCAGAAAGCATAACTTCGTGTATTGTTGATTAAAAAAGAAAGAAAAAGAAAAAGAGAGTAAATACGGCGTTGAGTTAATTTGGGGCAGCCCTAAACACTCTCCAGTCTTTGTCCTTAAAACACCTCAGTGAGTTTGTCTGGGTTGGTATCTTTTCCACTCCATGTCCCCAAAACACCTCAGTGAGTTTGTCTGGGTTGGTATCTTTTCCACTCCATGTCCCCAAAACACCTCAGTGAGTTTGTCTGGGTTGGTATCTTTTCCACTCCATGTCCCTAAAACACCTCAGTGAGTTTGTTTGAGTTGGTATCTTTTTGAATCTATGTCCCTAAAACACCTCAGTGAGTTTGTCTGGGTTGGTATCTTTTCCACTCCATGTCCCCAAAACACCTCAGTTAGTTTGTCTGGGTTGGTATCTTTTCCACTCCATGTCCCCAAAACACCTCAGTGAGTTTGTCTGGGTTGGTATCTTTTCCACTCCATGTCCCCCAAAACACCTCAGTGAGTTTGTCTGGGTTGGTATCTTTTCCACTCCATGTCCCTAAAACACCTCAGTGAGTTTGTTTGAGTTGGTATCTTTTCCACTCCATGTCCCTAAAACACCTCAGTGAGTTTGTCTGGGTTGGTATCTTTTCCACTCCATGTCCCCAAAACACCTCAGTGAGTTTGTCTGGGTTGGTATCTTTTCCACTCCATGTCCCCCAAAACACCTCAGTGAGTTTGTCTGGGCTGGTATCTTTTCCACTTCATGTCCCCCAAACACCTCAGTGAGTTTGTCTGGGTTGGTATCTTTTCGACTCCATGTCCACAAAACACCTCAGTGAGTTTGTCTTGCTTGGTATCTTTTCCACTCCAACAGTTCTCCAAAACACGTCAGTGAGTTTGTCTGCGTTGGTATCTTTTCCACTCCATGTCCCCCAAAACACCTCAGTGAGTTTGTCTGGGTTGTATCTTTTCCACTCCATGTCCCCAGAACACCTCAGTGAGTTTGTCTGGGTTGTATCTTTTCCACTCCATGTCCCCAGAACACCTCAGTGAGTTTGTCTGGGTTGTATCTTTTCCACTCCATGTCCCCCAAAACACGTCAGTGAGTTTGTCTGCGTTGGTATCTTTTCCACTCCATGTCCCCCAAAACACCTCAGTGAGTTTGTTTGAGTTGGTATCTTTTTGAATCTATGTCCCTAAAACACCTCAGTTAGTTTGTCTGGGTTGCTATCTTTTCCACTCCATGTCCCCCAAAACACGTCAGTGAGTTTGTCTGCGTTGGTATCTTTTCCACTCCATGTCCCCCAAAACACCTCAGTGAGTTTGTCTGCGTTGGTATCTTTTCCACTCCATGTCCCCAGAACACCTCAGTGAGTTTGTCTGGGTTGGTATCTTTTCCACTCCATGTCCCTAAAACACCTCAGTGAGTTTGTCTGGGTTGGTATCTTTTCCACTCCATGTCCCCAAAACACCTCAGTGAGTTTGTCTGGGTTGGTATCTTTTCCACTCCATGTCCCCAAAACACCTCAGTGAGTTTGTCTGGGTTGGTATCTTTTCCACTCCATGTCTCCCTAAACACCTCAGTGAGTTTGTCTGGGTTGGTATCTTTTCCACTCCATGTCCCTAAAACACCTCAGTGAGTTTGTCTGGGTTGGTATCTTTTCACCTCCATGTCCCTAAAACACCTCAGTGAGTTTGTCTGGGTTGGTATCTTTTCCACTCCATGTCCCCAAGAACACCTCAGTGAGTTTGTTTGGGTTGGTATCTTTTCGACTCTATATCCCCAAAACACCTCAGTGAGTTTGTCTGGGTTGGTATCTTTTCCACTCCATGTCCCTAAAACACCTCAGTGAGTTTGTTTGAGTTGGTATCTTTTTGAATATATGTCCCTAAAACACCTCAGTGAGTTTGTCTGGGTTGGTATCTTTTCCACTCCATGTCCCTAAAACACCTAAGTGAGTTTGTTTGAGTTGGTATCTTTTTCAACCTATGTCCCTAAAACACCTCAGTGAGTTTGTGTGGGTTGGTATCTTTTCCACTCCATGTCCCCAGAACACCTCAGTGAGTTTGTCTGGGTTGGTATCTTTTCCACTCCATGTCCCCAAAACACCTCAGTGAGTTTGTCTGGGTTGGTATCTTTTCCACTCCATATCCCCAAAACACCTCAGTGAGTTTGTCTGGGTTGGTATCTTTTCCACTCCATGTCCCTAAAACACCTCAGTGAGTTTGTCTGGGTTGGTATCTTTTCCAGTCCATGTCCCCAAAACACCTCAGTGAGTTTGTCTGGGTTGGTATCTTTTCCACTTCATGTCCCCCAAACCACCTCAGTGGGTTTGTCTGGGTTGGTATCTTTTCCACTCCATGTCCCCCAAAACACCTCAGTGAGTTTGTCTGGGTTGGTATCTTTTCCACTCCATGTCCCCCAAAACACCTCAGTGAGTTTGTCTGGGTTGGTATCTTTTCCACTCCATGTCCCCCAAAACACCTCAGTGAGTTTGTCTGGGTTGGTATTTTTTCCACTCCATGTCCCCCAAAACACCTCAGTGAGTTTGTCTGGGTTGGTATCTTTTCCACTCCATGTCCCTAAAACACCTAAGTGAGTTTGTTTGAGTTGGTATCTTTTTGAATCTATGTCCCTAAAACACCTCAGTGAGTTTGTCTGGGTTGGTATCTTTTCCACTCCATGTCCCTAAAACACCTCAGTGAGTTTGTCTGGGTTGGTATCTTTTCGACTCCAACAGTTCTCTACACAAACGCTAGTGGGGTTGATTCAGGACTATGCCGCCTCCCACCCTCCTCCGTCGCCGCCCCCCCCCCCCCCCCCCCCCAAAAAAAAGTCCAGGAGTCATTTCAGGGCATTCAGGGTAGTCCTGAACCTCCCCCTTTTGCAAAAAAACAAAAACAAAACAAACAAACAAACAAAAAAGAGAAAAACAAAAACAAAAACAAAACAACAACAACAACAACAACAACAAAAAAAAACAAACGGGTTTTGTTTTCTATTTGTATTTATCTTTTTTATCACAACAGATTTCTCTGTGTGAAATTCGGGCTGCTCTCCCCAGGGACAGCCGTCGCTACACTACAGCGCCACCCATTTTTTAAATATATTTTTTTCCTGCGTGCAGTTTTTTTTCCCCTGCGTGCCAAGAACAATCCTTTTGTTGCCGTGGGTTCTTTTACGTGCGCTAAGTGCATGCTGCACATGGGACCTCGGTTTATCGTCTCATCCGAATCACTAGCGTCCAGATCACCACTCAAGGAAGGAATTTTTGTTTAATGTCCCGTCACACATATCGGTGATTGAAGACATTTTGTAAAAGTATTTATGAATACATCTGAGTATTATCGGTTAGAAGGGGTCTAGTGCTGGGGGTTATTTTCTGACCGCGATTCCGGCAAGCCCTGAACAACTTTTTAACAGTGTTAGCCAATAGGTCATTAAAGTGAACGCTACGGCTTTGACAACCTGGCAGTAAGGGGGGGTGGGGTGGGTGGGTGGGTGGGGGAAGATGTGTACATTACAATCCACTCTGTGAACTGTAAACGAGGTGACAGCCACTAGTCGCTTTTGACAGAGTGAACGCGAATACTAAAAGCTCCTTCTTTTGAGTGTATCCAAAGGTCCTTTCTTTGCTCTGAAAAATGTGTCAAAGGCAAGGCAGCCCCCCCCCCCCCCCCCCCCCCCCCCCCCTTTTTTTTTTTTTTAATGCACCGAGCCCCTTTCATGTTTATAAGTGTTTAGTGGTAGGCTTTTAGGCTCCAAGGGCACTAGATGGCACTGCTCTTTTCTTGAAGTGCACAGCTTCACCCCTTCAACTCGCCTCCACTTCTTTTACGTTGTTTTCACTCACATGTGCAAACAAAGTGAGTCTACGTAATAGCCCTACGTGCATGTGTGTGTGTGTGTATGTGTGTGTGTGTGT
>NC_134882.1:6776094-6781094 GCF_041734735.1 Babylonia areolata
AAATGTGAAAATAATACACTTTTGGATGCGAATGGGAAGATAAAGTTAGATGTAAGTTAGAGTGAGAGAGCAAGAGAGAGAGAGAGAGAGAGAGAGAGAGAGAGAGAGAGAGAGAGAGAGAGAGAGAGAGAGACATTGTTTTACTGCCATTGACAATACTATCCTTTGGCAATATACGAACAAAAGAATAACGACGGTTTACAGAGAAATTAACACATTGCTAAGAGCAAAAAAAGAAGAAAAAAAAAATCAACCACCAAAACAACAACAACAATAACATCAACAAAATCATAGAATAAAACATATCGCTAAGATTAAAAGGAAAATAAAAAAAGCTCGACCTCAACTCTCTTCAAAATCATTCATAAAAAAAAAAAAACCAAGAGAGGCAAGGCCTTCAAGACAATGTGTTCTGTATTTGTTATTATAAAGCTTCGAGTTTAAAAAAAAAAAAAAAGAAAAAAAAAGTCCTAACCAGATTCGAACCCCGCGTGTTCGGGTGAGAAGAAAATGTCTTACCCATTACACTATCGTGTAACTAATATAGACTCACTCTGTTTACACAAGTGAGTCAAAAAAGCAAAAAGAAACTGTTGAAATGACATCAGGGTAACAGTAGTTTTTTGTTGTTGTTGTTTTTTCCCCCGATAATTATAAGGCTTCTGAAGTTTCTGACAATCCCAAGCTAGGGCGATATTTGAACATACTTTTTTAAAGGGCGATAAATCAATTGCGGTATTCGCAGTGAGAACGCTGTTTAAATCATTTCATTCTGGTGTATCTTGGGCATTCAAAAAAATCTTTAAGGGCAATAAAAAATTTAAAAAAAAATTAAGTCCGCGGTAAAGGAGACGTGGCTATCGCCGCAATCACACTGCAACATTTAGCCGTTTTCTCTAGATCTAGATAGATGTACAAGTTTAGTTACACCCGCCGGGAATGTCGTACGACACGGTCGATTCAATTTATCTTTAATGTTCATTCTAGTTTTATAGTTTTCAAGTTGATATGAAAATTTAGTATTTTGTTAAACTAATAACATGTAGAGCCAAGTACAAGTACTTCTAAACGTCGTATGAAGTGAAAAGGACTTCATTTTGAGAAACGTCAAGACTGGAAATGTTTTCGTTTCATCAATTCAAGGGTATTAACTCGCATCGTTTACAATTTTTAACTGTGAATTCGACTGATACTGTGGATATTTTTTATGGCAGTTTGGGGCATAATCCAGTAAGTGATGAGGCGTTCACAAATCTTTCTCTGAATAAATATTTAACGGTCTCCTTCTCCAACTTTCCATTACATGTTATCGTGTAATGTCCATTGTAGGATTGAATGGGCAGGTCAACAACTTGAAACAAAATGGCGTCGTTCGCGTTCGCGAAGAATATGAGCACGCGCTTTGAATGTGTATAAATATGTGTACGCAATTGATTTTTGCCCATGACCTTCAGATCTCAGCCAATAGATCTATAAAGCCCACTCGTCGTATTGATTTTAGCATTTTCCGAAAAAGACCTCTTGGGCGAATGAACATAGTGAAAGTTGTGTACACTGAGAGTAAAACACACAAGCTTTTTATGTATTGAGTATAATTTCAAAATGTAATGTTTAAGATGAGAAAGATCAGTTTAAAGCAAATTAAGTCCCCTAGCATTAATTACAGATTAATTTCCCTTTTTTACTATCTGCACCAAAACGTTTGCAAAATAAATACAACTTCTATGCTTAGCAAAAGAAGTTCCTGTTTGAACAAAAAATGATAATAATGACTGCTCTTGTTGTTGTGTCAGAATATGAGATCAAAGTGCCAAGTTTAGAGAATACAAAAAAAAAAAAAAAAAAAAAAAAAAAGACAGTAAATGCAGTTTGCGTATAATTTGGCTTCTTTTTATTTTTTTTGTGCCCATCCCAGAGGTGCAATATTGTTTTAAACAAGATGACTGGAAAAAAACTGAACGTTTTCTATTTTTTATGCCTAATTTGGTGTCAACTGACAAAGTATTTGCAGAGAAAATGTCAATGTTAAAGATAACCACGGACACACACACACACACACACATAACCGAACACCGGGTTAAAATATAGACTCACTCTGTTTACACAAGTGAGTCAAAAAAGCAAAAAGAAACTGTTGAAATGACATCAGGGTAACAGTAGTTTTTTGTTGTTGTATTTTTCCCCGATAATTATAAGGCTTCCGAAGTTTCTGACAATCCCAAGCTAGGGCGATAAATCTCGCTAGTGATCTTATATCAAGAGAGAGAGAGACAGTCACAGACAGACAGAGAGAGAGAGAGAGAGAGAGAGAGAGAGACATACAGACACATTGGAGATATTCAACCACGCCCGTAATCAATGCCAAACAGCATGTGCTGACTGTTAACGTTGCTCGTATAAAGATCACGCATGGAAATCGAACACACTCACACACGTACACGCACACACACACACACACACACACACACACACACACACACACTCGTGCAAGCACACCCACACATATACACACACAATAACACACGCTCACACACACGCACACCCACCTACCACCCACTCACACACACATTCTCGTTCTCTCTCTCTCACACACACACACACACACACATCATAAAGGTTAAAGAGAGAGAGACAACAACAAAAAGTTCACATTATCTACAGACCATGTGAATAATTATCTGTACCGTTCCTGAAGTATGCTTCTGGCATTAGCATACTCAGCTCATTCTTTTAAAACTCTCTCTCTCTCTCTTCCCCCCCCCCCCCTTCCCCCTTAGTTTCTGTTGTCAATCCATACTCTCTGCAGTGTCTCTATGCATGTCAACGGCCTACTTACGTATGTTTTTTCTACGGTTTTCAAAGTCGTGCAGCTACAATTCAAGTGAGCTGACTTGAGCAGGGACAGATACGGGTGTGCTCCTGTTGTTTGTATAGTCATTAGGGGAGTGTGGGTGGGGGGTCGATCCACAAGGTGTGTGCTGTGTGTATATGTTGATCAGCGACTTGGGGGGGGGGGGGGGGGAAAGTTGCCAGTTGGGTGTCGTGTCGTGTCGTGTCGTGTCAGTGGGTTAGATTCCTGTTTAGTAGGAGTGGAATGAAGGGGTAGGAAGAGAGAGAACGAACGAACGAATCTTTTTTTTTTTTTTTTTTTTTTGAGGGAAAAAAAACAATAAGCACAGAAAGTTTGTTTTCATCCTGCCCTCATGGAAAGGGAAAACATAAGAAATACTCAATACAAAAGCATGACATTGCATGAATAAATTTCAATTCTGTCCCACGAAAAAGACGAACAACATAAGTACATGCACAATTAATACTTAGAACAGAAACAAGAGAAGAAGGAAGAGGCAGAGACAAGGCGAGAGAGAGGGACAGACACAGACAGAAAGAAAGAAAGAAAGAAAGAAAGAAAGACAAGAGAGACATACAGAGAGAGATGGGTGGAGAGAGGGGAGAGAGTGAGAAATAGACAGACAGACACAGAGACAGACAGGCAGACACACAGAGTGTGAGAGTGGGAAAGGTTAACTCTCCCCATACGAACGGCGAAAGAGACAGCGTTTCACCCCAGTTACCATCATCAAAATATTGCAAGCGGAAGGCTCTTATACTGAAGAGGTGACTGTTGACAAAGAATACCACAATTCTGACGATGGAAGCTAAAGGTTGGGTCATTGAGACACCCACTGGACATCCGAGGGGTCTGTGTAGAGGAGAACAGAGGAGAGAGAGAGAGAGAGGGAGAGAAAGAGAGAGAGAGAGAGAGAGAGAGAGAGAGAGAGAGTCAACTCAATTGAGTTAACTCATTTTGATGTTATTACCAACATCCCTTGAGAAAGATTCAATTCTAGTCTTATTAAATCATATCATAGTATATAGTATAGTATAGTTTAGTATTGTATAGCAAATCATATTATCAATTTTACATTTCATTATGTTATGTTATGTTATGTTATATCATATCGTTTCGTATTACATTACACTGTATTATATCATGTTATATCATATTACATTGTATCATATTATATTTTATCATATTTCTGTTTTGAGTTATGTACATTGCCTTCATTTTGTTGTTTGCTATTGATTCCGATGTTGAATTTGAGGTCAGTGCATTGCAGTATCCCATCTCATGTGAAATACAATAAAGAGATGTGTTTCAGTGTCATTACTATTGATGTCTTCAAGAATACGCCATTGTCATTATCATTATTGTTATTGTCGCCGCCCCCCTCCCCACCCCCTCCCTCTTTCCCTTTTTTTTGATTTTTCTCTTCGATTTTCATTGGGAATAGACAAGAACCCAACTCCGATGACAAAGGAAATCTTTTTGATTAAAATAAAGGGGACTTCCCACGATCCTTCTCAAAGTGCGAGAAATCGTAGGATTGCGAGAAATCGTGGGTTTACAGGGGAAACGAAGCGAAAGTTTATTGAACCATGGATCCAACATGGGAAATGATGAACAGGGGTGGATGTGGGAAGGGAGAGGGTAGAGACGGAGAGCAAGAGAGAGAGAGAGAGAGAGAGAGAGAGAGAACTCAGAACTCAGAACACTGAACTCAGAACGTTTATTATTCAAGGATTAAGATTTTAGGCATGGCCCATTCTTCCAATCTGTCCTTGCTAATCTACATCAGTTACAATAGCACACATGCATTGAATGGAAAGGGGAGAAAGAGAGAAGAAGAAAAAACAACAACAAAACAACAAAACAAAACAAAACAAAAAAGTCCTGCAGAAGGAGTATGATAAAGAACACACACACACACACACACACACACACACACGGATAGGAGAGGAGAGGAGAGAAGGGGAAAAAAGAGGGAGAGAGAGAGGGAGGGAGAGACGAAGACAGACAAGACTGATAGACTGAGTAGCTTTCCCTTCCAAATACAACCCCTCCACCCCGTACCGCTCATCACACTCCCACCCCCACAGCCCCCACCCCAACGACATTCCCTCTAAAGCATCCCTGTCAACAAGCCCATGAAGTACCA
>NC_134882.1:6796094-6798594 GCF_041734735.1 Babylonia areolata
CAGCTTTGTTAGCTCCAAGAAAACTGAGACTCGACCTTTCCCTCTTTTCATTATTGTTATCTCCTCTTGGGAGGGGGGGGGGGGGTGGAGGTTTCATTTTCTCAAGACTTCCTTGCTGCTATAGGCAGCTTTTGTATCGGCAGGAAAGAAACTCATGGTTCTTTTTCGAAGACAAAGGCAGTGGCATTTTGTGCTGCGCTCGTTACTTGGCTAACCCCTTGTCTGCTCAGCTGACAAACGTGTTCGTCAGAAAACAGATTCCAGGATCAAGAAAACAGTTTTCAAGTCAAGATGGCAGTTACTTCTCTGTATTTGAACTTCTTCCTCTTGGAATAAGAAAAGAGTTTCCAGGTCAAGATAGCCGTTACTACTATGTATTTAGACATCTTCCTCTTGGAATAAGAAAAAAAGTTTCCAGGTCAAGATGGCAATTACTACTATGTATTTAGACATCTTCCTCTTGGGTTAAGAAAAAAAAAGTTTCCAAGTCAAGATGGCAGATACTACTCTGTATTTGAACTTCTTCCTCTTGGGATAAGAAAAGAGTTTCCAGGTCAAGATGGCAGATACTACTATGTATTTGAGCTTCTTCCTCTTGGGATAAGAAAAGAGTTTCCAGGTCAAGATAGCCGTTACTACTATGTATTTGAGCTTCTTCCTCTTGGGATAAGAAAAGAGTTTCCAGGTCAAGATAGCCGTTACTACTATGTATTTGAGCTTCTTCCTCTTGGGATAAGAAAAGAGTTTCCAGGTCAAGATAGCCGTTACTACTATGTATTTGAGCTTCTTCCTCTTGGGATAAGAAAAGAGTTTCCAGGTCAAGATGGCAGATACTACGCTGTATTTGAGCTTCTTCCTCTTGGGATAAGAAAAGAGTTTCCAGGTCAAGATGGCAATTACTACTATGTATTTAGACATCTTCCTCTTGGGTTAAGAAAAGAGTTTCCAGGTCAAGATGGCAGATACTACTCTGTATTTGAGCTTCTTCCTCTTGGGATAAGAAAAGAGTTTCCAAGTCAAGATGGCAGATACTACTCTGTATTTGAACTTCTTCCTCTTGGGATAAGAAAAGAGTTTCCAGGTCAAGATGGCAGATACTACTCTGTATTTGAACTTCTTCCTCTTGGGATAAGAAAAGAGTTTCCAGTTCAAGATGGCAGATACTACTATGCATTTGAACTTCTTCTTATTATCATTATACTACGTGCGCGTACACACACACACACACGCACACACACACACACACACACACACACACACACACACACACACACACACACACACACACACACACACACTTTTAAACAATAACTATTTTCGATGTGGTTTAGCAGCCAAAGGGTTAAGTCATGGCACAGAACCACTTCTTTTTTATTATCTCTTCGAAGTTATACACGATTCACAATTTTCAGCACTTCACGTTTAACGAATTACCCAAGGGTTGTTTTCCTACCATAGTCTCCATACAGTCTAAAAATGACGTGAGTTTCCATAGCGAAAGTTCAGTTCTGCACTTATGCGTACACCGAATAAGACCGTCTTATATCACACACTGAGTTTGAAAGGACGTTAAACTGAAGACTGCTATTACTTATGTATCATAGTGCACTGGCTATAAGAATATGATACTTGGCTTGTATTGAAGCCGTTTTGATAAACCATGGGGGAAATCTTTACAATGTTAAAAGTGAAAACTTAAGATCGACAATTACGCATACACTGTTGCTTCAGTGGTCGTAAACTTGCTGGGATAAACCACGAGAGAATTACTTGTGCAGTGTTTTTTTGTTGTTGTTGTTTTGTTGTTGTTGTTGTTGTTGTTGTTTGTTTGTTTGTTTTTTTCTAAGCTATCTATTTACTTCTTTAGTTATTTCATTCATTTTCATTTAATTCTATGTCATCTTTTTTTTTTTCTTTTTTCAAAGATATTCATTTACCTTTTCCCCCCTTTTTTTTTATACATAATATTCGTTTACTTTTTCTTTCTCTCAAGGCCTGACTAGGTACGATGGATTACGCTGCTGGTCAGTCAGGCATCTGTTTAGTAGATGTGGTTTAGCGTATATGGATTTGTCCGAACGCAGTGACGTCTCATTGAGCTACTGATACTGATACTGTTTGAACAGAAAACATTTAAAAAAAAAAAAAAAAAAAAAAAAAGTTGCCATGTTGGCGTTGTTTTCATACTGGTGAAAAACACAAGACAACGGTAGAAAATTTGGACCATGAAGATGGAATTCTCACAGCACAGAAATACACAGCAAAGCGGTTTAGTTTCTGGAAAGGTAAAACACTTATTGTACGAACTCCGACGGAAAATAGATGGCCAGAGAGACATGTGTGTGTGTGTGTGTGTGTGTGTGTGTGTGTGTGTGTGTGTGTGTGTGTGTGTGTGTGTGTGTGTGTGTGTGTGTGTGTGTGTGTGTGTGTGTGTGTGTGTGTGTGTGTGTGTGTGTGTGTGTGTTTGGGTTTTCTTTCTTTTGTGAGCACATGGAAACCT
>NC_134882.1:6803594-6806094 GCF_041734735.1 Babylonia areolata
CATTTTGCTTGTTTGTTTGTTTGTGTGTTTGTTTGGTGTGCGTGTGTGTGTGTATGTGTGTGTGTGTGTGTGTGTGTGTGTGTGTGTGTGTGTGTGTGTGTGTGTGTGTGTGTGTGTGTGTGTGTGTGTGTGTGTGTGTGTGTGTGTGCGTTTTGCTTAGCATTAAACACACACTTTGAAACGGCCAGACAGAAAACAGAACAGAACGAACAAAAAGACAAATAGACACATAATTAGTCACAGAGCAGAAGAACGAACAGTTCAACAGACATAGAGATAAAAATCACAGACACACAAACAAGAAAAAAAACACCAAAAAACAACAAGAAGAGAAATAGGTGGGGGGGAGGTATGTATGTATGTATGTGTGTGTGTGTGTGTGTGTGGGGGGGGGGGGGGGTGTGTGGGTGTGGAGTGGAATGGCGGGGTGGAGGGGGCGAGGAAGGAGGGGGGTGGGCTGTGGTAAAGACAAGAGGCGGGTGGGTTGGGATATTTGGGGGGATTGGTGGGTTTGTGGGTGGGTTGGTGAGAAGATGGGAGGAGGGGGGGAGGGGGGGGGGGGCGGCGTCTTAGACAAGCGACGAAGACAGATTGGAATAGACTTCAACATCGACAATTGAAAGTCCATAACCAAACTCCCAACGGGATCGTCAGAAACTACACTATCCCCATCACCCTCCTACCGTCTGGCGCACAGACAGAAGAGAAGAGAAAGGTGGGAAAGGGGGGAGGGTGGGGGGGGGAGAGAACGGACTGGGGGGGGGGGGGAGGGGAAGTGGGGTGGTGGGTGGTAGGGTGGTGGGGTGTGATAGAGAGAGAGAAAGACAAAGACAGGGAGAGAGGGGGGTTGGGTGGGGGGGGGGGGGGGGGCAGAGAGAGGGAGAGGGGGAAAGAGAAGAGAGAGATAGAGACAGGCACAGAGAGACATAGAGACACTGATACATACATACATATATATATATATATATATATATAGAGAGAGAGAGAGAGAGACAGAGACAAAGACAGAGACAGAGACAGAGACAGAGATGAGGTATAAAGGAGAGAGAGAGATAGGGAGACAGAGGATGTGGTAGGGACGGACAGAGACAGAGAGTGAGAGAGAGAGAGGGAGAGAGGATAGGAGAGAGAGAGAGGTGGGGTGGGGGAGAGACACCCTCCCCCCAAAAAAAGACATAGAAATAGAGAGAGACAGAGAAGGAGAGAGACCAAAACGTAGAGAGATAGAGACACAAACAGAGAGATGGAGAAAGTGTGTGTGTGTGTGTGTGTGTGTGTGTGTGTGTGTGTGTGTGTGTGTGTGTGTGTGTGTGTGTGTGAGATAGAGAGAGAGACAGACAGACAGACACAGGGACAGACACAGAGACAGAGACAGACAGACAGACACAGACACAGAGACAGAGACAGACAGACACAGAGACAAAGACAGACAGACACAGAGACAGAAACAGAGACAGACAGACAGACACAGTGACAGAAACAGAGACAGACAGACAGACAGACAGACAGACACAGAGACAGAAACAGAGACAGACAGACAGGCAGAAGGAGGACGAAGGTCCGAATGAAAAAAAAACAAAACAAAAACAACATGTCCGACACTGTCACATATCGGATGTAACCTAGTGGTCTGGGAAGGTGGGAAAGAAAAAGGGGTGGGTGGTGATGGAGGGATGGGATGGGGGGGTGGGTGGGTGGGTGGGTCAGGGGAGAAGCCGTGTGGGTGGGGGTGGTGATGGGAGCTGTGCAAAAGAAGGAGAAGGGGAGGGGAAGGGAAGTGGGTGTGATTTGGGGAGTTATCAACCAGTAGCCAGTGACACTGATAAGATGTGACAAGACCATCTCCCCATGCCCCCCCCCCAACCCGCCCCCCTACTCCCCACTACCAACCCGCCACCACCTCCCACCACCACCCAACCATACCACCCACTCCCCCAAACTATACCCACCCACCCCAACCCCCTACCCTATAATACACTGTCCCTCTAACGTCATTCCCCTTGCTGCGTCGCTCTACTTCTCATCTCATCACACCAAAAGGGGTAGGGTGTGGGGTGGGTGGGTGTGTGGGTGAGTGTGTGTGGTGGTCTATCGTGTTACAAGACTATTGTTATCGTAACTTTCTAATGTAAGCATGGACCCACCACCATCACCACCACCCGTCCCCCCCCCCACCCCGTCCCCCAACCCCCCAACGCCCAACTGCTACCCCACCACCACTGCCACCACCTACCCTGCACCCCACCACGCTCTCCCCATCCCCACACAGAACTCTAACTGTGATGTTGTTGTTGTTGTTGTTGTTGTTGTTGTTGTTGTTGTTGTTGTTGTTGTTCTTCTTCTCTCTCTCTCTCTCTCTCTCTCTCTCTCTCTCTCTCTCTCTCTCTCTCTCTCTCTCTCTCTCTCTCTCAAGGCCTGACTAAGCGCGTTGGGTTACGCTGCTGGTCAGGCACCTGCTTGGCAGATGTGGTGTAGCGTATATGGATTTGTCCGAACGCAG
>NC_134882.1:6811094-6813594 GCF_041734735.1 Babylonia areolata
AGGAAGGAGAGAGAGAAAGTGGGGGTAGGAAGAGATGTGTGGAAGAGAGAGAGAGAGAGAGAGAGAGAGAGAGAGAGGGAGAGAGAGATGGGGAGAGAGAGAGAGAGAGAGGGAGAGAGAGGGAGAGAGAGGGAGAGGGGTGGAGAAAAAGAAGGGTAGAGTGATAGAGAGGGTCGGGGGAAGGAAAAAGGAGAGAGAAAGTGGGGGTAGGAAGAGATGTGTGGAAAGAGAGAGATAGAGAGAGAGAAGGAGAGAGAGAGAGGAGAGAGAGATAGAGAGAGAGGGAGAGAGAGAGGGAGAGAGAGAGGGGGGGAGAGAGGGTGGAGAAAAATAAGGGTAGAGTGATAGAGAGGGTCGGGGGAAGGAAGAAGGAGAGAGAAAGTGGGGGTAGGAAGAGATGTGTGGAAAGAGAGAGAGATAGAGAGAGAGGGGGAGAAAGAGAGAGAGGAGAGAGAGATAGAGAGAGAGGGAGAGAGAGAGAGGGAGAGGGGTGGAGAAAAATAAGGGTAGAGTGATAGAGAGGGTCGGGGGAAGGAAGAAGGAGAAAGTGGGGGAGAAGAGATGTGTGGAAAGAGAGAGGGAGAGAGAGAGAGGGAGAGAGAGAGAGAGAGGGAGAAAGAAAGAGAGAGAGAGGGACAGAGGGAGAGAGAGAGAGAGAAGGAGAGGGAGAGAAGAGAGAGAGAGAAAGAGAGAGAGAGGGACAGAGGGAGAGAGAGAGAGAAGGAGAGGGAGAGAAGAGAGAGGAGAGAGAGAGAGAGAGAGAGAGAGAGAGAGAGAGAGAGAGAGAGAGAGAGAGAGAGAGAGAGAGAGAGAGAGAGAGAAACGGAAATTGGCAGACACGCAAAAGAGGACGGTGTGAAAAAATAGGATTAGGTTTTGTTTTCGTAAACCCAGTAACACACACACACACACACACACACACACACACACACACACACACACACACACACACACACACACACACACACACACACACACACACCTGCACACACCTGCACACTGAGCGATGCAAATGATACCCGCTATCCGTTTCAACCAGTTCAAGCCGCGTTTTTCACATAAATTCCTCATGCATGGTTCGTTTATCTTCCCACCTCGCGTTGACCCGGTTATCTCATAATAAGTTGTAATTTAAAAGAAATAAACAGACTGACAGACATACAGGCACAGAGGGAAAAGACAGGGACAGAGAGAGAGAAAGAGATGCAGGGACACACACACACACACACACACACACACACACACACACACACACACACACACACACACACACACACACACACACAGAGAGACAGAGAGAGAAGCAGACAGACAGATGGAGAGATAGATTCTTCACACACACACACACACACACACACACACACACACACACACACACACACACACACACACACACACACACACACACACACAGATGGGAGAGAAAAATCCCTCAGAGAGAGAGAGACAGAGACAGAGAGAAGCAGACAGACAGGTAGAGAGAGAAATTCCTCACAGAGACAGAGAGAGAGACAAACCGAAGGGTGGGGTGGGGGAAGAAAAATTACAAACAGGAAAGAGAATATCACAGACACACAGAGACACACACAGACAAAGACAGACAGACAGACAGACAGACACACACACACACACACACACACACCTGGTTGTCCTCTTAAGGTTATAGTTTCAGTTTCAGTTTCAGTAGCTCAAGGAGGCGTCACTGCGTTCGGACAAATCCATACACGCTACACCACATCTGCCAAGCAGATGCCTGACCAGCAGCGTAACCCAACGCGCTTAGTCAGGCCTTGAGGAAAAAAAAGAAAAGAAAAAAAAGGTGAATAAATAATAGATAAGCTTACACAAATAAATAAATAAATAATAACTATAATGTAAAAAAACAAATAAATAAATAAATAAATAAATAAATAAATAAGATAACAATGATGATAAATAAGCAAATAGATGTAAAACATGAAGACACACATTCACTTATACACCCACACATGCATAACAGATATGTACTGAACATGCAGTTTCACAGATATGAAAGCACAGTCAAATACATATAAACGTACATCAGCTCCAACACACACACACACCACACATTACCCTGCACCTCCTCTACTCCCCTCCTCCACACACTCATTTCTAGTCTACGTATCACAGCTTCCACGGCACACACACACACACACAGATGAACGCTTACTTGTACAAGCACACACACATATATCCATATCTACACACACACACACACACACACACACATATATATATATATATATATATATATATATATATATATATATATATATATACGTTCCAATATCCTGTTGCTCCCACAGTGTAGGCATGCATACACTCACATACCTCATCCTCTATCCCCCATCCCCTCCGCACCGCCACCACTCACACACACACACACACATACGCACGTGCACAAAACTCTCCTGTACACTTACACTCTCGCGCTTGCATCAACGCACTCAAACACACAGACTCACACATACACACAAAT
>NC_134882.1:6816094-6818594 GCF_041734735.1 Babylonia areolata
TGATATTCTTTGACTTTTCTGAGGATTTCCGATTTTCCTAGATGCAGGCCACTCGTGGGTGCTGCGTTACCAGCAAGTCTGTCAGCTCGCTCATTTCCCTTAACACCTGCATGTCCCGGGCAGTATGACCATGTGAGTTTTTTAATCTGAAAGTTGCGCATTGCCTTATGCCACTCTGGGCTTCCCATTCCGTTTTCAGTTTTCTGTATGAGGTTCATTGAGTCGGTTAGAATCATGGCATGTTGGTTTCCGGGCGTATGGATGGACGATAGCCACTGGAGGGCATGTGTCACAGCTTCAACTTCCATCGTTAGGCTGGAGGTTGTGACTTTGTAAGCAGCATTCTCTTCCCTAACTGTTTTTCCATTTTGTTTCGCAGTGAATCCCCAACCGGATTGGTCTTTGGTGACTGAGCCATCTGTGTATATGATGATGTCCTCTTCTTAACTGTTTTTTTCTATGAGTAGCTTCACTTCCGCATCAGTTTTGCCCTCTGGCCATTCCCGACAATGTCTACCAGGAGTGGGTGAAATGGCTGTGTTGAATAGATGGTTGAGGTTTTCGGGGTTTTTCTCCCATTCTTTTGTTTCTTTCAGGTCTTGTAGTCGGCATACTAGCTGGATTGTGTCTTCTGCTTGCCCCATCCATGATCTTCCTCGTCTTAGACGGCTGCCTTTTGGTTCTTTGACTGCGTCATGCAGTGGGTTTTGAGGGCTTTCTAATGCTTTGAAGTAGGTCTTGACCTGTTCTAACTTGTTTCTGGCCTGCACTGAAGGAATGTCAAGCAGGTATCGCATGGTTTCTGTGGGCGTGTCTTTTGTTGTTCCAAGATCAGCCTCATAGCTTCATTTTGAACTCTTTCTAATTTTAGGAGGTTGCTTTGAGACGGTGTTGTTAGCCCAAGTCCGTAGTCGATCACACTGAGGACGAGTGATTGGTATAGCAGGAAGAGGTGGCGTTGTTCAATACCTTTGGTTGCGATTGCTTTTAAGACTGAAAGGCCCTTTTTGCATCTTAAGGTTATAATGTACACATAACATATCACAGTGAGAGAGCGGGAGCGAGCGAGCGAGCGACAGTGCGTGTGTGTGTGTGTGTGTGTGTGTGTGTGTGTGTGTGTGTGTGTGTGTGTGTGTGAGAGAGAGTGAGAGAGAGAGAGAGAGAGAGAGAGAGAGAGAGAAGAGAGAGAGGTATACATTCAGACAGACAGAGACAGAGACAGACAGTTTGTCGCCATCGATGTGCATGGATAAGAAATAAATGAAAACACATTCAAACGCCAATAGAATGAAAAAAAACAACAAACAAATTAAATGAATAGATAAATGAATAAAATAAACAAATGAATAATTAAAAAAAAAGTAAGATGGCAAATAATTTGATAAAACAGATGAATAAAGGAGCAACGAAATAATCAATAAAATAGATAGATAAACAAACAAGAAACAAAGAAATAACTAATTACAGAAGAAATAAGTAAATAAATAAATAAATAAACAAATAAATAAATAAACAAGCAATTTCTAAACATAGAACCGTTCAAACAAACATGGCCAATTGCTCTTGATAAATAGCAGAAAATATATCTGGTCATATACAATTTGAATATTTTCCATCAGCTGTCTGGCTAAGTGCACGCATAAGAATTATATATATATATATATATATATATATATATATATATATATATATATATATATATATATATATATATATATATATATATATATATATATATATATATATATATATATATATAGCGAACGATAGAAATGATAATATTATGAGAAAAGAAAAGCACAGGAAAAGAAGGCGGAGAGAAAGAGAAAACGAACGAAAATGAAGAAAAAACGAAAGTTTCAGTTTCAGTTTCAGTAGTTCAAGGAGGCGTCACTGCGTTCGGACAAATCCATATACGCTACACCACGTCTGCCAAGCAGATGCCTGACCAGCAGCGTAACCCAACGCGCTTAATCAGGACTTGAGACAGAGAGAAAAAAAAAAGGTGAATAAATAATAGATAGGCTTACATAAATAAATAGTAAATAAATAAATAATAATTATGATAAAAAAGGTAGTAGTAATGGTAAAAAAAAAAAAAAAAAAAAAAAGAACAAAAGGAAAGAGGGAAAGGAAGGAAGGAAGGAAGACAGGAAGAAAGAAAGAAAGAAAGGATGATGACAAGTAAAGGAAGAGAGGGAAGGAAAGGGACACAAAGAAAGAAAGAAAAAGAAGGAAAGAAAGAAAGAAATAGAAAGAAGGAAAGAAAGGGAAAGAAAGAACAGACATGAAGAAAGAAAGAGAAAGAAAGAAAGATAAAGAAAGAAGACAGAACAGAAAGAAAGAGAAAGAAGGAAAGAAGGAAAGAAATAGAAAGAAGGAAAGAAAGGGAAAGAAAGAACAGACATGAAGAAAGAAAGAGAAAGAAAGAAAGATAAAGAAAGAAGACAGAACAGAAAGAAAGAGAAAGAAAGAAAGAGAAAGAAAGAAACAACAGAAA
>NC_134882.1:6826094-6831094 GCF_041734735.1 Babylonia areolata
TAATAAAACAAATCGAGTTTCACACACACACACACACACACACACACACACACACACACACACACACACACACACACACACACACGCAATCATGGAGACAGACAAACAGAGAGAGAGAGGTAGAGAGGGGGGGGGGGGAGAAACGAAACAACACGAGACAGAGAGAAAGACACAGAGAGATGGGGGGGTGGGGGGCAGAGAGAGAGAGAGAGAGAGAGATGCATCAAAGTAAGAGAAAAGAGTGTTTAGATAAACGGTAGAACTACTACGTACTAACACTGTTTTCTTTTCATACACAAAGTCAAAGTCTGAGCTTTGCTTGGACTACTGTCTCGCGTCAGCTCGCTAATTGACAGTTTCTGCTTCATCGACGGTCTTTTAGTCGTCGGTAGTTTTATCAGCGAGAGAGAGCTTGTGTCTCTCATGAAACGTCTATAACGTTGACTGATAGTTTTGCACTAACTCTCTCCTTCAAAGAATTTTTTTTGTTTTGTTTTTCTTCTCTTTTTCTTTCTTACTTTTTCTTCTTTTTTTTCAGAGACGAGACGGTTATGATAGCTTATTATATTTGATGACAGAGGGGGTACTCTTTCTGGTTATTTCGTCGACAAAGGCTTTGTCCGCTCTTTTCTCCTCCCCCTTGAAGCGCACGCACGTTGTCTGTCCTTCGACGTTATCACCGTTCTTGTTATCACAGCGGAGAGGGGGAGGCGGGGAGGGAGGGGGGGGGGGGGGGGGGGGGCGTGGGGTTGGCAGAATGGTTAAAACGCTTATCTGCCAATACAGTGTCTGTGAGGGTAGGGGTTCGAATCCTGCCCAGTCTCCCCTGCCCTTTTCTCCCAAATTTGACAAGGGAAAAAACAAAAAACTGAGCGCCTGATCATTCGGATGAGACGATAAACCGAGGTCCCGTGTGCAGCTTTTTTTTTTTTTTTTTTTTTCATTGGCAAAATTCTGTTGAAGAAATCCACCATGGCAGGTACACAAATGTATAAACAGGTCCTCAAGGTCTACACAAATAGACAAATAGTGGAGTGATGGCCTAGAGGTAACGCGTCCGCCTAGGAAGCGAGAGAATCTGAGCGCGCTGGTTCGAATCACGGCTCAGCCGCCGATATCTTCTCCCCCTCCACTAGACCTTGAGTGGTAGTCTGGACGCTAGTCATTCGGATGAGACGATAAACCGAGGTCCCGTGTGAAGCACGCACTTAGCGCACGTAAAAGAACCCACGGCAACAAAAGGGTTGTTCCTGGCAAAATTCTGTAGAAAAATCCACTTCGATAGGAAAAGCAAACAAAACTGCACGCAGGAAAAAAAAAAAAAAAATGGATGGCGTTGTAGTGTAGCGACGCGCTCTCCCTGGGGAGAGCAGCCCGAATTTCACACAGAGAAATCTGTTGTGATAAAAAGAAATACAAATACAAAACCATAAGCAGGCACTAAAGGTCTACACAAATATATAAACAGGCGCTCAAGGTCTACACAACTATATAAACAGGTACTCAAGGTCTACACAAATATATAAACAGGTACTCAAGGTCTACACAAATATATAAACAGGCGCTCAAGGTCTACACAACTATATAAACAGGTGCTCAAGGTCTACACAACTATATAAACAGGTGCTCAGTTTCAGTTTCAGTTTCAGTAGCTCAAGGAGGCGTCACTGCGTTCGGACAAACCATATACGCTACACCACATCTGCCAAGCAGATGCCTGACCAGCAGCGTATCCCAACGCGCTTAGACAGGTGCTCAAGGTCTACACAACTATATAAACAGGGACTCAAGGTCTACACAACTATATAAACAGGTGCTCAAGGTCTACACAATTATATAAATAGGTGTTCAAGGTCTACACAAATGTATAAACAGGAACTCAAGGTCTACACAACTATATAAACAGGTACTCAAGGTCTACACAACTATATAAACAGGTACTCAAGGTCTACACAAATACATAAACAGGTGCTCAAGGTCTACACAACTATATAAACAGGTGCTCAAGGTCTACACAACTATATAAACAGGTGCTCAAGGTCTACAAAAATGTATAAACAGGAACTCAAGGTCTACACAACTATATAAACAGGTACTCAAGGTCTACACAAATATATAAACAGGTACTCAAGGTCTACACAACTATATAAACAGGCGCTCAAGGTCTACACAACTATATAAACAGGTACTCAAGGTGTACACAAGTATCCTAAACAGGTACTTAAGGTCTACACAAATATCATAAGCAGGAACTCAAGGTCTACACAAATATCATAAGCAGGCACTAACGATCTACACAAATTTATAAACCGGCTCTCAAGGTCTACACAACTATATAAACAGGTACTCAAGGTCTACACGGATATATCAACAGGTACTCAAGGTCTACACAAATATATAAAAAGGTACTCAAGGTCTACACAAATATATAAACAGGCACCTAAGGTCTACATAAATATCATAATCAGGTACTCAAGGTCTACATAAATATATAAACAGGTACTCAAGGTCTACACAACTATATAAACAGGCACTCAAGGTCTACACAACTTTATAAACAGGCACTCAAGTTCTACACAAATATCATAAGCAGGCACTCAAAGTCTACACAGATATCATAAGCAGTCGTTCAAGGTCTACACACACATCATAAGCAGGCACTCAAGGTCTACACAAATATCATAAGCAGGCACTCAAGGTCTACACAAATATATCCTAAACAGGCGCTCAAGGTCTACACAACTATATAAACAGGTACTCAAGGTCTACACAACTATATAAACAGGTACTCAAGGTCTACACAAGTATCCTAAACAGGCACTCAAAGCCTGACTGGTGCGTTGGAATCTTACTGCTGAACAGGAATCTGCCTTATAAAATTACTGTGGTGTAGCGTCAATGACTTTATCCAAACGCAGTGACGATTCTGGTGGTCTCCATCCTCTTATATGGATGTGAGACATGGACACTGATGGCAGAAACAGAAAGAAGAATCCAAGCATTCGAAACCAAGAGCTTGAGGAGACTACTACACATCTCCTACAAGGAGCACAAGACCAATGCAATGACTATGTGCGGAACCTGGTCAGCAACCCTGTTGGGCCCCCCGAACCACTGCTGGCGACTGTCAAACGACGGAAGATGGCATGGTTTGGTCACGTCATACGACATAACACCCTCTCCAAAACCATCCTGCAAGGGACTGTAGAGGGAGGGCGCAGACGGGGGCGGCAGAGAAAGAGCTGGTCCGACAACGTCAAAGAATGGACCAAAATGACGATGCCAGATCTCCTCACGACAGCTGCCAACAGAACGGCGTGGCGAGCTATGACATCTTCCTCATGTCCCCCCAACGACCCCAGCGGTCGAGGGAATGAGTGAGTGAGTGAGTGAGTGACGATTCCATGAGAAACTGAATCTGAAACTGAGTGGAGCTGTGTGGCCTTGTGGTAAAGCACCCGGTTAGGAAGCGAATTTCCAGGGGTTCCAGTCCCAGACACGGAGCAGGTGCCAGTTGCATTGCTTGGTTCTTACTTTTTGACAGTTACACGTGACTAATTAATGCCTACGTTGACCGAACTACGCCATTGGTCACACGCAGATAGTAGCGGGTTACGACCATACTAGGCTCTTCCGTCCGAGCAATGCAACTGGCTCCAGGGGTCTTTTGCATGAAACCTTACTACCGTAGTTGACAACTTCGCCATAGTTGGTAACTTTGTAGTTGGTTACTTCCGCAACGCGACGTAACCAATGTATAGAGACTTACTTGAACTTTACTACAGAGTAATCAACTACGCAGCGCGCTATTTTTTACTTCGGAAATACACGAAACTGTCAGCCAGAAGACATGCGCACAGATAGTTTTGATTGTCATTTCCTGCTTTTACTTTTACTCCCTTCTATCCGAAAGACATTGAGTGGTGGTCTGGATGCTAGTCATTCGGATGAGACGATAAACCCAGGTCCCGTGTAAAGCATGCGCTGAGTACACGTAAAAGAACCCACAGCATCGAAATGGTTGTATCTGGCAAACTTATGAAGAAAAAAAAGAAGAAGAAAATATAAAGATAAAGAAGGAAACGGCTGTTACTCTCTCTCGTAAAATAACCCACAGAATCGAAATGGTTGTATCTGGCAAAATTACGGAAAACAAAAACCCAACAAACTTTGATAGTAAAACAAAAAAACATATCTGGTTAGAAACACACACACACACACACACACACACACACACATCACAACACAACACAACACACACATACACACACACACACACACACACACACACACACACACACACACACACACACACACACACACAGAGAGAGAGAGAGAGAGAGAGAGAGAGAGAGAGAGAGAGAGAGAGAGAGAGAGAGAGAGAGAGAGAGAGAGAGAGAGAGAGAGAGAGAGAGAGAGAGAGAACGACGGCACAGTGGAAACATGCAACCATGCTCTGGTAGACCGTGTCTTCAACGATCGTTACTCTTCCGGGTTTTTGTGTGTGTTGCTTTTTGTGTTGTTGTTTCTGTTTTCTTTTAATTTGCGTTTCTATTGTATTTACCTGCAGTTTTTATGCTCTGGTGGTGCCCTTAAAACCCCCATTTTAGCGCACACACACAAACACAGACACAGACACACACACACACACACACACACACACACACACACACACACACACACACACACACAACACACACACACACACACACACACACACACACACACACACACACACACACACACACACACACACACACACACACACACACACACACACACATCCTCCCTACTCGCTTCTCCATCTCCACCATTATCGCCACCATCCCCGTTTGTTCTGGCTATCATCCATCCATCCATCCATCCATCCATCCATACCCATGACAGTCCCCCGTCCTTACTATCTGACGTTCTTCCACACAGGAATACACAGGCGGGTGTTAGCGTGTGTGTGTGAGTGTGGGGGAGGGGTTGGGGGAGAGGGGCAGGGGGTGGATAGG
>NC_134882.1:6846094-6851094 GCF_041734735.1 Babylonia areolata
CCAGGATGGCAGTTTGTAAACAGATATATTTTTTTCAGCCAAGGATCGCTATCGTTGCCTTTGTGAGTTAGAGATTTTCCTTTCCTTGTTTTGTTTTGTTTTGTTTATCCAACAATGGTTTGAAAACTTAAAACTTTCATGAGCTATACAACAGCAAAGAAATATCAGCTCCATTCCTTTACGGGTTCTTTTTCGTTTTCAATGCAGTAGGAATCTGAAGACATTTTTTCTTTCCTTTTCAATAAAACAAAGTCATGTCAAGTTATGTGTTTATTCTTTTGACGATGTAAACGTTGTCGTTGCCAGATCAAAAGATAAATGATTCTGAATGCTTGGCTTTATCTTTGGAGACAGAGATTGAGATAAAACATACAAATCTTACTTTCTAATGACATAAATCGGGAGGGAGGAAGAGAGAGCGAATAAATATAGAGAAGGAGAGAGAGAGGGGAAGAGAGACAGGAAGGGAGAGAGAGATGTGGGAAAGAGAGAGAGAGAGAGAGAGAGAGAGAGAGAGACAGACAGACAGACAGACAGACAGACAGACAGACAGACAGACAGAGAGAAGGTTTGGGAATCCTTGTCACTTTCACCCCCTGTTTTCTCTCAGACGGAATAATAGAATTGTGTGTTGCCGTATCCCTTTTCCCTCCAAGTCTGGTGGTCGGTGGGTGATGGCTGTGTTGTCACGCATCCTGACCTTCTCCTTCTGTCCTCTGTCTCCCTCTACCTATTGACTGCACTGTGGGCAGGCGGTGTTAATCTTGTAGTGGGTGCTAGACACTCACTGCTGGGGATTCTTCTGGGGCTTCTCAACTTCCTCGGCACCAGTCTGCTGCTAAATTGCATTCTCTAAAATGTCCCCCGCGCTCAGATCTTTGTGCCTGCGTTGACTTACTTTCAAAGTGAAAGCTTGCTGCAGCGAATCTTTGCAGTATGCCCAGGATGGCAGTTTGTACAGATATATTTGTTTCAGCCAAGGATCACCATTCGTTGCCTTTCTGAGTTAGAGATTTTCCTTTCCTTGTTTTGTTTTGTTTTGTTTTTCCAACAATGATTTGAAAACTTAACTCTTTCATGAGCTATACAACAGCAAAAAAATATCAGCTCCATTCCTTTACGTCTTCATTTTCGTTTTCAATGCAGTAGGAATCTGAAGACATTTTTGTCTTTCCTTTTCAATAAAACAAAGTCATGTCAAGTTATGTGTTTATTCATTTGACGATGTAAACGCTGGCATTGCCAGATCAAAAGATAAATGATTCTGAATGTTTGGCTTTATCTTTGGAGACAGAGATTGAGATAAAACATACAAATCTTACTTTCTTATGACATAAATTGGGAGGGAGGAAGAGAGAGAATAAATATAGAGAAGGAGAGAGAGGGGGGAAGAGAGACAGGAAGGGAGAGAGAGATGTGGGAAAGAGAGAGAGAGGGAGAAAGCCAGACAGACAGACAGACAGACAGAGAGAAGGTTTGGGAATCCTTGTCACTTTCACCCCCTGTTTTCAATCAGACGGAATAATAGAATTGTGTGTTGCCGTATCCCTTTTCCCTCCAAGTCTGGTGGTCGGTGGGTGATGGCTGTGTTGTCACGCATCCTGACCTTCTCCTTCTGTCCTCTGTCTCCCTCTACCTATTGACTGCACTGTGGGCAGGCGGTGTTAATCTTGTAGTGGGTGCTAGACACTCACTGCTGGGGATTCTTCTGGGGCTTCTCAACTTCCTCGGCACCAGTCTGCTGCTAAATTGCATTCTCTAAAATGGCACCCGCGCTCAGATCTTTGTGCCTGTGTTGACTTACTTTCAAAGTGAAAGCTTGCTGCAGCGAATCTTTGCAGTACGCCCAGGATGGCAGTTTGTACAGATATATTTTTTTCAGCCAAGGATCACCATTCGTTGCCTTTGTGAGTTAGAGATTTTCCTTTCCTTGTTTCGTTTTGTTTCTCCAACAATGATTTGAAAACTTAATTCTTTCGTGAGCTATACAACAGCAAAGAATTAGCAGCTCCATTCCTTTAAGTCTTCCTTTTCGTTTTCAATGTAGTAGGAATCTGTAGACTTTATTTTCTTTCCTTTTCAACAAAACAAAATCATGTCAAGTTGTCGTTGCCAGATCAAAAGATAAATGATTCTTAATGCTTGGCGTTACCTTTGGAGAATGAGATTGAAATGAAACATACAAATCTTACTGTCTAATGATTTAAACTGGGAGGGAGAAAGAGAGAGAAAAATTGAGAGGAGAGAGAGAGGGGAGGAGATACAGGAAGGGAGAGAGAGATGTGGGAAAGAGAGAGAGACAGAGCCAGCCAGCCAGCCAGCCAGACAGACAGACAGACAGAGAGAAGGTTTGGGAATCCTTGTCACTTTCACCCCCTGTTTTCTCTCAGACGGAATAATAGAATTGTGTGTTGCCGTATCCCTTTTCCCTCCAAGTCTGGTGGTCGGTGGGTGATGGCTGTGTTGTCACGCATCCTGACCTTCTCCTTCTGTCCTCTGTCTCCCTCTACCTATTGACTGCACTGTGGGCAGGCGGTGTTAATCTTGTAGTGGGTGCTAGACACTCACTGCTGGGGATTCTTCTGGGGCTTCTCAACTTCCTCGGCACCAGTCTGCTGCTAAATTGCATTCTCTAAAATGTCCGCCACGCTCAGATCTTTGTGCCTACGCTTACTTACTTTCAAAGTGAAAGCTTGCTGCAGCGAATCTTTGCAGTACGCCCAGGATGGCAGTTTGTAAACAGATATATTTTTTTTTCAGCCAAGGATCGCTATCGTTGCCTTTGTGAGTTAGAGATTTTCCTTTCCTTTCCTTGTTTCGTTTTGTTTATCCAAGAATGATTTGAAAAGTTAATTATTTCATGAGCTATACAACAGCAAAGAAATATCAGTTCCATTCCTTTACGTCTTCCTTTTCGTTTTCAATGTAGTAGGATTCTGTAGACTTTTTTTTTCCTTTCCATGGCAATTTGTTAACATTATCAGCCAAGGATCATCATCATTGCCTTTGTGAATTCGAGATTTCCCTTTGCTTGTTTTGTTTTGTTTATTCAACAATGATTTGAAAACTTTTAACTCTTTCATGAAATACATAACACCAAACAAATAGCAGCCCCATTCCACTAGTCATCTTCTTTTTGGTTTTAATTGAGCAGGAATCTGAAGATATATTTTTTTTTCTTTTTCAATAAAACAAGTCCAGGCAAGTTATGTGTGTGTGTTGTTGTTGTTTTTTTCTTTTGATGATATAAACTTTTCTCACTGCCAGATCGGAAGGTAAATGAATCTTAATGCTTAGTGTTATCTCTGGAAACCGAGATTGAAATGAAAGTTTTTAAATGTTTACTGTCTAATAGTTAAGAATTGGAAGAAGAAAGAGAGAAGATAATAGCGAGGGGGAGAAAGACAGAGGGGGAAGAGAGAGACAGAGATGTGTGAGAGAGAGAGAGAGAGAGAGAGAGAGAGAGAGAGAGAGAGAGAGAGAGAGAGAGAGAGAGAGAGAGAGAGAGAGAGAGAGAGAGAGAGAGAGAGAGAGAGAGGGAACAAAGACTCAAGACTCAACGGATTAAGTCGTGAGAGAGAGAGAGAGAGAGAGAGAGAGAGAGAGAGAGAGAGAGAGAGAGAGAGAGAGAGAGACAGACAGACAGACAGACAGACAGACAGACAGACAGACAAAAAGACAGACAGACAGACAGACAAAAAGACAGACAAACAGACAGAGGCATAGATACACAAAGAGAGAAAGTTTGACGAAGTTTGACAAAGACAAGACGCAACATGCTGCCACATCATGGCCATCACTCACGGTTCCTTGGCTCTGAAGTTCTTTCCCTCTCGCTGAGAGAAGATGGGCAATCAATCCCACATAACCTTCCTTAGACATCACAATGGACTTCCCATCCTTTGCTGAACAACTTCCTTTTTTTTTTTTTTTTTTTATCAGTGCCCACTGTAAACGATGTGATCTATCACACAGACTTTCTTTTCTTTTCTTTTTCTCCCCTCCCCCCAAACCTCTCTGTCTGTCTGTCTGTCTGTCTCTCACTCTCTCGATGTCGCTCTCTCTTTCTCTCGCTGTGCCTCTCTCTTCCTCTGTGTCTCTCTGCTGTCTGTCTGTCTGTCTGTCTGTCTGTCTGTCTGTCTCTCTCTCTCTCTCTCTCTCTCTCTCTCTCTCCGTCACACACACACACACACACACACACACACACACACACACACACACAGTCTGTCTGTCTGTCTGTCTCTCTCATTGTGTTACCCTGTGACTGACGTGGGAAAGGGGGAGGGGGAGGAGAGAGATGTTGCTCAGTTTATGGTGGCTGGCTGACGATCAGAACTTGTAATACTTCCGTGAGCTCTCTGGCTGGCACTGAAGACAATGGTTTTGATCATGTGCACACTGCAGTCTTGTCCATGTATGATTATATGGAGAGAGAGAGAGAGAGAGAGAGAGAGAGAGAGAGACAGAGACAGAGACAGAGACAGAGACAGAGACAGAGAGGGACAGAGATTGTTACACATATACATACATATATATGCGTGTGCGTTTTATCTTGAGTTTAACGTCTATTCACTATATATGTTTTAGACGGAAAGAAGTAAAGTAATGGAAAAAGGAAAGGGAATGCATGTGAATATTAGTGTACGAAAGTGTTCATGTTACGTATTCTCTGCGCGCGCGCGCGAGCGTGAGTGTGTGTGTGTGTGTGTGTGTGTGTGTGTGTGTGTGTGTGTGTGTGTGTGTGTGTGTGTGTGTGTGTGTGTGTGTGTGTGTGTGTGTGTGTGTGCCTGTCTTTTCTCTCTGTCTCTCTTTCCTACTTCCCACCACCTTTATTTTTCCCGACCCTATCTTTCCCTATCGATGAACTTGAAGGTATCAAGAGTATGTCTCCGAATCTTTACAGAGGTGTTTTTTTTTTTTTTTTTTTTTCCAGACAGACAGGGAAACAGTTGTTCATCATGATATCTCATCGACTTCTGTATTTCCTGCTTTCGTGTTTC
>NC_134882.1:6866094-6868594 GCF_041734735.1 Babylonia areolata
TTTGATGTCTGCACCTTCTCAACTATCCATGGGACTGCCACAAGGGTCTCCGCTCTCTCCTGTCCTCTACAATGTCTACACGAAGGGCCATGAAGACTTAAACAACAATGGAATAGCTCGGGTGCTTACTCTTGCGGATGATGGCCTGGTCTTCAAAACTTCGAAAGATGCTCAGGAAAGAACTAAAGCCGTCCAGAAACAACTAAACAATATTGCTCAATGGTGCAAAGACTCAGGATCTTCCATCAATCCAGCGAAAGCCCAAACGTTGCTGTGCACCTTCAACAACAGAACCGCGAGCAAATCACCACCACCTGTGTCATTCGACGGGATTCAGATCGAGAAAACCGAATGCCTACGCTACTTAGGAATACAGTTCGACAGGATGCTGACCTTCAGAAAACATACGGAAAATACTGTTCTCAAATGCAAAAAGGGCCTTTCAGTCTTAAAAGCAATGGCAACCAAAGGTATTGAACAACGCCACCTCTTCCTGCTATACCAATCACTCGTCCTCAGTGTGATCGACTACGGACTTGGGCTAACAACATCTCAAAGCAACCTCCTAAAATTAGAAAGAGTTCAAAATGAAGCTATGGGGCTAATCCTTGGAACAACAAAAGACACGCCCACGGAAACCATGCGATACCTGCTTGACCTTCCTTCAGTGCAGGCCAGAAACAAGTTAGAACAGGTTAAGACCTACTTCAAAGCATTAGAAAACCCTCAAAACCCACTGCATGACGCAGTCAAAGAACCAAAAGGCAGCCGTCTAGGACGAGGAAGATCATGGATGGGGCAAGCAGAAGACATAATCCAGCTAGTATGCCGACTACAAGACCTGAAAGAAACAAAATAATGGGAAAAAAACCCCGAAAACCTCAACCATCTATTCAACACAGCCATTTCACCCACTCTAGGAAGACATCGTCGGGAATGGCCGTGGAAGCTGCGATACGTAGCCTAGAAATGAGTGTGTGGAGGAGGGGGGTAGAGGAGGTGCAGGGTAATGTGTGTGTGTGTGTGTGTGTGTGTGTGTGCGCGTGTGTGTTGGGGCTCATGTACGTTTATGTGTATTTTACTGTGCTTTCATATCTGTGAAACTGCATGTTTGGTACATATCTGTTATGCACATGTGTGTGTATGTGTGAATGTGTGTCTGAATGTTTTACATTTATCTGCTTATCTATCATCATTGTTGTCTTTTTGTCTTCTTCTTCTTCTTCTTCTTCTTCTTCTTCTTCTTCTTCTTCTTCTTCTTCTTATTATTATTATTATTATTATTATTATTATTATTACCTTTAAAAAAAAAAAAAAATCTATGTACGCTTATAGTTGACTTCATCAAAAGTGTAGGTATGACTGAATATATATAGGCCTTGGGGAAAACAGACCTTGGGAACGTAAACCTGGTGGAACTTAGATTTCGGGGAACTTAGACATGCTCCACACACACACACACACACACACACACACACACACACACACACACACACACACAGAGTGACATTATATCCCTGATGCCTAATGTGCACAGTAAACAAAATGCATAAAGCGTTACTAGGGGCGGGGGGGCGGGGGGGGGGGGGGGGGGGGCAGAGGGGCGTTTGGGGAGAGGGGAGAGGGGAGAGGGAAGGATCACGCATGCTCACAGTATCGCATCGTTTTTTACAGTCAACTGTTACATTTCCAGTGAAGGGAAATTAAAAGACATGTCAAGAACTACGATGTTGGACTGACAACACATCATCCGTCGGCCCACTGGACCGTCTGAGGGATGAGAGAAGGAGGAGTTTGGGGGAAAAAAACAAACAAACAAACAACCCACAAACCAACAAAAACAACACACACACACACACACACACACACACACACACACACACACACACACACACACACAAACAACCCTCCCACCCTCCAACTCCCCTAAAACCCGGATTGAGCAGCTTTATATTGCACAATGTCTTGCCGCAAAATGTCATCAGTGACACTGATACTTTGGAACGTGTCCAGACTGGGGAGACAATCTGGTTGATTTTTTGTTTTGTTTGTTGGTTGGTTGATAGTTTTTTTTTTGGGGTGTACTTTTGTTGGAGAACTTATTCAGTAGGTGTTGTCGAGTGTGTGTGTGTGTGTGTGTGTGTGTGTGTGTGTGTGTGTGTGTGTGTGTGTGTGTGTGTGCGTGCGTGCGTGTGTGTGTGTGTCTGTGTCTGTGTCTGTGTCTGTGTGTCTGTGTATTTTGTGCATGTGTATATTAGTACATACTTGTGTGTTCTTTCGGTAAACCCTCTTTCTACTTCTACTCTTTCTTCTTCTTCTTCTTCTTCTTCTTCTTCTTCTTCTTCTTCTTCCCCCTCCCCCCCCCCCACGTCTCTCTCTCTCTCTATCACAGTCTCTCTCTCTGTCTCTCTGTCTCTCTCTCTGTCTCTCTCTCTCTCTCTCTCTCTCTCTCTCTCTCTCTCTCTCTCTCTCTCTCTCTCTCTCTCTCTCTCTCTCTGTG
>NC_134882.1:6881094-6883594 GCF_041734735.1 Babylonia areolata
GAAAGAGAGAGGGGAGGTGGGGAAAGACAGACAGAGACAGAGGCAGACACACGCAGAGAGAGAGAGGGGGGGGGGAGAGAGAGGGAAGAGAGAGAGAGAGAGGGAAGAGAGAGAGAGAGGGAAGAGAGAGAGAGAGAGAGAGAGAGAGAGAGGGAAGAGAGAGAGAGAGAGGTGGAAGGAGTGACGGATTCTCATATAGACAAACAAAAAGACAAAGTGAAAAGACAGAGAACGAACACACGTAGGGGAAGAATGCGTCCGAGAGAGACAGAGACAAAGACAGAGACAAAGACAGAGACAGAGACTAGGCGAGCGCTTCTCAAAATGCCATGGAATGAAACACACCCATTGTAACTTTTCAACCTGAACTTCAGTTAGAAGGGACCGTGGATCTAAGTTACATGTTGCCAGCAACTCCATGTGGAAGTAAACGACCTGCCAACCAGTCTGGAAGCGACCAGAATGTCAGGCAGCTAGAAAAAAAAAAAAAAAAAAAAAAAAAAAGTTGCACGTTTGTGCGCAAACAACCTCGGCGATACCTTCGACCCATGAAGATTTTCATGATCTACCTGGAAAAGTCAACCGCTTTTTTTTTCTCTCTCTCTCTTTTTTTTCACCCTTAGTTCTTTGGTGTCCTGTTTTTGGGTTGTTTTTTTTTTTCGTCTTCAGAAACGTCAATTTCTGACGACCCTAGAAAGGAAACTGTCTTAAACGCCCCACACGTTGTCGACCACGCAGCTATTAAACGTCTGACGGTCTCTGTGTGTGTCTCTCTCTTGTTTGGAACTCTGTGTGTGTGTGTGTGTGGGTTAGTGTGTGTGTTAGTGTTAGTGTTAGTGTGTGTGTGTGTGTGTGTGTGTGTGTGTGTGTGTGTGTGTGTGTTAGTGTGTTAGTGTGTGTGCGTGTGTGTGTGTGTGTGTGTGTGTGTGTGTGTGTGTGTGTGTGTGTGTGTGTGTGTTAGTGTGTGCGTGCGTGCGGTGTGTGTGTGTGTGTGTGTGTGTGTGTGTGTGTGTGTGTGTGTGTGCGTACGTCTGGGTATGCGTGCATTTTCTTGATCTACTCGCGGTGTGTGTGTGTGTGTGTGTGTGTGTGTGTGTGTGTGTGTGTGTGTGTTTCTCATTGTGTGACGTGTGTGAACTCTTTATAGATCAAACATTTAGATTTAGGTCGTCATTTTCACACACACGTGTGCGCAAGTGCACACACATTCTCTCTCTCTCTCTCTCTCTCTCTCTCTCTCTCTCTCTCTCTCTCTCTCTCTCTCTCTCTCACACACACACACACACACACACACACACACACACACACACAGAGTCGCTCTCTTCCAAACCACAGAGACAGAGAGACAGAGAGAGAGAGAAAAGAAAGAGACAGAGACAGAATCAAAGATACAGAGATGCATGTAGAATAAACGAACGAGCGTGCTTTTTTAATATAGAGAAAAAGGATTTAGCTTACAAGTTTTTGTTGTTGTTTTTTCCCTTCTTCTAGCACCTTTGAGAGAGACAGACAGAGAGACTGAGAGAGACACAGGGAGAGATAGAGACATACAGAGACAGAGAGAAAGGGACAGAGACAGAGGCAGAGAGAGTGAGACAGACATATATACAGAGACAGGCCTATAGACATAGACTGAGAGAAAGAGAGAGACAGACAAGAGATCAATACGCACAAACAGTAATCGACATACAATTTCCTTGCCGCGCAGGTTGTGAGCAGATTGTGATAGGTTCCAATTTAGCAGTCAACAGTTCTGGAAAGCGTCTTAACCTTCGCTGAAAGAATCTTTTTTTTGTGATTGAAGGGTTTCAAAAGAAGACAAAAAAGAGGCAGTTAACCTTTTCGTGGTGGATAACAAAATCCCGTAGGTAGATGGTATCATCTGCTGGTTTGATGGCAAGGAGGAAAGGTTTATAGTGTCAGTATTGTAGTGACGTTCAGATTGGCTTGTCACTTTTGCTCGATGTTCGCAGCCACAGCGTAATCAATGGGCTCCAGGTATTTAAACTTTGTTTGTTTATTTGTTTGTTTTTATTATGGTTTTCTGGTTCTTGAAAAAAAACTTGTTTAGCTTGATGCCTGTCTACCACTGCATTTCTTTTGTTTTGCACACACACATACATACACGCACGTTCACACAACCATGTGTGTGAGTATGTGAGAGAGAGAGTAAGAGAGAGAGTGTGTGTGAGAGAGATAGAGAGACACACTGTCAGAAATACATACAGCGAAAGGCAGAGTCAGAGATACAAAGAGTGGCAAAGAGAGAAAGAAAGACGTACGGAATGGAAACAGAGACATACAGACAGACAGACAGAGACAGACATAGTCCGAAAGAATGAGACAAACAAGAGATGGAAAAGCACAAACAGTGTCGACATATATTTTCCTTATCGCCCAGCTATTGCGCGGATTGAAACAGGTTGTAATTTAGGGTCGTCAGCAGTTGACAGCTCTGGAGACCGTCTTATCCCTCGTTGAAAAATTCTCGTGACCATAG
>NC_134882.1:6893594-6898594 GCF_041734735.1 Babylonia areolata
AAAAAGAAAAAAGAAACAGAGTTGCATGTTTACAGTTTATGAACGGCTGTCAGTTTGTATAACAATCGGAGATCAGAATATATTTTGGCTGAAACTGATAAGCCACTTTTCTCTGGGGGGCGTGGGGAACGAAAACAGTGAACTCATCTACATAAATGGAGTAACCAGGAGGAATTCATCCATCATCATTCATTTTGCCCATCGCTCCTGGTGGAGCATAGGCCATCGACGACCCCTCGCCATCGCAATCTGTTCTGGGCTGTTCTGGCCATTCCAGTCCAGCTGGTCCCTTGCTGCTTCAGCTCTGCCTCGGTATCTCGCCTCCAGCTGTTGCGAGGCCGGCCTCTCTTCCTCTTTCCCTGCGGGTTCCAGGTCAGGGCTTGGCGCGTGATGCTGGACGCTGGCTTCCTGAGGGTGTGTCCGATCCAGTCCCCACTTCCTCCGCAGTATCTGCTTGGCCACTGGTTCCTGTCCCACTCGCTCCCACAGATCTTCGTTTCGGATCTTCTCCTGCCATCGGATCTTGTAGATGCGCCTCAGACAGGTGTTGAAGAATGTCTGAATCTTCTGCTGCATCGTCTGTGTTGTCCGCCATGTCTCGCACCCTTAGAGCAGAATTGACTTCACATTGGAGTTGAAGATGCGGAGTTTGCAGGAGGAATATTTCATGTAAAATGGGGGCTTGCCCTCGATGGACAGAACGAAATAGAACAAATCAAATTTTCTGGTCTGGATCCGTCAGTAAATATTCCGGTAAAAGAATAGTTGTAATAGAGTTTGGCAGCAGAATGATTTATAGGGTGACAGAAACGTTGTTGTCCTTTTTTATGACCAGCAGCTAGGCCAAAGCAAGGCGAGTAACAACAGATTGAGTGTCATTGAAAGTGTCTCGGGAAAACCAGTTCAGCCACAAATAACATCAAAAGGCAATGTCCGCATTCTTTCCAGAGTTGAGAGAGAACACGTCTCCCTAGAGGTGGTAAACTTTGCGGACGTTGTCAGAGTTTGTCTTGGAACTCAGGGTTGAGAACTCAATCATAAGCAGGATTCTTTAGGTTCAGATAAATACATTCTGACACAGTGATACAATTCGAGGTTTTGAGTCTATAGCTCTCAAGGGAGGGCTCACCAGACTGCAGGCAGACTTTACACAGACGTGAGTCGGAATACCTCCAGCGTTACAGCCAACGTGGTCATGGTTATTGTAGTAAGCACAACGTTATGGCAGAACCATACACAGAACCCCCATAGTTGACTTTTGAGCGGTGGTACGATCTATAAAGAAGGTGAAGGTCTTTGAAACTCGTTCCCCTGTCTGGGTGTGCAGCAAATCGAAGGTTCTTCGTTTTTTTTTTTAACTTTCCTGGTGAAATATCTGCTGGACCTGGAAATGACGAAGACTCCAATATACTGTGAAAGAAGAGAGAGAGAGAGAGAGAGAGAGAGAGAGAGAGAGAGAGAGAGAGAGAGAGAGAGAGAGAGAGAGAGAAACGAAACGAAACGAAACGAAATTTTATTTCACCAGGGTAATGAGATAAGCAAGTACACATGCTTTTTTCCACCCAGCCCTGGACAAAGAGAGAAAAAAGAAGAAAACACACACACACACACACACACACACACACACACACACACACACACACATGCACACAAAACAAGAAAACAAAAACGCACAAATTTGCAATTATCAAGTACAAGAAAAAGAGAAGAAAAAAAAAAGAATTAAGTATTATTAAAAAAAATAATACATAAATAAATGAAAATAAAAATAGACAAAAAAAAATTTTTTAAAGAAGGAAGGTAAGGGGGGTGGGGGGTGGGGGGTGGATAGTCCATCGACCACAAACAGAATCACATACACATTTGCACACTCGGGGAAACAAATGTTACAAGGGGAGATAAAAAAAAAAAAAAAAAGAAGTCAGGCATGATATACTACTCACACACAGACAAACTAAGACATCAGTGAGACAACTACACATTATCAGAAAAAAAACACACAAAAATCCCCCACAGTTATTGACTTGAAGAGAATAAATCAGATATTGTTATGTGTTACCTTTGAGTTTAGGCTTTTAAAAAGGAAAGTTTTGTATGCTGATTTAAATGAGCTGATACTGCTTATATTTTTAATGTATTCTGGTAAGGAGTTCCAAAGTGTCCCCCCTGAGTATGCCAGACTAGTTTTAAACAGATCGATTCTTGGTTTTTTTTATAATGATATTATTTGTATATCTGGACTGATTCAAGGGGAACCGTGCAGTTAGTGAAGAAGGAGCAAATCCATTTTGTATTCAAGAGAGAGAGAGAGAGAGAGAGAGAGAAATCATTCACAGTCGAATATGTCTGATTATATATGTTTGATATTATATGTGTTGGTGTTGTTTTTTGTTTGTTTTTTTAAGCGTCTTAATGTAAAGTTGTTGCTGCTGTTGGTGTTCTTGTTTTTATTGTTTCAGCAAAGAAAGACTTGTTTACCTGCACTTGTTTTCCTCCACTATCACGTTGTCCTGTCGAATGTGATCTTTGTTTTCTTTGAACTGGAAAATCCCTGAAATCACTTCTTGTCCCAGTGTATAAGGAACAAACTGACCTTCTTAGTGCGTCACATGAATTCCAGTTCAGTTAAAAAAAAAAATTAAAAAAAAATTATCTCACAACAAAAAACAACCCATCCCTCTTTCTACACATCACCCCCCCGCAACATTTTTATTCATGCATTTATTGTTCTTTCTTATCATAAACATCTGCGCAGCCGTTATTATTGCTGAAATGATGGAAGAAACGTTTGCATCCACCATCGTAATTACACACACGCCGTGCCATGAACAAAAACTTCACTTTATTAAACACCTTCCATCACCATCAATCAAGCTATAGACGCGTTCAAACGGTACTGACTGAACCCTTGCGAAATTTCAACACCAGTGGACGGGTGGGTGGGAGGGGGTTTGGGGGGAGGGAACCAACCACACCCCCATTCACAAACCACCAGCCAAGTATATAATGTTATAATGATATACGGCAATAAAACAAAACAAGTCTTATTTCACAACCCACAGTTGCTCTCCCTCTCTCTCTCTCTCTCTCTCCCTCTTTATAACAGACTTTCTTCTCCATTTGTCATGTACAATTTTTTTTATATACTCTTTCTTCACTTCTTCAAACCGTCACAAAACAAGGCGGGTACAGGCGGCGGGGGAGGGGGTGGGGGCGGGGGTGGGGGGGAGGGGCAAGGGGGGGGGGAGTATTCAATCTTCACACACGCTCACGCGCGCCACCGTTTAGTTGCTCTCCAAAGTCTTTGAGTGGGTCACGGATTCGATGTTCTCTCGGGCCGTCCTTAATGCCTTGGTTTCTCCAACGGTTGGTATTTCCTTGGCAGCTGACACTTGGCGTATTGTGTGGTGGTGGTGGTGGTGGTGGTTGGGGGTGTCGGGAGGGAGGCAGACGGGTGGGTGGTGGTAGTTGTAAGGGGGGGGCGGAGAAGTGTCACCCTGGCATTTGTCATTTCTTTTTCGGTTTTTATTGATTGATTGATTGCTCGTGTTAGGAGAGCGAGAGAGAGAGAGAGAGAGAGAGAGAGAGAGAGAGAGAGAGAGAGAGAGAGAGAATATCTCCGCTCAGTTCAAGATGTGTGTGTGTGTGTGTGTGTGTGTGTGTGTGTGTGTGTGTGTGTGTGTGTGTGTGTGTGTGTGTGTGTGTGTGTGTGTGTGTATGTGTGTGTGTGTGTGTGTGTGTGTGTGTGTGTGTGTGTGTGTGTGTGAGTCTATCTGTGTGTGTGTGTGTATGTGTGTGTATGTGTGCATGCGTGTGTGGGTGCGTGCGTGTGTGTGTGTGTGTGTGTGTGTGTGTGTGTGTGTGTGTGTGTGTGTGTGTGTGAGCGTATCTGTGTGTGTGTGCGTGTGTGTGTGTGTGTGTGTGTGTGTGTGTGTGTGTGTGTGTGTGTGTGTGTGTGTGTGTGTGTGTGTGTGTGTGTGTGTGTGTGTGTGTGTGTGTGTGTGTGTGTGTGTTTCTTTTCATGAAAAATGACGATTACGCTGGGCACGAGAATATCATCCTGGAGAGCAAATACAACACAGCCCAGTCAAGAACAAAATAAATCAGTCTTTTTTTTATGGAAAAGGGGCAAAAAAAATTTAAAAAAATAAAAATAAAAAGAGAGAGAACAAAACAAACAAAAGAAAAACACCATTAGATTTCGTAATTCTCAACCGTTGCCTTGACACTTTATCATAAACAATCTTTCCTATGGGAGGTTGGGATTGAGCTAGGGCGCAGAGGAGTGGGGGGAGGGCGTGGGGGGGGGGATGGACGTGGAAGAGGGGAGGAATAATTCCAGTGATACGGCAAGAGGATGAGAGATAAGATACACAAAGGAAAAAAACACGAACAAGTTAACCCCCCCCCCCCCCCCAAAAAAAAAAAAAAGAAAAAAAAATTCATCCCAGTGGCCCTTCTCTTATGTCACTTCTAATCCCAAGCCGCCCCCCTTCTCACCTATGTAAAATATTCAATAAATATCGAGATAAATAGACAAATGAATGAATAAATAAACAACAACAACAACAACAACACACACACACACACACACACACACACACACACGCACACACACACACACAAAAGCAAAAAAACATACTGAGATCGTATGAAAATAAAATGAAATAAAACAGAACAGATTAAATATGAATATAGAATACGAATAAGAACGTAGTTCAGATTTCCCAGATGATTGCGAACGACAGAATCTTCAGCCAGATCTTCAAAACCAAAAAAAACACCCCAAAAACCCAAACAAGGATATAAACAAACAAAGAAATAAACTAACAAAAACAAACAAAATAAAACGAAGACAATAAAACAAAGAGATAAAAATAAAGAACTTTCTTTTTTTTGGGGGGAACTGCTTGCTGAGTTTCCACAAATCGCACAAGCCAAAACATGTTCAAACACACACACTCTTCAGGCCAGAAAAAAAGAAGGTAGCAAACAACAAA
>NC_134882.1:6908594-6913594 GCF_041734735.1 Babylonia areolata
TGAAGTGCGTTTTTGATGTGTGTATGAGTGTGTGCATGTCCAAAGTGTGTTTTTTTTTAGCGTGTGTGTATGTATGTGTGTGTGTGTGTACATGCGCACATATATGTGTGTGTATGTGTTTGTGTCTGTGAAAAGGAGATTTCATTGTTTCTTCTTCCGAGAAAACAGTGTTGAGTGCGCGTACCATGAATATTAATTTTTGTGTACGTGCTTTGCAAACTATTTTCAATATAAACACACACAGACACAGACACACACAGACACACACAGACACACACACACACACACACACACACACACACACACACCAGACAAACTAACACAGGAAAAGAAAACAGCTGAACACATTGGCGCCAAGCATTTTTTTCAGAACTCTATTCCAGTCTTTGGATCTGACGGAATATTTTACTGGGAAAAAAAATCACATTCCATGCGAAACACTAAAGGGCAATCGCAGAAAAAAAAAAAAAAAAAAAAAAAAAAAAAAAAAAAAAAACCACATCGTAACTCCTTTTTGTTGTGGGTACGACAGGTTAAAGCGTTGGACTTTCAGTCTGAGGGTCCCGGGTTCGAATCTCGGTAACGACGCCTGGTGGGTAAAAGGTGGAGATTTTTCTGATCTCCCAGGTCAATATCTGTGCAGACCTACTAGTGCCTCAACCCCCTTCGTGTGTATACGCAAGCAGAAGATCAAATACGCACGTTAAAGATCCTGTAATCCATGTTAGCGGTGGGATTTGGAAACAAGAACATACCCACCATGCACACCCCCGAAAACGGAGTATGGCTGCCTACATGGCGGGGTATAAACGGTCATACACGTAAAAGCCCACTCGTGTCCATGCGAGTGAACGTGGGAGTTGCATGTAGTCCATGACTGATAAAGCAGAAGAAGAAGTTGTTCAGTTGTTCAGTGGTACGTGCAAGAATAAGGTTGGACCTCCTCATCCCCAGTGACGCTTCCGATAACATGGAGGAACAACAACAACAACAACAACAAATCCCAGAAATATAGGGACCTAACACAGTTTGTTACGGACCTTCAATCAATAAACAGCCTCAATGGAGAACAGTGAGGTGACACCATCATCAACGATTGCTTCTCCTCACGTAAACTTCAAGCAGCCTGGTTGCTTAGCCACCTATTCATGTGTGTGGTCATTCATGTGCTTCATGGAATGCATCTGAGTCTTGCCTGTCTTCTTGACGGGAAGTGGAACTGGAGTGTTTGCGCCAATGAAGAAAAAAGAAAACAACAAGAGACCAGTTTGTTTGTTTGTTTGTTGGGTTTTGCTGCAGCCTACTTTTACACAGATTCTTGCAGCGAATGAAGTATTCTAATGTTTCTTCTTCAGGATATGTATATTCATGGGATGAGTTTATCAAGATAACTCGTTTCGAGTAAAAGATATTTATTGTGTAACTTATTTTGAATTTTTTTTCCCTTCAAATATTATCTCTTTTTATATATACAAAAAGGATCATGTTCATGTAAGTCTTGGTGAGAACAGTGTTTCAAGCCATCAGTTTGTCAAAATGTTGTATCAAACAAGGTGACATTACAAGCAATACGCTACAACAAAAAATCTCCAACCATTCTTTTAGGCATTTTTTTTTTTTTAAGTTAGTACTAGTGCACATTCTGCGAGCAAAGCAGGGCCATTCCTTTCCCTCTACCCCTCACCCACCCGCTATCCAGTGACGCTTCTGTTTCCAGAGCAACACTCGCGACGACGGAATAAGAATCCCACATAGATAAAGACACCTCATACGGACCTTCGATCACAGACTAGCCCCCGGCAGAGAATTGGCCCCCAGACGCACTGCAAGACAAGGTGACAGCAGCCGTGATTGCTTCCACTCACGCAAACGACAAGCAGCCAGACTCTTTTGTCCACCAATGTGTGTGTGTGTGTGTGTGTGTGTGTGTTTCACGCGCGCTGGTGTGTCGCATGTGGCTGTTGAATTACCTCGTCTGCAGATTTAGTGGCCCCCAAACGCTTATTTATTGCTTATGTTGTTTATAGTAGAGCAGTGGTAACGAGATACGGACTAATGTTTTTGTGACACTATGGCCCACAGTTGTTTTTTTGTGTATGTGATGACGTGTTTTTTCAGAAGAACTAGCACCTGCCTTCTACATAATTATCTATGGTATGATATGATAGTACACACACACACACACACACACACACACACACACACACACACACACACACACACACACACACACACACAGATATATATATATGCGTGCATGTGTGTACATGTGTGTGCACCTATGTGAGTGTATATACCCACATTTAGCTGTTGTGGTGTGTGTGTGTGTGTGTGTGTGTGTGTGTGTGTGTGTGTGTGTGTGTGTGCATGTGTGAAAGTGTATGAAAACTAAAGCAACCATCAATACAAGCTCTTGGGCAGGGGGGCTGGGGGGGGTGGGGTGGGGGGGCGGCGGGGGGGCATGGTGGTGTGTCCTTGAAAGGACGCTTTACCCTGAATTTCCTCACTCCATCCAGGTGTGAGTAGGTGCTGAACTTTGGTTGAGGAAATTGAAAACGGCGGAAGGAGAGCCTTCCTATGCCTAGCCCTAGTAGACACTGTGGATATAAATATGATTCCACTGCACTGATGGCCCGTGAAGGGCTATGGGACTTCAACCTATTAACTATGTATGTGTTAATTCACAGGGTTTTGTTCGGGGTGCACTTGTCTTTAGTCTTGATACACCCCCAAACTCTTTGAAAGAGAGTCTGTTTACAGCGGACCAGTGGAAAATAATCAAATAATAAACTTGCTTGGTAAGTAATGCAAGTGCCTGCAGGTTTTCTGTTTCTATTCTTCTTTTTTTTTTTCTTTTTTTTCTGTGCAAGATGAAGTGAACTCTGAATACGAAATGCTATAATGTTACATCATCTTTGGTATTGTTTTCAGAAGAGGCAATGTCTTACACTCCATTGCATGGATCCACACACACACACACACACACACACACACAGATACTGCATAGTATATCTCTCATTCTGGCACGTGCAAGCAATCCCCCCCCCACACACACACACACACAAAGAGCCACATACCCATTCCTACCAACGACGTTTCATGTACCAGGGAGGAGGAAGAACGAAAAAAAAAAAAAAAAGTTGTCCACAAGATACAGACACTTCAGACAACTTGATACCGAGCCTCGTTTACAGACTAGCCCGCCTTGGCCGTGTCGTGGGATCAAAGGGAATTTGGGGTTCCAGACGCAGTGCAAGACATGGTGACAGCAACCGTGATTGCTTCTACTCACGCAAACGACAAGACGACAAGCAACCAGGCTCTTTGAAGCCCGCGCCCATTCACGTGTGTGTCTTTCACGTGCGTGGGTGCGTTAGATAGATGCGTCCCTTTAAGTCATCCCTCTATCCACCCACAACCACTGCACATGCGCGGCAGGGGGGCAGTCAGAGTGTCTGTTTACACCAAAGTGGCGGAAACGAGCGATGGAGTCACATGTTGGCTTGTGCAATGCCCTACATTTTTCCACCTTTTTTTTTTCTTTCTTTCTTTTTTTTTCTTTCTTAGCAGACATGGGGGTTTCTATAGCTTCTTTTTCTGTGTAACGTGCGTACTGTGTGTGAGGGGGAAGTTTATCATGATGACAGGTACAGTCAAGAAATACATCTTTTTCGGAAGAGATCATGCATGCTGTTCCGTTGTTTGGTGCCTCCACCCCTCTTTCCACCTCTTTCTTTGTATCCAGTGCACTGTTCAATTCTTGACTGTCTCCGCATTCAACAACATAGCTACGTTGAACTATTGTGCATGCCGTACCGCATCGATCACTGTCGCACAATAATCCCAACCCCACCTGGTATCCCGTACTCTCTCTCTCTCTCTCTCTCTCTCTCTCTCTCTCTCTCTCTCTCTCTCTCACACACACACACACACACACACACACACACACACACACACACACACACACACACCAAAACACACAGACACGGACGCCCATACATTCATACATGGGACTGATAAAATTGAAAACCCGAAGGCCAACCGTCTTAATCAATTTTGTCTCGAACACATGCGGTAGTGATCAGCGTGAAAACGATAATTTCTCTCTCCCAATTGCTAACCCACTTTTTTTTTCAGATCATACCCTCCTCTCTAACCCAAAGCACCAAAGCAAAACAGAAAGAAGAAAAAAAATCACACGGATAACTGTAACTTGGGAATTATGGGCGATGCTTTCAAAAATACTTTTCACCCCGAAGGACAGAATGGGTGCACGTCTGTCATTTCTGTTAGACACCACTCTCCCACTGGGGTTTCTCCTGGACAGGTGGAGGGAATGGTTATCGTTTTGTTGTTGTTGTTGTTGTTGTTGTTTTAAAGCAGGAAATCTGAGCAAGAAGTTTCTTGACTGCTTGGATAAGAACGTCAGCAAGATGCAATTTAGTTTTTATGGACACAGGGCAAATGATTATTTTATTCATTCATTTGTTTACTTATTCATTTGTTTGTTCATTTATTTATTTATAATGCATTTATATTTTCCTGCTTACTGAAAGTAAGATACATCATGATATTGTGGATACTGGGCGAATATCATTTATTTTCTTTCTTTCTTTCTTTATCCGTTTATTTATTTATGCATTCATTTATTTATTCATTTATTCACTTATTTAATCATTCATTTATGAACTCATTCATGTATCTGTTTGCTTGTTTTACCAGTAGGCCTGAAGACTGACACTGACAAGGGAGCAACGAACGGTACCAATGGATGGATTGCCTTTAGGGGGTCGCGCTTGGTGTCAGTGGCTGCAGATTGCTTGTGAGAATGACCCTTCGTAAACAGATTAAGGCGATGTATTTCCATAATCTGGTGTGTGGCCCACTCTCTCTGCTCACGTTTTCATGGATAATCATCATGTTGCGTTTGCTACTGCTGCATGATGATCAAAGGGGAGCAACCATCAGAAGCGACGGATTACTCCAGCGGGATCTAGCCG
>NC_134882.1:6938594-6941094 GCF_041734735.1 Babylonia areolata
CCTTGTTGCACTATTTATATATAGTGGATAACGTCCTAATTCGCCGTATGCAAACTTGTTTGGTACTCAAAGTGTTATGTTCAAAAAACGTTTGCATGCAAAGGAATGAACGTTCTCAATATTATCAAGTCTGCTAAGACCCCACATCTCAGAAGCGTACAAAAGAATGGGTTGTACCTGAGCATCGAATATTTTGAAAAAACATCCTTTGGAAATATCATTCAGCTTCGTTATATATTTTATACAGTCAATGCATGCATGTTTGCCTTTTGCTGCTAAAATCCCTACTCCTTTGTTTATACTCATTTTTGTTGTAAAAACAAACCCCAGATAATTATATTCATTCACTACTTCTAGAGCATTTCCATCGAGATTCCACTTTTCATATCTTCCCAAAAAGCCACCTTTTCGAAAAACCATCACTTTAGTCTTGTCAGTATTTACATTCAAGAAGAGTGTTTTACATGCATTATTCAGAATATTAATTTGATTTTGCAGACCAATCGCAGTGTTAGATAGCAGTACAATATCATCTGCGAACAGAAGAATGAACAACTCTAATAAATTAGGCAAAAACTGAATTCCATGAATACCACTGATTTCAACTGCTGAAGCAATTTCGTGAACAAATAACGAAAGCAATATAGGGCTCAACATACAACCTTGCCTTAAGCCAACGGGACAATCAAAAAACTCAGTTAACTTATCTTCAATACGTACGCAAGACGTAACACATTTGTACATAGCAATGATAGCATTCATATATTTCCCATTTATACCTTTCTGAATCAAAATATCAAACAAAGGCTGACGTTGCACAGAGTCAAATGCTTTTCTCAGATCGACAAAACAGGCGTAAAGCTTGCCTCCCTTCTTTGATAAAGATTTCTCAATAACCGCGTTCAGAGTAAAAATATGATCTGTTGTGGCATAACCACGCCTGAATCCAGCCTGTGACTCTGTTAGCATATCATTTTCTTCAACCCATTTGACAAGTCTTCCGTTTAGCACTGATGTATAACATTTGCTAATAAGACTGAGCAAAGACACGCCCCTATAGTTGTCTGTTGATCTACTATCTCCCTTTTTAAAAATTGGAACAATTATTGCCTTCGCCCATTCATCTGGAAGAGAGAGAGAGCGAAAGAGAGAGAGAGGTAGAGAGTAAGAGAGAGAGAGAGAGAGAGAGAGAGAGAGAGAGAGAGAGAGAGAGAGAGAGAGAGAGAGAGAGAGAGAACGAGAATGAAAGACGGAGAGATAGAGGGGTGGAAGAGATAGACAGAGACATACAGAGATGAAGAGTGAGAAAGAAAAAGAAACAAACAAACAAAAACAAAACAAAAAAAACAACAACAAAAAAACACAGAGACAGAGACAAAGAGACAGAAAGAGTGGCAAAGAGAGAGAGTATATTGGCAGAGAGAGAGAGAGAGAGAGAGATTGTGTGTGTGTGTGTGTGTGTGTGTGTGTGTGTGTGTGTGTGTGTGTGTGTGTGTGTGTGTGTGTGTTGTGTTTAGTTGAGAGCGAGAGACACGGACACGGACACGGACATCGTGTTATTGCCATTGACAATACTATCCTTTGGCAAGGGGGACAATATCTGAACAAAAGAATAACGACGGTTTACAGAGAAATTGACACATTGCTAAGAGTAAAAAGAAAATCATCGACAAACAACAACAACAGAATCATAAAATACAACATATTGTTCAGATTAAGAAGGAAAATAAAAAAGCTCGACCATCCAACTTTCTACAAAGTCATTCAAGAATTATAAACTGTGGAACTGGCATCATTGTAACAGCGGTTGTTTTTTTTTCGATAACTATAAGGCTTTCCGACAGAGAGCAAGAGAGACACAGAGAGAGAGAGAGAGAGAGAGAGATTCAGATTCAGATGGTTTATTCATTAAGGCCATAGCCCCATGTGAATAAAGGGTGAAAACAACATAACTGCATGTCACCAGGACTTCAACAGTAAATCATGACATAACTGTATCTCGTAAGTGAAAAAAACTTTATATAAATGTAATAACAGATTACGTATAACTCTGACATCCGTAGATGTCATCAGCAAATCAAATCGAAGTAAATATGGGACAGAGACAGTGACTTAAAGGGGGGAGGGGGAACAAGCAACAGCAACAACAAAACCAAAACCAAAACAATTATGGACATCAGTTTCGTCACTGCCTAAGGTTTCTCATTACTTCTTGCTTTCAATTTTATTTCGACATGTTTCTCTCTCTCTCTCTCTGGAACGGAGAAAAAAAACAACTTTGACTTCGAACAATGCGTAATGCTTTTCATTCGTCTTCGTTTATATTTATTTCTACAATGCACACCTCCGCCTCTACCCCTCCACCTCTCCTGCGTCTTCATTATCGTCGTCGTCGTCGTTGTCGTCGTCATCATCATCATCATCATCATCATCATCATCTTCTTCTTCTTCTTCTTCTTCTTCTTCTTCATCATCATCATCATCATCTACTTTTTTTTTT
>NC_134882.1:6951094-6953594 GCF_041734735.1 Babylonia areolata
GAGAGGCCAGCAGCACGGCACTGCAACAAAGCTTACAGCAAGCTTGCAAGCTGACAACACCAGTTCGTACGTTCGTTCGTTCAGTTCGCTTGTCGCGTGTGTGGGGTTGTCACTTATGTCGCGTGTTGAGCACGCTATTCACAGTCGACGCTCTCTCTCTCTCTATCTATCCTTCGCCTCTCTCTCACTCTACATCCATTTCTCTTTGTCTTTCTTTCTCTTCCTCTCTGTGTCTCTCTGTCTCTCTGATTCAGTCGTGATGGTGATGGTGGTGATGGTGAAGAGGGTTAGTGATTAGCACAAAAAAAAGTTAACTCCCCATCAAGAAAAAAAACAACAACAAAACATGCGGTTGTCAGCCTCAGAAGCCGATTGACTGGGGGAAAAAAAAAAGAAAGAAAAAGAAAAGAAAAAAAAAAAGAGAGTCTGCTTGTCACCTCTCATGCGCTTGACACCAGTCACAGAATCTATCAGCTTGAAACAAACCGAAACAAAAAGAAAAGAGAGACATGAATCTCTTTCCCTATCACTGGCTTCAGCTGTGTGTGTGCCTCTCACCAACACAAAGCGATTGGAACTGAGGAGTGTTGATGATGACGTTGATTGTTGTTGTTGATGATGATGATGATGATGACGATGATGATGATGATGATGATGATGATGTGCCAGTGACTGTAGTTGGACTGACACTGCCAGGATAGGTCTGGGACTGGGTGGGTAAGGTAGGATTGGGGGGGGGGAGGGTTGAAGGGTGGGGGGGGAGGGGGGAGGGAGGACTATGGCGCACTTGGGGGTCGGAGGGGAGGTGGGGGTAGGGGTCAGGGATATTTGGTGGGGTTCGTTGGGGTGGGTGGGGGCGGAGGGTTTGTAGGGGTGGTAGGGGTAGGCTTCGGAGTGTGGGGAAGGAGGGGGGTGGGGAGGAGGGGAGGAAACTCGAGGCCTTTAGGGAGGGAGGGAGGTACCGTGCGTGGGGGAGGAGGGTTGTTGGGGTTCGTTCAGATCTGACCACGACGACTGTAGGGGTGGGGGTGGGAGGGGGGAACTGGGTCAATGGGTGAGTTCAGACGAGGTCACAAACTGTTGGGTCGATATTCCTTTTTTTTAACCAGCTTTTTTTAAAGACACTATTAGGTCGGTTGCAAAGCAAGACGATGCTTGGTTTATGAAGCCGCAAATGGTTGGAAAAAACAAAAACAAAAACAAAAACAAAAAACAACCAAAACTATAGCACAACCATTAGAATTATAAATCAAAATTAAATACGATTCTTATTCAGCTGAAGACATAGGAAAGGCTATGGTAATTGATCAGCTAAGTGAATGATAGATCGGTTTGCAATGTCTAGTTCATGACAGGAAATTAAAAAAAAAAAAAGTATCTAAAAAAAAAAAAAAAAAAAAAATCGAACCTGCACGCACACGGTTTGGGTTGACTGAAATTGACCCAGCCAACCAGTCACAGGCAAGCCGGCCGGCGATCGAGAAATCGACAACGTTTGAGTGAGTGACAGTCAATCAGTTTCAAACCAGGCGACATAGACGCTTTGTCGTCAGTCGCTCGCGCCGAGCCTCACTTTCACTGACAAAAAAAAATGAAAAGAAAAAAGAAATACAGATCACTTTCAAGTCACGATTAGTATCTCGCTCTCTTTATCGCTCTGTCTCTCTCTCTCTCTCTGTCAGTCTCTCGCGCGCGCTTGCGGCTCAGTCAGTCCTCACTCTGCAGTTTCATTGGCGTAGTTCCAGACAACAGCGCTGGCTGGCTCGCAGAGCACTGGCAGCCCACACCGTTCCGTTCAGTTCAGTTCAGTCAGTAAGAAGCCATGCGTGACAAAAGCAGTTCCTGCCCTTCAACTTCACGTAACACCACAACACACTCCACACACACACACACACACACACACATAAACACATCAGACATGTAGAGAAAGCTGGTAGTGGTGCCAGACTGGAAGGGGAGGGTGGGCGGGGAGGTGGTGGGGGCGGGGGCTTCCTCCGAACACGTAAAAAAAAAAAAAAAAAAAAAAATCACACCTCCACTAACACACCTCCCACACCCTACCCAAACGTCAGTCCACAGCTCTTGGGTTCCGCCCACTTTCCCCCCCCCACCACCACCTCCCAGCAGTTTTCTTCGTCGTTATTTCGTTCGTTCGTTCCTTCGTTTCCTCCTCAGGGTTCCTTCTTTCTTTTTTTCTTTCTTTCTTTCTTTTTTTTTTTCTCTGTCTCTTTCTCTCTTCGCCTCGGCAACAGCAAGCGGGAAGGTTGGTGGTGGCGAGTCAATCACGTCGGTGCTCTGGTCTGGCATCCAGAACCTCTTACTTCCCAGGGCCAGCAATCAGAGCAGCATGGGACAGGGAGGAGGAGGGGAGGGAGGGGGCAGGGGGTGGGGGGGGTGAGGGGGGCGGGGAGGAGGCTGGGAAAGGGCGAGGGTAGTGGCCGGAACGGAGGAAGAGAGGGAGAGAGGGAGGGTGGTGGAGGGGAGGAGCGGGGAAGCTGGA
>NC_134882.1:6956094-6966094 GCF_041734735.1 Babylonia areolata
ACGCCCTCCCCAAATTGACATTGATCACATAGCAGTCTTTCGATGAAACCATCCAATTTTCCTGTGCAAACTTTTGCAACTAAAGAAAAAACAAAAAAAGTTGCGATGGCGGGGCTCTCAAGTCAATGTCTCTTCTCTTGTCCGTCTCACTATCAGCTGTACAATTTCCTCTTGATGAGCACAGGAACACCGGGTAGGCAAATAACTCATCCTGTTCGTTGCATTAACGGAAAACACGTTCGGACTTGTTTCTATCTTCGCATTTCCATTCTTTCGGTCTGGTTCTGTTTTCTAATGAATCCAGTGATTGGATAATAATGACCGTTACAAAAAAGAGAGAGGGAGAAGCAGAGAGTCAGACTGAAAGACAGAGAGAGAGAGGGGAAGAGAGGGAGAGAGAGAGAAGAGAGAGAGAGGAAGAGAGAGCGGGAGAGAGAGGGGAGAGAGAGAGGGGAGAGAGAGGGAGAGGGAGAGAAATAGAGGGAGAGAGAGAGGGAGGGAGAGAGAGGGAGAGAGAGAGAAGTGGAGAGAGAGGGGGAGAGAAATAGAGGGAGAGAGAGGGAGGGAGGGAGAGAGAGAGAGAGAGTGTGTGAGAGAGAGGGGGGAGAGGGAGATAGGGAGAGAGAGAAGAGAGAGAGGGAGAGAGAGGGGGTAGAGATAGAGGGGGGAGAGAGAGAGAGGGAGAGAGAGAGTGAGAGAGAGAGAGGGGAGGGAGATAGAGAGGGAGAGAGAGGAGGAGGGAGGGAGAGAGAGTGAGAGAGAGAGGGAGAGAGAGAGAGAGTGAGAGAGAGAGAGTCAAAGTCAAAGTCAAAAAATGTTTTAATTGTCAGGCATCTGGCCCATAACAACAGGAGTCACAGCAAAATGTAAGTGGGAGAGAGAGAGAAGAGAAGAGAGAGGAAGAGAGAGAGAAAAAAAAAAAGAGAGAGAGAGAAGAGAGAGAGTGAGAGAGAGAGAGAGAGAGAGAGAGAGAGAGAGAGAGAGAGAGAGGGAGAGAGAGAGTGAGAGATGAAACAAAACCCGGATACACTTCTGTGTGATTCATCGCCGATTGTCAATTTCTCTCGCTAAAAAACAGGAGGCTGCGTTAAGGGTTGACACGCTGGATGCGTTGAAAGAATTGATTCCTATAATCTGGGTTTCTTGTTGTTTCGTTTGTTTGTTTGTTTGTATGATTTTTTTTTTTTTTTTTTTTTTCCAAAGTTGTGTCGTACATTGTTTTTAAAAGCCCCCCAAAGTCCTGCAGCTTGATCGATTCAAAGATCACCCTGTTCGGCATTTGCTCGGATAATGTGCGCAAATACATTAAGCACAAAAAAGCAAAAGGCTGATGTTTTATTAAACAAAACCCGAACGGATGTCTAACAAAAAAGCAAACGACTGATGTTTTATGAAACAAAAACGAATGGATTCCCTACCTCGTTCTCTCTTTGTCTCTCTGTCTGTGTGTCTGTGTGTCTGTCTGTCTTCTTCTCTCTCAGTTTGACTATTTGTCTCTCTGTTTCTCTCTCTGTGTCTCTCTCTCTCTGTGATTTGCTTTCTGCGCGCGCGCGCGCGCGCGCGCGTATGTGTGTGTTTCTGAGTGAGTGTGTGGCTTTTTCCTGTTTCTTTGTCTGTCTGTCTGTCTGTCTCCTCTCTCTCTCTCTCTCTCTCTCTCTCTCTCTCTCTCTCTCTCTCTCTCTCTCTCTTCTCTCCCTTTGACTCAGGGTGTCTGTCTCCCTGTCTCTTTCCCTCTGTTTATGTTTCCCACTGACTGTCTGTCTGTCTCTGTCATTCAAATATATACCACCACCCTAATCTTAACTACCCATCAATACCAACACCTGTGCGCGCGTGCCCGCAAACACACACACACACACACACACACACACACACACGCACGCACACACGCACACACACACACACACTGTGGAATATCTTCAAATGAGTGGGTAGACCAAGCAGCTAGAAGAGCAGCACGTAATTTCGAAGGCGCAATACAACTTGATATCCAGTTAGATCTGCATGATTGCATTAGTTGTATAGAAAATGTGCCTAGAAATCGATTTAAGAAATCACTTATAGATTCAAATAATCAATATTACCAATGTTGTCTAAACACACCAGCCGCCGTGGCGAAGTGGTTAGCGTCGCGGACTGACGGCTGGGAGGACGCGGGTTCGAATCCCAGCGGAGGTGGGTTTTTCGGCCCGTGGCCGGCTCCTACCCAGAGTTGAGTGTGCTGTGGGCTTAAATGTGGAGACTGGGACCACACAGTCGAGTGTCATCCACTTCAAGGATGCGTCTTTGGGTGTGTTGCTCTAATTACCTGACCAACACTGCAAGTGTCAGTATCTCTCGGGCCTGGTTAACGCCGGGATATCATTATGACAGGAAACGTAGAGTACAGCCTTGTCACGCAGTCCCAAACCAAAATGGACCTCCATAGCAACATCATCATCATCGTCGTCATCCTCCTCCTCCTTCATCGTCATCAGTATAAACAAAATAGTCTCAAAGTCTGTGGCCATTCATGCCCTGCTCTCATGGTGACCTCAGTTTCGATACCCCTCCACTTCCGTGCTTGGGGTGAGTCCTGTCAATGTCGTCAGTGTCGGCAGATTCATGGGGGGGGGGGGGGGGGGGGAGGGGGGTCTCCACTCTGGGAGAGATGCTCACTCAGTCTGGCTCCGCGGCTAACGACATTGTCGTTAGTAGGGGGCTTAGAAGGTGGTGTCCTAAGTACGTTAAAACAGAACAGGCACCACTGAACACCACCGAAGTGACTCAGCAGCAGTGCAGGGTCTCCTCTGGTGTGTGGCCTCCGGGCGACCTAACATCGATTGTTCCCTGTGGACTGCCGACGCTGGAACTGCGACGGACGAACCCGGGTGTAGCCGTGTATGGGGGAATCTAAATGAGCGGCGTGGGAGTAATGCCACTGAAACGGCGCAGATGATGGGGCAGCAAAAAAAAAAAAAAAAAAAAAAAAAAAAAAAAAAAAAAAAAATTGTCTAAACACAAAGAATGCAGCTAATCACAAACATTTTCTAAATTTAACACCAGCAGCACATTCAAGACAATTTACAAGTCTAATGTATAGAATTCGTTTATTATATGCCTTTGGTACAAAAAAATATAAAATGTATATGCGGTAAGCAAATAACTGTAAGTCATCTATTCATTCACTGTCCGAGAATAAGACAGTTAATTCCAAAAGATGTAGTTGATGAGTTTTCTTCCAATATTTCATTAGCCACTGAAAAAAAATTGAATGATTATTCATTGCTTAGAATGTTTTCGGAAATTTAAAACTCCAGTCCAGTTGGTATCCTCCTTTGATGTATTATAATTAATGTTGTTTATATTTGCATTATTGTAGGTTAATACTTGTTGATCTGCATATACATAATTATTCTCCTTCCCATGACACCTTATTCAGTACACACCACAATCTCTTTTGACCTTTTCTTATAATATACTTTTCCTCTGATACATAGCATGAACACTTTTTTATACTAATATCCACATGCATTCCCTTTCCTTTATCCACTACTTTACTCCTTTCCGTCTAAAAAAAAACACTTATAGTGAACAGACGTTACACTGAAGATATAACGCACACACACACGCGCGCGCGCACGCATGCACGCACAGACGAAAGCTTACACAATGCAGACTGAGAGCTTTGGGTAACTTCTTCAGTCAGAGAGAAGCAGACTTGTCGGTCACAGTCGCACTAAGGCAAGAAATCCCCTCCGAAATTGACATTGATCACATAACAGTCGGTCGGTGAAGCCATCCAATTTTCCTGTGCAAACTTGCAACGATTCAACGTCGCAGTACCGGAGCTTTCACGTCAATACCTCTTCTCCTGTCCGTCTCACTATCAGCTGTACAATTTACTCTTGATGAGTACCAGAACACCAGTAGGTAAACAACTTCGTCGGAAAAAAAAAACAAAACACCTTTGAACACTGTTTCCATTTTCTCTTTACATTTAATCATCTATTTTCAAGGGGAGGTGGGTGGGGGGATCACATATCCATTCATTCGATCTGGTATTGTCTTTTAATGAATCCAGTGATTAAGTGTGACTATTATAAAAAAAAAAGTGAAGGAGAGGGAGAAAGACAGGCAGAGAGACGGAGACAAAAAAACCCCAAAAAAACAAAAACAAAAAAAACAAAAAAAAACCATCCCAAAAACAGGTACTCTGCTGTGTGATTCATTGCTGATTGTCAATTTCTCTCGCTAAAAAAACAGGAGGCTGCGTTAAGGGTTGACACGCTCAATGCGTTGAAAGAATTGATTCCTATAATCTGGGTTTCTAGTTGTTTCGGTTTTTGTTTTTTTCGTTTTTGTTTCCAAAGTTGTGTCGGGTTTTGTTTTTGCCCCAAACTGCTATAGTCCTGTAGCTTGATCGATACAATGATCACCCAGTTCGGCATTTACACGGATAATGCGCACACGTACATTAAGCATAAAAAGCAAATGGGTCATGTTTTATCAAACAAAATTCGAATGGATGTCTCACAAAAAAGCAAATGACCGATGTTTTATGAAACAAGAACGTAAGGATTCTACCCTGCTAAATCTCTCTCTCTCTCTCTCTCTCTCTCTCTCTCTCTCTCTCTCTCTCTCTCTCTCTCTCTCTCTCTCTCTCTCTCTCTCTCTCTCTCTCTCTCATTCTCTTTCCTCCTCTCTCTCTCTTCTCTCCCTTTGACTCAGTGTGTCTGTCTCCCCATCTCTCTCCCTCTGTTTATGTTTCCCACTGACTGTCTGTCTGCCTGTCTGTCTCTGTTCGTCATTCAAATATGTACCACCACCCTAATCTTCACTACCCATCAATACCAACAAGTGCGCACATATGCCAGCGCGTTTACACACACACACACACACACACACACACACACACACGCGCGCGCGCACACACACACACACACACACACACACGAAAGCTTACACAATGCAGACTGAGAGCTTTGGGTAACTTCTTCAGTCAGAGAGAAACAGACTTGTCAGGCACAGTCGCACTTAGGCAAGAAATCCCCTCCGAAATTGACATTGATCACATAACAGTCAGTTGGTGAAGCCATCCAATTTTCCTGTGCAAACGTACAATGACACAACGTCGCGGCACCGGAGCTTTCACGTCAGTTCCTCTTCTCCTGTCCGTCTCACTATCAGCTGTACAATTTACTGATGATGAGTACCGGAACACCAGTACGTAAATAACTTCGTTGTAAAAAAAAAACACACAAAAAAACCCACCTTGAACTCTGATTTGTTTCCATTCTCTCTTATTATTTAATCATCTATTTTCAAAGGGAGGGGGCGGGGATTGTATATCCATTCATTCGATCTGGTATTGCCTTCAAATGAATCCAGTGATTAAATGTGACTGTTACAAAAAAAGAGAAGCAGAAGGAGAAAGACAGGCACAGATATAAAAAAAAAACAAAAAACAAAAAAACAAAAACAAACAAACAAACAAAAAAACCCAGGTATTCTGCTGTATGATTCATTGCTGATTGTCAACTTCTCTCGCTAAAAAAACAGGAGGCTGCGTTAAGGGTTGACACGCTCAATGCGTTGAAAGAATTGATTCCTATAATCTGGGTTTCTAGTTGTTTCGGATTTTGCTTTTTTCGTTTTTGTTTCCAAAGTTGTGTCGGGTTTTGTTTTTGCCCCAAACTGCTATAGTCCTGTAGCTTGATCGATACAAAGATCACCCAGTTCGGCATTTGCACGGATAATGTGCACACGTACATTAAGCATAAAAAGCAAATGGGTCATGTTTTATCAAACAAAACCAGAATGGATGTCTCACAAAAAAGCAAATGACCGATGTTTTATGAAACAAGAACGTAAGGATTCTACCGTGCTAAATCTCTCTCTCTCTCTCTCTCTCTCTCTCTCTCTCTCTCTCTCTCTCTCTCTCTCTCTCTCTCTCTCTCTCTCTCTCTCTCTCTTCCCTCCTCTCTCTCTCTTCTCTCCCTTTGACTCAGTGTGTCTGTCTCCCCATCTCTCTCCCTCTGTTTATGTTTCCAACTGACTGTCTGTCTGCCTGTCTGTCTCTGTTCGTCATTCAAATATGTACCACCACCCTAATCTTCACTACCCATCAATACCAACAAGTGCGCACGTGTGCCAGCGCGTTTACACACACGCGAAAGCTTACACAATGCAGACTGAGAGCTTTGGGTAACTTCTTCAGTCAGAGAGAAGCAGACTTGTTGGTCACAGTCGCACTAAAGCAAGAAATCCCCTCCGAAATTGACATTGATCACATAACAGTCGGTCGGTAAAGCCATCCAATTTTCCTGTGCAAACTTTCAACAACACTCACACACACACACACACACACACACACACACGATTCAACGTCGCGGCACCGGAGCTTTCACGTCAATGCCTCTTCTCCTGTCCGTCTCACTATCAGCTGTACAATTTACTCTTGATGAGTACCGGAACACCAGTAGGTAAACAACTTCGTCGTAAAAAAAAACAAACACCTTGAACTCTGATTTGTTTCCATTCTCTCTTTATATTTGATCATCTATTTTCAAGGGGAGGTGGGTGGGGGGATTGCATAGCCATTCATTCGATCTGGTATTGTCTTCTAATGAATCCAGTGATTAAGTGTGACTATTGCAAAAAAAAAAAAAAAAAAAAAAAAAAGTGAAGGAGAGGGAGAAAGACAGGCAGAGAGACGGAGACAGAAAAACAACAACAAAATACAAAAAAAACAAAACCAGGTACTCTGCTGTGTCATTCATTGCTGACTGTCAATTTCTCTCCCTAAAAACAGGAGGCTGCGTTAAGGGTTGACACGCTCAATGCGTTGAAATAATTGATTCCTGTAATCTGGGTTTCTAGTTGTTTCGGTTTTTTTGGGTTTTGTTTTTTGTTTTTGTTTTTGTTTTTGTTTCCAAAGTTGTGTCGGGTTTTGTTTTTGCCCCAAACTGCTAAAGTCCTGTAGCTTGATCGATACAAAGATCACCCAGTTCGGCATTTACACGGATAATGCGCACACGTACATTAAGCATAAAAAGCAAATGGGTCATGTTTTATCTAACAAAACCCCAATGGATGTCTCACAAAAAGCAAATGACCGATGTTTTATGAAACAAAAACGTAAGGATTCTACCCTGCTAAATCTCTCTCTCTCTCTCTCTCTCTCTCTCTCTCTCTCTCTCTCTCTCTCTCTCTCTCTCTCTCTCTCTCTCTCTCTCTCTTCTCTCCCTTTGACTCGGTGTGTCTGTCTCCCCATCTCTCTCCCTCTGTTTATGTTTCCCACTGACTGTCTGTCTGCCTGTCTGTCTCTGTTCGTCATTCAAACATGTACCACCACCCTAATCTTCACTACCCATCAATACCAACAAGTATGCACGTGTGCCAGCGCGCGTACACACAAACACACACACACACACACACACACACACACACACACACGCGCGCGCGCGCGCGAAAGCTTACACAATGCAGACTGAGAGCTTTGGGTAACTTCTTCAGTCAGAGAGAAGCAGACTTGTCGGTCACAGTCGCACCAAAGCAAGAAATCCCCTCCGAAATTGACATTGATCACATAACAGTCAGTCGGTAAAGCCATCCAATTTTCCTGTGCAAACTTGCAACAACACTCACTCACACTCACACACACACACACACACACACACACACACACACACACACACACACACGATTCAACGTCGCGGCACCGGAGCTTTCACGTCAATACCTCATCAGCTGTACAATTTACTCTTGATGAGTACCGGAACACCAGTAGGTAAACAACTTCGTCGTAAAAAAAAACAAACACCTTGAACTCTGATTTGTTTCCATTCTCTCTTATTATTTAATCATCTATTTTCAAGGGGAGGGGGTGGGGATTGTATATCCATTCATTCGATCTGGTATTGTCTTCAAATGAATCCAGTGATTAAATGTGACTGTTACAAAAAAAAAGAGAATATTTAAGATGATTTTCTTTGATTATCCCACACACAGGTTCAACAAAAGCTTTGAAACAGTTTTATGTTTATAAATAGCCGGCCTACAGTTTGTTTCGTAGTTCGGAAATGGATGTCACTGTAATGCTATTATTATTATTATTATTATTATTATTATTATTATTATTATTATTATTATTATTATTATTATTATTATCATCATCATCATCATCATCATCATCATCATCATCATCATCATCATTATTATTATCATCATCATCAGTAGTGGTAGTAGTAGTGAACGGTCTTTGCACTTTAGTTTTTTGTTTTCAATTTCTTGTATTTTCTCTATAGAATTTAATTTCTGTTAATTCTTGATGTTGTATTTTCTTTGAGTCTTGGCTGACATTCAACACAGTCATTTCACCCACTCTAGGAAGACATTGTCGGGAATGGCCAGAGGGCAAAACAGATGCGGAAGTGAAGCTACTCATAGAAGAAAACAGTAAAGAAGAGGACATCATCATATACACAGATGGCTCAGTCACCAAAGACCAGTCTGGTTGGGGATTCACTGCGAAACAAAATGGAAAAACAATTTGGGAAGAGAATGCTGCCTACAAAGTCACAACCTCCAGCCTAACGATGGAAGTTGAAGCTGCGACACATGCCCTCCAGTGGCTATCGTCCATCCATACGCCCGGAAACCAACATGCCATGATTCTAACCGACTCAATGAACCTCATACAGAAAATTGAAAACGGAATGGGAAGCCCAGAGTGGCATAAGGCAATGCGCAACTTTCAGATTAAAAAACTCACATGGTCATACTGCCCGGGACATGCAGGTGTTAAGGGAAATGAGCGAGCTGACAGACTTGCTGGTAACGCAACACCAACGAGCGGCCTACATCTAGGAAAATCGGAAATTCTCAGAAAAGTCAAAGAATACCAAAAAGAACAGGTACAAGGCCATCACACCATCGATCGCCTCAAAGAAATAAAAGCAGAGAGAGGGAGCGGCCGAAAGTCTAACATGAAAGGTAGAGCACGATGCTTTGCAAATCAAACAAATATCGGCATCATTTCCAAACCAACATTGCGCAAATTTCTTCAAAACGGAACAGAGTCTCTGTGGGCCTTTCCAAATACAATAGACTGAGCAACACACTAGACGCCACGTTCTTGGCATCAGAGATCTTTTCCCATCCCTCTTGGCAGCCTCTGTGCGTGTGCGTGTGTGGATGTGTGTGTTTGTGTGGATGTGTGGGTCTGTGTTTTTGAGTGCGTTTGTGAATGCGCGAGAGTGTAAGTGTACACAAGTGTCAGGAGAGATCTGTGTACGGATGTGTGTGTGTGTGTATATATATATATATATATATATATATATATATATATATATATATATATATATATATATATATATATATATGTGTGGGGGTTGGGGGTGGGAGATATGGGCGTATATGTGTGTGCTTGTACAAGTAAGTGTTCATCTCTGTGAGTGTGTGTTTGCGTGCGTGTGTGTGTGTGTGTGTGTGTGTGTGCCGTGGAAGCTGCGATACGTAGGCTAGAAATGAGTGTGTGGAGGAGGGGGTTGGAGGAGGTGCAAGGTAATGTGTGTGTGTGTGTGTGTGTGTGTGTTGGAGCTCATGTACGTTTATATGTATTTGACTGTACTTTCATATCTGTGAAACTGCATGTTTGGTGCATTTCTGTTATGCATGTGTGGGTGTATGTGTGAATGTGTGTCGTCATATTTTACATTCATTCGCTTAATTATCACCATTGTTGTCTTATTTATTTATTTATTTATTTTTTATTATTATCATTTTATTAGTATTACTATTATTATTACTACTACCTTTTTCTATATTATAATTATTATTTATTTATTTATTTATGTAAGCTTATCTATTATTTATTCCCCCCCCCCCCCTTTTTTTTTTTTTTTTTTTTTTTTTTTTTTTTTCTCAAGGCCTGACTAAGCGCGTTGGGTTACGCTGCTGGTCAGGCATCTGCTTGGCAGATGTGGTGTAGCGTATATGGTTTGTCCGAGCGCAGTGA
>NC_134882.1:6971094-6978594 GCF_041734735.1 Babylonia areolata
AAAGAAAGGGAAAAAAAAAATCCATGCTATTAGATACTATATAAACACAATTATCTGCGTGGTAGATAGATGTAACTTCATGTAGTGGTGCACATCACTTCATAAATTTTGCAATCTGGTTTTCACCAATACACAATCGCAGAAGACTTAAATAAGTACATGTCTAGCGGCATTGATTGATAATATTATAGCAGGTAAGGCGAGGTGATGCTGTTCAATAAGTTCTGAGATGTGGCTATTCTGAGAACACCTACCGGCAAACAGACCAGTCAAATTTTCTTGAAATACCCTCCGTCAGCCCTGATGATGCACTTGGTCCTTCTCTTCAATCACTTGTCGAAGGCACCTGACCGCGTTGAACGGGGTATGGTGTAGATAACGCTCTCGAAGTGAACTCGGTCATCTAGAGATGATGTCCAGGACTACTTCCCACCCCACAATTGGAAAAGAAACCACTCACATGAAACAGGCACCACTGAACACCACCGAAGTGACTCAGCAGCAGTGCAGAGTCTCCTCTGGTGTGTGGCCTCCTGGCGACCTAACATCGATGGTTCCCTGCGGACTGCCGACGCTGGAACTTTGACGGATGAACCCGGGTGTAGCCGTGTATGGAGGAATTTAAATGAGCGGCGTGGGAGTAATGCCACTAAAACGGTGCAGATGATGGGGCAGTAAAGAAAACTTCTTCTTCTGCGTTCACTCGTATGCACACGAGTGGGCTTTTACGTGTATGACCGTTTTTACCCCGCCATGTAGGCAGCCATATTCCGTTTTCGGGGGTGTGCATGCTGGGTATGTTCTTGTTTCCATAACCCACCGAACGCTGACATGGATTACAGGATCTTTAACGTGCGTATTTGATCTTCTGCTTGCATATACACACGAAGGGGTTCAGGCACTAGCAGGTCTGCACATATGTTGACCTGGGAGGTCGTAAAAATCTCCACCCTTTACCCACCAGGCGCCGTCACCGTGATTCGAACCCGGGACCCTCAGATTGACAGTCCATTGTTTTAACCACTCGGCTATTGCGCCCGTCGGTAAAAAACAAAACAAAACAAAACAAAACACACACAAAAATAAAACACACACACACAACAACAACAACAACAACAAACAAACAAACAAACAAACAAAAAAAACCCACTCATATGAGGTCAGGTCTGGCGGGCAAGGTGGATGAGTAACCAATGATGTGCATAAATGTAGCACACACAAGAACATACCCAGCATGCACATCCCTGAAAACGGAGTATAGCTGCCAACATATGATAGCTAAAGAATGAGGCAAATGAGAAACGTATTGGCTAAAGCGATACCCCACATCACCCACCGCCCAGCCCCTCTCCCCACCCCCCTTCTCCATCCCCCCACTTACCCCCCATGCCCCCCTTCCCCCCACCCCCCCCCCCCCCCCCCCCCACACACACACACACTAAACCGCCTCATGCCCTCTCCATCTTTTGTAGCCGAGGGTGTCGAGTCTCTCTTTTATCACAGGATGTTAATGATATACAGTCTAAGGTTCCTCTTTTGTCACGGATGCAAATGATGCAGCCCATCCCCGCCCTTTACCTGTACGATGTCGGTTCGCCACAAACCACAAAACACACCAGCCTCTTGCGAGGAGTGCCGACTTGTCCTGTCCCCCCTCCCCCTCAACGACTCCCCCCCCACACACACACACACCGCACTTAGACCCTCCAAGGTCCTTACCGCTTTTAACTAACCAAAATTTGAGGACCGTTGACATGAAAACAAGTAGGTTATTTAAATACGACTGGGTTTGTTTAAAATATGTATACAAATTTGGCCCCGAGAGTGAAAGTTGGTTAAAGGATGAAATCCACAAAATATATTTATTCCTCGGGATCTTCTAACTGGCCCAACATCACACTGACGTCTTCACACACACACACACACACACACACACACACACACACACACACACACACACACACACACACACACACACACACACACACACACACACACACACACACACATACGCACACACAGTCTCTCTTTTAACACAGGAAGCTAATGATATACAGTCTAAGGTTCCTCTTTTGTCACGGATGCAAATGATGCAGCCCATCCCCGCCCTTTACCTGTACGATGCCGGTTCCCTTGCGGTCCGCCACAAACCACAAAACACACCAGCCTCTTGTGAAGAGTGCCGACCTGTCCTGTCCCCCCTCCCGCTCAACGACCCCCCCCCCCCCCACACACACACACACCACTTAGACCCTCCAAGGTCCTTACCGCACACCCCCCCTCTCCGCCCGACCATTTCACTGAGACGCTCCTACCCCCCCCCCCCCCCCCATATCAGATTCTTCCCATCCCCCCACTCAGACGCTCCTACACCCCATCTCCGACTCCTCCTATCCCCCCCCCCCCCCCACAATCAAACCCTTCTACCCCCATCCCACTCACACCCTTCTACTACCCACCACCCAAATCACACCCTACTACCCCCCACTCACTCACACCCTCCTACCGCCACCCCACTCACACCCATCTACCCCCTCCATCCCACTCACACCCTCCTTACCGCCACTCCATTCACACCCTCCTACCCCCCTCCTACTCACACCCTCCTACCCCCAATCCACCTCACACACTCCTACCCCCCATCCGACTCACACCCTTCTGCCCCGCCACTCACACCCTTCTACCCCCATCCCACTCATACACTCCTACCCCCCACCCCACTCACACCCATCTACCCCCCAACTCAAACCCTCCTTACCGCCACCCCATTCACACCCTCCTACCCCCCATCCCACTCACACCCTTATGTCACGCCACTTATATCATCCTACCGCCATCCCACTCACACCCTTCTACCCCCATCCCACACACCCTCTACCCCACATCCCACTCACACCCTCTACTCCCCATCCCACACACCCTCTACCCCACATCCCACTCACACCCTCTACCCCCCATCCCACACGACCTCTACCCCCCATCCCACACACCCTCTACCCCCCATCCCACACACCCTCTACCCCCATCCCACACACCCTCTACCCCCCATCCCACTCACACCCTTATGTCACGCCACTCATATCATCCTACTCCCATCACACTCACACCCTCTACCTCCCATCCCACACACCCTCTACCCCCCATCCCACTCACACCCTCTACCCCCCATCACACACACCCTCTACCCCCATCCCACACACCCTCTACCCCCCATCCCACTCACACCCTCCTACCCCCCATCCCACTCACACCCTCCTACCCCCCATCCCACTCACACCCTTATGTCACGCCACTCATATCATCCTACTCCCATCCCACTCACACCCTCTACTTCCCATCCCACTCATACCTTCTTAACCCCCCATCCCAATCACACCCTCCAATCCCTCCCATCCACCTCACACCCTCCTACCCCCATCCCACTGGAGAGAGAGGGGGGGGGGCAGAAACAAGAAACAGAGAAATATACACAAATATCATAAACAGAGAGTGCAAGACAGAAAGAAAAGAAAGATACAGACCAACCAACTGAGAGAGAGAGAGAGAGAGAGAGAGAGAGAGAGAGAGAGAGAGAGAGAGAGAGAGAGAGAGAGAGAGAGAGAGAGAAAAGGGGAAAAGGTGCGGGGAAGACAGACCGACAAACAGACAGACAGAAACAAAACAGGCAACAAAGAGAAGGAAACATGAAAAAGGGGAGATTTAAAAGACTGAGTCAGGAATAAGGTTTCGCATTTGCATCCCCCGCCAACCCCAACCCCAAACCCACCACCACCACCCAGCCCCCCTTGTAATTTTCAAGGCGTTGCACTAGTTTCCTTACTCTCTCATGATGAAAGATGAGATGGCCAAAAGTCTCAACTTCTGGAACGACCTGCGCTCTGTGTGTACGCGCGCGCGCGCGTTGTGTGTGTGTGTGTGTGTGTGTGTGTGTGTGTGTGTGTGTGTGTGTGTGTGTGTGTGTGTGTGTGTGTGTGTGTGTGTGTGTGTGTGTGTGTGTGTGTGTGTGTGTGCGTGCGTGAGCTGGTGGTGGCTATCTTCGCATCCTCGTTCAAGTATCGTCCGGCCCTGGTTTTTATTAAGTGGCGGAGCAGAGAGATACTGATTGAAACTTATCACCGCTCGTTTGCCTGTGACACCTCTCTCTTCAGGGATGCAAATGACGTTGGGAATGTCCTTAGCGAGCAAATTTCCATTCCTACCTTTTCTTCTTCTTCTTCTTCTTCTTCTTCTTCTTCTTCTTCTTCTTCTTCTTCTTCTTCTTCTTCTTCTTCTTCTTTCCTATTTTCTGGGGATTTTTATTTTCATTTTTTTTGTTGTTATCTTTTTTTTTTCTTTTTTTTTTTTTTAAAATCCGTTTTCTTTTTTTCTGTCCCGAAGAAACGCAATGTAATTGTTCACACGTTTTTTTTTTTATACACATAAGTAATTTCGTGTGCGCACGAATAGATATGCAGAGACCAGAGAGACACACACACACACACACACACACACACACACATATATATATATATATATATATATATATATATATATATATATATATATATATATATATAGAGAGAGAGAGAGAGAGAGAGAGAGAGAGAGAGAGAGAGAGAGAGAGAGAGATAGATAGATAGATAGATAGATATGTATATATATATAATATATATATATATATATATATATATATATATATAGAGAGAGAGAGAGAGAGAGAGAGAGAGAGAGAGAGAGAGAGAGAGAGAGAGAGAGAGATATGCACACATATACATAATATATGTTATATGGACGCACGCACCCACAAGCAAATATAGGCACATTGAAATATATGCGTAGAGAGACAGACAGACATACAGACAGGCAGGCAGACAAGCAGACAGAGCCAGAAGAAACCTAGAGAATGAGAGAGAGGCGAGCAGAGAGAGAGAGAGAGAGAGAGAGAGAGAGAGAGAGAGTCATAGAGAATGAGAAGTAGAAAGACGTAGACAAAGAGAATACGGGAGAGACAGAGAGAGATACAAATAGAAGAGATAGAGAGAGAGAGAGTCATAAAGAATGACAAGTAGACAGACGTATATAAAGAGAACAAGGGAGAGACCTAGAACGATACAAATAAAGACAGACAGACAGACAGAGAGAGATGGGGGAGAGAGAGATATAGGAATAGAGAGAAGTAGAGAGAAAGATATGCGGGGGGGAGAGAGAGAAAGAGACGGGTGTGAGAGAGATAGAGAGACAGATGGGAGACAGAAAGAGACAGAGAGAGAGATAGAGAGAGAGAGAGAGAGAGAGAGAGAGAGAGAGAGAGAGAGATGGATCTGGAAAGGGATACAAGAGACGAGATATTCGCACATAAACAAATCAAACAGAAAGAAACACACACACACACACACACACACACACACACACACACACACACACACACACACACACACACACACACACACAAACACCACACACACACACACTCACCTCACACACACAAACACACACACACACACGCGCGCGCGCGCGCGCACCCCCCCACACACACACCCCACCCTCCACACAAACACGCACACACACACACACACACATAGACACACACACACACACACACACACACACACACACACACACACACACACACAGCATATAGACACAGACCACCTTTCCATCTGCTGCACATTGCATCACACCCACCCTCACACCACTACCTTTTTCACCTTCCTCCCGCTCTGCACTCCTCCACACGCCCCACCCATACCTCCCATTTTAAATTTTCTTCTTCTTCTTCTTTTTCATACTTTTTTCTTACTACTACTCTTGGTGGAAAGACGCAAAACCAATGAACAATAGCAATACGCACAATCATTCACGCACCAACCACGTACGTGAACGCTCACGCACGCACACACAACACACACACAACAACAACAACAACAACAACGACGACAAGAGCAGCACACAAATTTGTATGGAAAGAGAGAGAGAGAGAGAGAGAGAGAGAGAGAGAGAGAGAGAGAGAGAGAGAGAGAGAGAGAGAGAGAGAGAGAGAGAGCGATGGATCTGGAAAGGGATCCAAGAGACGAGATATTCGCACACAAACAGATCAACCAGAAACTCAAGGTGGAAGAGAGTGAGAGAGACATAATGATAGAGAGAAAAAAAAGAAACAGCGAAAAGAGGCGACTCAGAAAGATAGAAGGAGGTGAGAATCAAATTTTACATTGACATTTATGAGAAAAAAGAAGAAAAAAAAAACAAAAACAAAAAACAAAACAAAACAAAGTTGGAATCTTCACAGCCTCTCAATTCCTCGGTGTCGAAACCTTCTACACACACTCTCACAGTCGTCCCTCCCCCCAAACCCTTCCACTCCTTAATAAGAGATGAGGAGGGGGAAAGCTTCAGTCAGAGAGTCTCTCTCTCTTTCTCTATCTTCACACACAATTCTCCTCCCTTCCACCTTGAGTTAAGTGAGGCAAAGTGCTGATTGAAATGTATCACCAGCCGTTAGCTCTCCGACACTTCTTCAGGGATGCAAATGATGCTGGAAAGAGTCTTTGTGAACAAGGGGGACGAATTCTTCTTCTTTTTCTTCTTTACACTATTTATGTCTGCCATTTTGCTTTCCTTCTCTTGTGAAGGAGAATCGTAATTGTGAATACAGTTCAAAGTGTGTGTGTGTGTGTGTGTGTGTGTGTGTGTGTGTGTGTGTGTGTGTGTGTGTGTGTGTGTGTGTGTGTACATAAATACACACACATAATTGCATATGGAGAGAGAGGGAGAGAGAGAGAGAGAGAGAAACAGAGACAGTGACAGAGACAGAGAGAGGCAGACAGACAGAGTCAGACAGTGACAGAGACAGAGACAGACATGCAGACAGATACGGAGACAGACAGATGGTCAGAAAGTGACAGATAGAGAGAGTGAGAGAGGCAGTGTGTGAAAGAGACAGAAAGAATGTGTGAGAGACACAGAGAGAGGAAGAATGATAGAGAAAAGGATTGAAAGAGATGGGTGGAGAGAGAGACATACAGACAGACAGACAGACTGACCGATCGACAGACAGACGGACGGAGAGAAAAGAAAAGAGAGAGAGAGAAAGAAAGAAACAGTAAACAAATGCGACGCAGAAAAAAAAAAAAATTGAAGGAGGTGAGAATCAAATTTTACAATGACATTTATAACAAAAAACAAACAGTGGCATCTTCACTAAACAAATGCGATGCAGGAAAAAAAAAAAAAGAATTGAAGGAGGTGAGAATCAAATTTTACAATGACATTTATGACAAAAAACAAACAGTGGCATCTTCACAGCCTCCCAATTCCTCAGTGTCGAAACCATCTGCACACACTCTGAACCTCGTCCCTGTTCCCACCCCTTCCACTCCTTAATAAAAGATGAGGAGGGGGGAAAGCTTCAGTCTGAGAGTCTCTCTCTCTTTCTCTATCTTCACACACAATGCTCTTCTCTCCCATCTTGAGTTAAGTGAGGCAAAGTGCTGATTGAAATGTATCACCAGCTGTTAGCTC
>NC_134882.1:7003594-7013594 GCF_041734735.1 Babylonia areolata
CCCCAACCCCCCCCCCCCCCCCACCCCCCCCCCCACCCCCCCTCCCGCCTCCCACATTTTACAGGACCTCGGCATTGGGGGGTTGAGCTCAGTCCTCTTCTTCCGCCGTTTTCAAAACCTTCCTCGACTCAGGTATGTCAGTGTTGGGAGGGTTGGCGTTTGGGGGGCCAAGGGGACGGGGTGGGGGCGGGAGGTGCTGGAAATCGGAGTAAAATGCCTTTCGCCTTTCCCTCAAGAACACAGCACCATGTCCCGAAATGAAGTCTCCAATCCTGATCGCTGGTAAACTTTGGTTCAAAAGTCGAACGCGTAATCGATACTGCCGTTACGCCTTTTTTTTTTTTTTGTTTTTGTTGTTGTTGATGTTGTTTCAAGGCCCGAGGAAACAAAAGACTAGCAAGGCACCGGAATTTACTACTGGCTGATTAAAAAAAATAATAATAAAAAAATAAAATAACATAAAAACAGCAACGAGACTTTCACGTCCACTTACGGTGACTGCAACCCAAGGTACTGACCCCCCCCCCCCCCCCCCCCCCCCCCCCCATTCCCTCCAATGTCTTTTAATTCGTCAGTTGAAGTTTGTTTGCGCGCACACGAATGTGTGTGTGTGTGTGTGTGTGTGTGTGTGTGTGTGTGTGTGTGTGTGTGTGTGTGTGTGTGTGTGTGTGTGTGTGTGTGTGTGTGTGTGTGTGTGCTTCTCTTTTTGTCACAACAGATTTCTCTGTGGGAAATTCGGGCTGCTCTCCCCAGGGAGAGCGCGTTGCTACACTACAGTGCCACTCACCTTTTTTGGTACACATGGCATATATTTTTTTTTCCTGCGTGCAGTTTTATTTGTTTTTCCTATCGAAGTGAATTTTTGTACAAAATTTTGCCAGGAGCAACCCTTTTGTTGCCGTGGGTTCTTTTACGTGCGCTGAGTGCATGCTGCACACGAGACCTCGGTTTATCGTCTCATCCGAATGACTAGCGTCCAGACCACCACCCAAACTCTAGTGGAGGGGGAGAAAATATCGGCGGTTGAGCCGTGATTCGAACCAGCGCGCTCAGATTCTCTCGCTTCCTAGGCGGACGCGTTACCTGTTGGCCATTCCTCCATGTGCGTGTGTGCGTGTGTGTGTGTGTGTGTGTGTGTGTGAATCGAAGTCAGATTTAGAATCAGAATCAGACGTGCGCAATAGCTGAACGTTTAAAGCGTTGGACTTTGAATTTGAGGGTCCCGGGTTCGAATCTTGGTAACGGCGACTGGTGGGTAAAGGGTGGAGCTTTTTTTTTTCCCCGATCCCCCAGGTCAACGTATGTGCAGACATGTTGTGTCTGAACCCCCTACGTGTGTACACGCAAGCAGAAGATCAAGTATGCAAATTAAATAACCTGTTATCCATGACAGCCAACGTTCAGTGCGTTATGGAAACAAGAATATACCTAACATGTACACCCCCGAAAACTGAGTACGGCTGCCTACATGGCGAGGTAAAAACGGTCATACACGTAAAAGCCCACTCGTGTACGTACGAGTGAACTTGGAGGTTGCAGCCCACGAACGAAGAAGAAGAAGAGACGAGAAAAGAATCAGAATGTATTCGTCCTCAAAACCTAGCAGGTTTACAATGCAAGGCACAAAGAGAATCACTCTCTCTCTCTCTCTCTCTCTCTCTCTCTCTCTCTCTCTCTCTTCTCTTCCCCTCTCTCTTTCCTCTCTCTCTCTCTCCCTCCCTCCCCCTCTCTCTCCCTCCTCTCTCCACCCCCCTCTCTCTCCTCCCTCTCTCTCTCTCCCCTCTCCTTCCTCTCTCTTCCCACTCTCTCCCTCCCCTTCTCTCTCTCTCTCGCCCTCTCTCCTCCCTCTCTACTCCCCCTCTCTCTCCTTTCTCTCTCTCCCCCCTCTCTGTCACCTCTCTCTCTCCCCTCCCCTTCTCTCTCGCTCCTCTCTCTTCCCCCTCCTCCTCTCTCCCTCCCCTTCTCTCTCTCTCTCTCCCCTCTCTCTATCCCCCCCCTCTCTCTCTTTGTGTGAACTTGGTGATAGCCACCACCCATTCCCATTCTCTTCCATTTTCTTCGTGTTCGTGTGTACTGGTAAGTATGATTGTTTAACTCACTCAGTACGGCCAGTCCTCTCTTCTCTTCTACACAGACCCCTCGGATGTCCAGTGGGTGTCTCAATGACCCAACCTTTAGCTTCCGTCGTCAGAATTGTGGCATTCTTTGTCAACATTCACCTCTTCAGTATAAAAGCCTTCCGCTTGCAATATTTGGATGGTGGTAATTGGGGTGAAACGCTGTTAACGGACGTCTCTTTCGCCGTTCGTATGGAGGGAGTTAATGCTGAAAAACCCTCTGGGCCTTGCTTTATTCGGTGGTATTAAATGAACTCTCCTTAATTGGTCATTTAATGTGACTGATGTCTGGGCTCTGTATATGGAATATGTTATCATGCAGGCCTAGCTATTTCAAAGAACATGACCCACATTGCAAAAGATGGGATGATTTTGCTGGCGAACATAATTTTCTTCTTGTTAAGTCGACGTTATTGCCACAGACTCACGTTATGAACATTCTTTTCGCAAAGCAAACACCAGTGCTAGACGTCCGTGTGTTTGCGCAACCCAGCCCACACCGATAGAATATTTAACCAGTTTTTGTTGTTATTTGTTGTTGTTGTTGTTGTTTTCTTAAGAACACACCGAGAACAAGCTGATTTGTCTGCGCGCGGTGAACTTCTAGTTTTGTTGCAATTGATGTTAAGATTGGAAAGTTTTTTTGTGAGGATTTAACAGCTGCGTGATTTTCGGTTTGGGTCAACTTAACCTTGGAGGTCGGGGGTGGGGTGGGGGAAGATGGCTGAGAAAGGGTTATGGAGGAGGAGAAGGAGGAGGAGGAGGAGGAGGAGGAAGTGAAGGTGGAGGAAGGGTGGTGGTGGTGGTGGTAATGTTTGCTTCTGCAGCTTACACGTGCACTCGTTAACCCTTTCACTGCCAAACTCGCATTTATGGAACAGCTAGGTAGAGGACCCATGTCACTAGAAAGGTGACCAGATCATTAGTCTGTTATCCATGAACCTACTGCTCTTTCTGTTCGATGGTAGGATAGGCCATATTTTCCACACATCACAGGGGGAATCCCAAGCTATTCTTAGACACCGTATTTCCTGTCTTTATAGCACAAGGGAATTTTGCGCTCTAAAATAGACTGACAGTGAAAGGGTTAAGATCCTTGGACATTTTTTTTTTCCCCGGGCATCTTTTTTTTTTTTTATTCATATATACTTTTTTTCGTGTGTGTTAATTTCAACCGTCTCTTAAACATCAACATTCTTGTTTTCAGAAACGTGAGGACAGCCAGTTGTTCAAACCAATGGAAAAAGCTCGTGAAATGTTAGGTGTTAATATGTACCTTTTTTTCCCCTCTTCCAGAAATTGAAGTTTCGTATTATATTTCTCTATGTTGAAAAGACAACAACAAATGAAGGATCAAAACCCGTTAATTTGTCACGCGATCTTAGACAATTAGCTTTTGTGTCCTGAATGTCATAGCGAATCTTTCATCCTTTTTTTGACGATTCTCTGGTGTCCAGTTGCCGCATTTTTGGAGCTGAGAAATGATTCCCTCAGGGCTTGTTTCTTCGCCTTTGTTTTTTTTTTGTTTTGTTGTGTTTTGTTTTGTTTTGCATTCTTTCATGGCACGTTCTGAAACTAAGAAATTCTATCTGTAGCGTTTTGTTTTTGGAACTCTCTCTCCCTCTCTCTACCTCTCTCTCTCTCTCTCTCTCTCTCTCTCTCTCTCTCTCTCCTCTCTCTCTCCCCTCTCTCTCCTTCTCTCCCTCTCTCTCCCCCTCCCTCTCTCTCTCTCTCCCCCTCTCTCTCCCTCTCTCTCTCTCCCCCCCTCTCTCTCTCTCCCTTTCCTCTCTCTCTCTCTCCCCTCTCTCCCTCTCTCTCTCCTTCTCTCTCTCCCATCTCTCTCCCCCCCCCGTCTCTCTCTCTCTCTGTGTGTGACGCTGATCCAGTTCACAACGTGTGAATATGAACTGACGCGAAAGACGTAGATATAATAAGCTCAGCCCTCCAACTCACCCCGTTTCCCCTCTTCATTCCCATCATTACCATTAGACGTTCTCTGTCTCACATACTGTTGTTGTTGTTTTTTCACTAGTGTTCGACTAATCTCTTTTTTTCTTGAGAGGCACGTTTCGCTGCTCAGGCTATCAGGATGGAGACACCTCTCTCTCTCTCTCTCTCTCTCTCTCTCTCTCTCTCTCTCTCTCTCTCTCTCTCTCTCTCTCTCTCTGTGTCTTGTCTCTCTGTCTCTCTGTGTCTCTCTGTCTCTGTCTCTCACTCTCTATCTCCCTTTATCCTTGAGTAACAAAGTTTTTGAATCTCTCTCTGTCTCTGTCTCTCTCTGTCTCTGTCTCTGTCTCTGTCTCTGTCTCTGTCTCTCTCTCTCTCTCTCTCTCTCTCTCTCTCTCTCTCTCTCTCTCTCTCTCTCTCTCTCTTCGCATTCAGGTGTTATTTCCTTCAACGTGTTTTCTGAAACAGAGTATCTAGAAACAATTATTTATTTAGGTTTTATTTTTTCCTCCACATTTATTGCCAGATGATGTCCTTTTGACAATTTGTTTATATCTTCATTTCACACTGATGTTCTGAGTGATTGCAAAGGCAGTTCTGCTAACTTGTTTCATGATGTGCGTTGCTCCTATTTTTTTTCCGAGAAATGTCAAACAAAAATTTAAGTTTATTTATTTATTTATTTATTTATTTATTTATTTATTTATTTATTTATTCATTAGTTTATTCATTTGTTTATTTACTTATTTATATTTATATATTGTGACATCTTGCTATTGTGCATATTTTTGAAGCTGTATGCGCTTTACAATAGCACTAAAACATCAGGTCATACACCCCCACGCAAACATATGCATATGTTTTAAAACATAGGTAAGAGAGAACAATTAAAAGAGATCATGTCATTGAATGAATCAGGAAATGTATCAGATATGAAAAAAAAAAGATGAAAAAAAAAAAGAAAAAATGAAAACGAAACAATGATAACAACACAAATGTAGACAACTGAAAGACGCACACAAGCACGCATGCACATAGATACATACATGCATACATACGAAACACACACACAGCGCGCGCGCGCGCGCACACACACACACACACACACACACACACACACACACACACACACACACACACACACACACACACACACACACACAGACGCTAGTACGCACGCACACACCGACAAATGCACGCATACCAAGACACACTACTCCCTCACTCACGCAATGACGCAAACACATACACGCACCTACAGGCACATGCACACACGAACACAGATCAGCAATCAAATAATGCGAACGAACTACGACATTACATGACAAAACAGTTCCTGCTAAGCATTTCCTCGTAGAAACATTATACATAACATACAAAGATTAAAACTGGAAAGATGAAACAAATGTTCACACACACACACACACACACACACACACACACACACACACACACACACACACACACACACACACACACACACACACACACACACACACACACACACACACACACACACACACACACACACGCACACACACACACACACACACACCAAAGACAAACAATTGAAACAAACAGACAACAATACATGATGGAGAACAACTGAGTAAACAAACTACAACATTACACCATAAAACAGTTCCTGTTAAGAATTTTAACACATATACTTATACATTAGAACACACACACACACACACACACACACACACACACACACACACACACACACACACACACACACACACACACACGCACGCACGCACGCACGCACGCACGCACATATCTACTCACCCACACTCACACACGCAACACACAGACACAAGCGCGCGCGGGTCGCACACACACACACACACACACACACACACACACACACACACACACACACACACACACACACACACACACACACACACACACACACACACACACACACACACACACACACACGTCTGTCCATACGACGTTGTTTGACTGTCTGAACAGGTGTGTCTTGAGGGCAGTTTTGAACTATGAGGAGGTTTCAGAGAGACGAGTTGTGAGTCGGAGCTGATTCCAAACAGTTGTCACAAAGTGAGAAAAAGATCAGTCCCATTAAGTCTTTGTTTTGGTTCGAGGAACAGTAAAGGTTCCGTTGTCTAAAGAAGAGCGGAGTTGTCTGGCAGGGGCATAGACATGAAGGAGATAAGAAAGATAGACAGGATAGTAGGGATCAGTGAGAGAGTTGAAGCAAAGAATGGATGTTTTGTGTTGTATTCTTGCAGAGACTGGTAGCCAGTGAAGTTGTTGAAGGAGTGGCTGTACGTGTTCATGCTTTCTGACTTTGAAGATCAGTCGTGCTGCTGAACTTTGAACCTTTTGAAGTTTGTCTAGGAGGTACTGAGGAATGGAAGATAGTAAGGAGTTACAGTAATCAAATTTTAGACAGAACGAGGAGCACACAGAGATTTGTTTGCATCGGAAGTGAGAAGATGGCTAATGCTACTGGTTTTCCTGAGTTCATGGTAAGCACAGCGACAGATGTTTGACATATGTTTTTTTTTTTCCATGGACAGTGTGTCATAAAAAGTTGCCCCTAGGTTTGTTGCTGTAGCGCAGAACTGGATGTTAGTGTTGCCAACAGAGATTGAGAAAGGAAAAGAGTTAGGTAATTGTTTGTTCTGTGAGTGAATCAGGAGGACTTCAGTCTTGTCATCATTTTGTTTGAGCTTGTTTGCTGTCATCCAATGTTTGATGCTGGAGATAGTCGCGGTGGAGGAATTCAAGTCCCCCACTCCGTGTTGCACGAGGAAAGGACCTCAGCTTGTAGTCTGGCGGAACTAAGTCCGCACATTTGCTTTCATCACCACCGGTTTTCAGCCAAGTCTCTGTCAAAAAATAAAACATCAATGTTCTCATCCTTGCTTAACTCCAAAATATGTGTCCGCTTAGACTTTGGGCCAACGGACTGTGCATCAAATAGGTCCACAGTGACGGGCGTAATAGCCGAGTGGTTAAAGCGTTGGACTGTCAATCTGAGGGTCCCGGGTTCGAATCACGGTGACGGCGCCTGGTGGGTAAAGGGTGGAGATTTTTACGATCTCCCAGGTCAACATATGTGCAGACCTGCAAGTGCCTGAACCCCCTTCGTGTGTATATGCAAGCAGAAGATCAAATACGCACGTTAAAGATCCTGTAATCCATGTCAGCGTTCGGTGGGTTATGGAAACAAGAACATACCCAGCATGCACACCCCCGAAAACGGAGTATGGCTGCCTACATGGCGGGGTAAAAACGGTCATACACGTAAAAGCCCACTCGTGTGCATACGAGTGAACGCAGAAGAAGAAGAAGAAGGTCCACAGTCATTCTGGTGTCTCGGTGATGACCATTGATGACGATGACATTGCCCATTTTGAGTGTGCCCGGAGTCCAGTAAGTGGGTGGAGTGGCTTGACCATGAATCTTATTTGATGTTTCTAATGCCCCTACCGGCCTGTATCGTGTTGGGTCATCACGTGGGTGGCGGGGGCTGGAGAGTGACAGAAAACATTCATGACAGTCTCGATTCTTCTGCACTCCATACTGATGAGTGCGAAGGGCTGAGGGGAGGAGACAGTTTTTCACAGGGCACAGGGGAAGATTTATCAAAATGGTCAAAATGCTGATAAAACTCATGAGGTTTTGTTAGTTTGGTAACTTTTGGAACAAACAGAATTTAACATCTGCAGGCACCCGTGTTCAATAACGCTTGTTACACTGACTGAGTGCACGTGCGCTGCAATAATAATGATAATGGTATTTATATAGCGCTGAATCTTGTGCACAGACAAATCAAAGCGCTTTCGCACCAGTCATTCACACGCATGCATAACTCTAAAAGTGAAGAAACTGATGACAAGGTAGAGGCCGGGAATGGAGGGCATTTTGGGAAGAGGTGGGTTTTTAAGGCCAGACTTGAAAGAGCTGAGTGCGGAGACTTGACGAACCAAAAGAGGAAGTTTATTGCAAATAACAAAAGGATTTAAGCACACTCACGTGAGGAGTTCAGCAACATGCGGTAAGCTCGTGCTGCACACTTGGAAAAACTTGGCAGCAGACACAGAACGAAATTAACATCTGTTGACCGTCTTCAGTGGTGTTGATATTCTGTTTCCTTCTTTTACAAATAGTAATTAATGATAATAATAAAAACACCAGTAATTGTGGTCAGTCTACAAACCTTCTGACACAACAGAAAACACTTTACATTCACACACCGTCCATCACCATCTGTGTCGAAGTTTTCCGAAATCCATGCACTAGAACCACTGTAATTCACACAACAAACAAGAGCACAAATTCTCACACGTCTGCCCGGACGAGAGCTGGACGAACTATAAGCACAACTTCACTTCAAGCCATGGCTGTTTGGGCTACTTTAAAAAAAGTAGTAGCTTTCTGCCAGAAACCGTCCGTTCTGACAACGTGATTCTTCACATCCGCTGGGAGAATGATTCATTTACAAGACCTGGCACAGTGCATTCAACCCATAAAACTGCCGTCCAAGAAGAGACAAGGATTTCCGAAAATCAGGTCCAAGCACCAGGACTCATTGACACACAGCCTTCATGGAAACAGCCACGAAGCCTCCAAGTATAAATCAGCTTTCAGAGCTCCGGCCAAGTTTCACGAAGGATGAGGTGGAACCTGAACTCAATATCGTTGACGCTAGTGGCCCCCCTTTAGATGATGTGTAGTGGCTGATTCATATAGATTCTGACAAGGTGCACTTTTTTTCTTTTCTTTTTTTTTGTCGCCAAAACAACTTATTCCAGGACGGACAGGTTGAGGGTGGGTCAACACACTGGAACGAATCCGGCCAATGTGTGTGTGGGAGTAGTCAACAGTTGGTTCTATGCAGCCCGTGCTTCACAGTATCACAGAGAATGCAACCCTACAAGGCATTCTGCATATGTCACTGGACTCATCTAGACAACTGGGTCAGGAGTATGCCTTCGTCACGTCTGACTCTACAGCTGTAAAGAAAGCACTGATGGTTGTCTGGCGAAATGAACACTTCCAACAGAAAGTCTTTGTGTGCTTCACTCTATTTCTTCATTCCTCTTTTCCCTCTCGAGGAGTTCACGAGAGGATAAGGTTTCGGAGATACCGTCGCTTAGTCGGGTGTCTGCGCTGGTGAATCCATTGAAACCGTTGTGACTGAGAGACACAAATACCATACCACCAGAGTCCATAAAAGAGTGTTTGAAGCACTGGAAAGACTTCCTCAGCGGAGTTTCTCAGACTCATTTTATTCAAAGGAACTCTTCGGGGAAACCAGTGGGAACTTTGGAGTCCCCAACAAAACTGAACCTCTAAAACAATTTGTAAAAGGACCCTATCAACTGACTCTGCCTTTTTTTGTGTAGAAAAGTTCACGAAATATTTTGATCGCAAGATAATACAGACGATGCAGTTTGATAGTGCACGCATACAACACAGCGAACGTTTCAGTTATTGTAGTAGGATGTAAGACAGTTATGAACTGGTGATTATGACATATAAACTAAGCAATCTACACAGTAGGTATTTGAATAAATGACCCTGCCCTCCTACTGATGTAAGTGGGGTGTATCCATACCTATTTTCTATAATGGTTTTAAACGAAGCATTGCTGAAAAATGCGGTGACGCGACTTCAGCACTAAAGAGTTTGGGTCAGTAATAGCTGTAGTACTCAAATACCTTTTTAGCATATCATTGCTGACAGTAGAAAGATGAGAAATATAATATGAAACTTCGTATACCTGATTTGAGCCAAACAGTTCACTTCACTTAAAACAATAAACCATTGTTGTTGTTGACAACACGCTTTCGGGTCATTATAAAATCAATGCATTATGTAACAATACCCTGTTATATTCATAATGTAATCCGTAAGACCGTTATTTTTGGATGGCAAATTGATCTTCTGGA
>NC_134882.1:7021094-7023594 GCF_041734735.1 Babylonia areolata
CGCAAATTGTACGTGGCTTTTATTGATTTTGAAAAAGCGTTTGACTCCATTAATAGATGCTTTCTTTGGCCTATCTTGTTTAAAAATGGCATCCGTGGAAAACTGTATAGATGTATTATGAGTATGTATGACTGCGTGAAGGCAAGGGTGCGTTGCGGTGCTGCTTTGACTGAATGTATTAGCTGTACGTTTGGTGTTAAACAAGGAGATATTTGCAGCCCAGTTTTATTTTCGCTATTCATAAACGAGTTAACAGTAGAAGTTGTCAATTCTGGAAGACACGGTGCCACATTTATTGGTGATTTTATGGAAATTTTTATTCTTCTCCTAGCAGATGATGTTGTATTAATGTCGGAAACAATAATAGGGTTACAAAATCAGCTAAGCAGTCTGCAACGTGCCGCTGCTTCTCTTCAACTAAATGTTAATATAGAGCAATATAATAGTGTTTAGAAAGGGTGGATATCTTTCCGTAAGGGAAAGATGGACATATAATGGATTGATAATGCCTGTTGTAAATGTATATAAATATTTAGGTTTGTATTTTTCAACACGTTTAAGTTTTACTTTTGCCTGTAAAAACCTGACAAGCAGAGCTAAAAGTGTATTGATAGGTGTCATGAAGAAGTTATGGTTGTTGAATAACCAGTCACTGAAACTGTTCTTGAAAATATTTGATTCTCAAATTCAACCTATGATACAATATGGTGCAGAATTATGGGGTCTTGACGCTGCTGCTATGCACTGTGATAACGTTCATTTGTATGCTCTGAAAAAATTTCTTGGAGTGTCCCCACAAACGCCTAATGATTTTATCTATGGAGAAACAAACAGATACCCGATTTCTTTACAGTCTGCTACTAAATGCATTCATTATTGGTTAAAGTTGACACAGATGGATACTCATAGACTACCACATAAAGCATACAGAATGTTATTAGAACTGGATAGCAGAGGCAAGAAAAATTGGGTTTCGAATATTAGGGTGAAGCTATGTGAAAATGGATTTGGTTTTGTGTGGCTTAGCCAAGGGGTTGGGGATACTAAAGCTTTTATTCGTGTGTTTCGTGAAAGAATGATTGACAGCAGATGGCAAAACTGGAATTCACATATCCAAGGCAGTGACAGATTTGAGATTTATCGACTTATCAATAACCAACATAGTTTTCCAACTTATATGTCTATGAATGTTGACAGGCATCTGAAGCATGTAATGACCAAATTTAGATTTGGCGTTTCTGAATTGTTTGTCCATCGATATCGTTACAGACAGTCTAACATTTCTGATACTATTTGTCCCTTATGCAAAAAGTCAAAGGAAGATGAAGTCCATTTTGTGCTAGATTGTGCAGAATTGAGAGATATCAGAGAACAATTAATTCCAGAAAAATATTTCAGACAACCTTGTTTATTCAAACTCGTCTTATTAATGTCATCTACAAACGAAAGTCTTGTTAAACAATTCACTCTTTATCTGTGTAAAGCGTTTAAACGTCGAAGTGCCTTCGTAACATCTTGAACGTTCTGTGTATTTGTACGCGACTTTCATGTTTATCCCCCTTCTAAGGGGCTATGGCCTTTATGAATAAAACATCTTCTTCTCTTCTCTTCTCTCTCTCTCTTTAAAATGTCAAAGTGTCGAGTGTGTGTCTCTCTCAGTCTCTCTGTATGTCTGTATGTCTGTGTGTGTGTGTGTGTCTGCCTGCCTCTCTGTCTGTCTGTCTGTCTATCTCTCTCTCTTGATTTAAATTTTGATGTTCAGTTTATTCGTTACTGGCTTTAGTTGTTTGAAATGAAAAAAAGAAAGTATCGATAAGCAAGGCTCATAGAATATTGTTTGACTTACATAGCGAGGGGAAAAAATAATTGTGTGTCAAATAATATACGTGTTGGTTTGTTTGTTTAAGTATGATTTTGGTGACATTTGGCTGAACCAAGGTGCTGGTAATGTAAGTGGATTTGTTACTGTTTTTTGGCAGAGTCTGCATGATTGTCGATGGCAATAATGACATGACCATAATTCAGGGCAGTGAAAGATCCAGATGGTATAGAAGCTTTTGCAATACAGATGATATAAAGCAATATTTGACGCTTGATATCGATTAATATCTAAGATGTATAACGTCAAAATTTAGGGTTGGGTGGACCCGATTTGGCTTCACATTATTATGGATAGAGAGAACATAACGACAGAGATCGGATTTATCCATTATGCAAAACCAAGGAAAAATGAACTATATTTTGGTTAGTGCTGTCCAGCCCCCTCGTAACATTAGACAAATGTGTTTTTTCCTTCCAAGTACTACCAGTATCCATGCATCTTTAAAGTAAGTCTGCTGTTGTCATCCAGACTGATGGCCTACAGATAACGCGTCCGCCTAGGAAGCGAGAGAATCTGAGCGCGCTGGTTCGAATCACGGCTCTGCCGCCGATATTTTCTCCCCCTCCATTAGACCTTGAGTGGTGGCCTGGGCGCTAGTCATTCGGATGAGACGATCAA
>NC_134882.1:7033594-7036094 GCF_041734735.1 Babylonia areolata
ATAGACACAGAGAGACAGAGACAGATAGGTACAGACAGACGGACAGAAATACAGACAAATACAGACACAGAGAAACAAAGACAGACAGAAAGGAAAAGAGACAGACAGGCAGACAGACAATAGCGACAGGGAGAGGGACAGGGAGAGCCAGAGAACGCCGATCGTCAGAAGGCATCAGCGTCGGTCATCTTTGAAGCTGACAAAATTAATAGGATAAAGGAATGAGAACGGCTCAAACTTGCACATGTTTTTGTTGCTGTTTTATCTTTTTTTTCTTTTTTTCTTTTTCTTCTTTTTTTTTTTTTAATCCGCTCACACACTTTCTCTCCACCCACCCACCCCTACCCCAACCTCTGCACGCTTCCCCCCTACACGCCCCCACCCCCCGCCCCCTAACCCCCCCCCCCGGCCCCTATCCCTCACCCACACCCCCTCTCGCTCTCCCCATACCTCCCTCCCTCCCTCTCTCCCTCCCTCCCCTTCCTACGCTTTTCTCCCCTTGCAACAGTCTGTCTCCTCTGTTTCGCTCTCTATATCACTCCCTCGACCACCCTCTCTCCACACCCGACCTCCCCCCTCTCTCTCTCTCTCTCTCTCTCTCTCTCTCTCTCTCTCTCTCTCTCTCTCTCTCTCTCTCCTGTGTGTTTCTCTCTCTGTCGATTCGCAGTTGTCAATATCATTCTTTTGTTTAATCCGTCTCCGGCTGACAGTCGACAAGCCAGATCTGACCATATAAGGTGCGAGCGTGCGTCGTGTGCGTGTTGCTGTGCGTGCGTGAGAGAGAGAGAGAGAGAGAGAGAGAGAGAGAGAGAGAGAGAGAGAGAGAGAGAGAGAGAGAGAGAGAGAGAGAGAGAAACACACAGACACAGACAGACAGACATACATACAGACCGACCGACAATAACAGAGACAGAAACAGACATACAGTAACATTGAAAGAGAAAGAGAGACAGACAGACAGACAGACAGAGAATGAACGAACGAACGAACAAGCGAATCTTTTTTGTTGATGGAAAAAAAAAGGAATAAGCACAAAGAGAGAGAGATACAGAGACAGAGACAGAGAGACAGAGACAGACAGACAGGGAGACAGAGACAGAGACAGAAACAGACAGACAGACACACACACACACACACACACACACACACACACACACACACACACACACACACACACACACACACACACACACACACAGAAAGACAGAGAGAGAAGTACAATGTTATGACATATTGGAAATATAACTGATGCCCCAGGAATGATTATATCAAGCACATACATCAATAGCAAAAAAAAAAAAAAAAAAAAAGAAAAAAAAAGAAAAAAAAAGACTATGAAGTCATGGTATTCAGCCTCTTCAATGATTTGTAAATATAAGTAGCTAGTCCAAAAAGAGTAGTCTCATTTCCAGACGACGACAACCAATTCAACCTGAAGTTGCAATGATCGTTATCATACTTGAGATCAATTAGCATCGATCTAAGGTCAAGTAGGGCAGAACTCGTTAACACAAAAATAGATGTCGTCTTCTCTGTCTGTGCTACATAAGCGACACCTTAGTTCACAATCACTTTGACGCCTATCTCTCTGCCGATGATACGCAACAACAGAAATACCAAATCTGAATTTAGTTAATGCACATTTAATATATCTGATCATTCTAGTTGCAATATATATGGCTCAATCAAATTAGTCAGCGTCAGAGACAGTCAGAAAGAAAAAAAATGAGACAGAGAGACAGAGACAGAGGGGGGACGAAGAGAGAGAGAGAGAGAGAGAAGAGAGAGAGAGAGAGAGAGAGAGAGAGAGAGAACAGAGACGGAGACAGGGATAAACACAGAGACAAAGAGACAGAGACTGAGAAACACAAATACAAACAAAACAGAGACACCGAGAGAGAGAGAGAAACTATAATTTAAAAAAAAAGCAACAAAAACAAACAAACAAAAAGCACGGTGCTTTTGGAATTAAAAACAAACAACAAAAATAGAGTATTATTCCATCTTGTCACATGCATCTGTGTCTTAATCGCTGCTTAACGAAGGCACACGATCTGTCCGCTTCCTCGGCAGAAGTTAACAGACACAAAGAATAGCAACCAAAAAACAAAGAAGAAGAAGAAGAAGAAGAAGAAGAAGAAGAAGAAGAAGAAGAAGAAGAAGAAGAAGAAGAAGAAGAAGGTACGTTTTTGTTTTTAGGATTTTCTGAATGTTTTGCTCTATGCTTTGTCTTGGAATGTTGTGGTCTGTCCTATTCATCGTCGTTGCTTGCTATTGTTACTGTTTGGATTTTGTTATAATATAATGTATGTTTCATTTGTGTTTAATGATAGGCAGGTGGATTTTGCTGGTTCTTATTGTGTTTTGTTTTGTCTGTGTGTTTCTTAAGGAGTGAGATGGTGGAAGAGGAAGGCAGATTTGCTACACAGCATGGGTTAACTCTTTCCATACGAACGGCGAAAGAGACGACGTTAACAGCGTTTCATCCCAATTGCCATCA
>NC_134882.1:7046094-7048594 GCF_041734735.1 Babylonia areolata
ACCCCAGCGAACACAGGACTGTACAGAGATATACATTCCTTTGAGCATGCAGTTCATTTCAGTTGACGTTTTAATCTTTTGAAGTACTGCCCACAAACTATCACGATTAACTGAATCAAAAGCTTTCATATAATCAATGAATGCGATATATAGTTTGCTGTTATTCGTGCCATAGAGACATTTTTGCATCATATTACACAGAGTAAAAATATGATCAATTGTGGAGTATTTCTTCCTAAAACCAGCTTGCTCTTCTACAATTTTCCCGTTCCTTTCAGCCCAGTCATATGATCTTTTATTCAAAATTGATGTGGATACTTTGCTTTCGATGCTCAGTAAAGAAATGCCTCTATAATTATCTGGACTGTTCGCATCACCCCTTTTCAGCGATAGGATTATAACTGACCGTGTCCAGTCTGAAGGGAAGTAACCACTATCAAAAATGTTGTTGAATAATTTGGTTTAAAAGGGAGCGATTATATTGTCTGATGCTTTGACGAATTCGCCCCTTACATCATCTAGACTAATAACTTTTCCACATTTTAGTCTGTTAATCACAATTTTAACTTCATCAAGACATCTCAGCATCAAGATCCTGAACTACTACATCATTTTCAGTATCTGCTGGGAATATCACTTCGTCATTTATATTTTCTGCCAATTGTTGGACATGATCAACAACATTGTCCAAGCTGTTCTGCTGACTTAGAATTAGCTGGATTTTTTTTTTTTTTTCCAAGTGACAATTGGAATGTCAAGTTGTTTTTCACTTTTACGTTTAACTGATTTTATTGTAGACCAAAAAGCTTGGCTGTCGTTTCTGTTCTTTAGTAAAGAATCGCGTTAGGAATTCTGATAGTTTTACTTTTTTTTTCTTCTGGAAGTGACCGGTAACGAGCTCTGTGTTCACGATATGCGATACCGTGACTTTTCTCTCCCCAATGATAAAACGGGAGAGTGCACGTCTGACGACACGCTTGTAGTCTCTGCATTCCATGTCAAACCATTTTTGTTTACACTTGTGGTTCGTCGGCTACCACCATAACGTATCGTCCTACGCATGCAGTCATCTGCTTGGAGTAAAATGTTAACAAACTTTGAAAGAGCACTGTCAACATCAACATCAATATCATTGTAAGTATCATCGAGAACTGACTAAGTACTAGGTGTGGACATTTCTCTAATAAATGCATCTGTTTTACAAACATCCCATTTTATTTTCTGCACACTTTCCCTCTTTTCATGGCAGACAAATGAATTCTTTCGATTACACTTTGGTCGCGAGCCAAACCCCAAATTTCTGACCCGTAAGACAAAATAGATTTGATCTGACAATCAAATAACTTGAAAAATGTATTAGGAAAGTATTCACTAATAGCAAGAACATTTTAATAATTGCTGAAATACCCTTTTTTGCTCGGTCTGCAAAGGTCATTCATAGTGTGGGAAAAGGAAAGCCGGGTGGATAGATAAACACCGATATATTTATACATACTAACTATGTTCAGTTTTTTATCACCAAAATACCAGTTTTCGTTACTGGCAAGATACCCACCATTTCGAAAAACAACAATGTTAGACATGTCTAGATTTACATTCAGTTCAAGACGCTTGGACGTATTATACAACACATTCACTTGGTTTTGGAGACCAATCACACTCTCAGAAAACAATACAGCATCACCAGCAAATAACAGTATTAACAATTCAACAAAGTCAGGTGACAATTGAATACTGTGTTTACCGTGTTCAATAATATATTTGGTTAATTCATTAATAAACAACGAAAATAGAACAGGATAGCAGACTTCACCTTGTTTTAAACCAGATGGACACATACATATATCAGTCAGATCGCCACCAGCACGCATACTAGCCTTCACGACTGCATACATACTTTGTAATGTAGACATAATCTTACCACGCATACCATTTTTTTTTTTTTTTTTTTTTTTTTTTTTTTTTTGGTTAGCACTTTCCACAGCTTATCTCTACACACTGAATCAAAAGCTTTACGAAAGTCTATAAAAGAAACATAGTTTTCTGTGGCACACCAGCTGTTTTTGAATAACATTGAGAGTGAGAACAGTTGGTTTCGTGTTCGTTTGTCTTTATTATTTTTTTTTTCTTCTACATTCTTTGAAGGTGAAGCGTCTAGACGGTAGAATAAAAACAACATTTTTTATTTACCTGGATCTAAATCTGAACTTACGTTGGCGTTGATATTTTTGACCAAGCAGCTTCTCTAATAAAGAGAAAGATAGAGAATAGAGAGAAGATATATAGCTGCCAGCAACCATCAATTGACCTGCCTGGGTTTGGTTCCAGCAATTTACCGAAACTATTACTGGAAGACGACTAGCGCATCAACAACACACAGCACCGATAGCCACTAAAAGTAAAACCCATCTGGGATGCGCATCCCCACTGGAAACGAGCTGCCGCAGGTAGCCGCTCCACTCAATTAAAAATTACGATGACACTTAGGATAAAAAAAAAA
>NC_134882.1:7053594-7061094 GCF_041734735.1 Babylonia areolata
TGTTTTCAGTTCAATATAGTGTACTCTACTGAGGGTTAGGGTATGATGTCCGTGTGCATTTATAGATATGTGTGTGTGTGTGTGTGTGTGTGTGTGTGTGTGTGTGTGTGTGTGTGTGTGTGTGTGTGTGTGTGTGTGTGTGTGTGTGTGTGTGTGCATTTGTTAGGGTCATATGCGTATACATTCATAAATGTATGTTCTGTTTGTGTGACCTTGTGTGTGTGTGATTTAAAAAGAAAAAAAAAGAATATATATATATATATATATATATATATATATATATATATATATATATATATATATATATATATATATATATATATATATATATATATATACGAGAAAGAGAGAGAGAAAGAGAGAGTCTCCTTGAGTCCAGTTTTTATTGTCTTTCATATGTGTTTATTTTCATATATGAGCACTAATTGCTAATGTATGGATGTTGTCTGTGTTCCTGTACTCCTTCCTATGATTGGACCACAGCACGTGTTCAAGATATTTCATATCTTGGCAATAAACTTCCTGTAATCTGTGTGGTCTCAGAACGCTGTGACGACCCTTCGGATAATACGCCCTCCTCGGATAATACCGCCCCCTGCTGATGACACACAGTCTCTCCTCATCGCCCACCCAGATTCTTCGCTATGGGTTGTGGTTTGATTCTATCACCGGTACTTTCCCATTTCCATGCTCAAGTCACACGACGTGTAGTGGAGTGGTTGGCGACTGAGAAGAAAAATAAAAGAAGAAATTGCTTTCACTGGCGGAGCATGTCTTTACCCAAATCCTTAACGCTCCGCTGTTTTAGAATGACACCCATGACAGTTCTGGCCCGGACAGAAGCCATTATTTGTTTATGTTTACGGCTCTGGAGAGGGTAAGTTTGGGTGAGGGATGCTGTACACTGTGTTGCCCTGTACTAACTGGCCATGGTGAGGACGAAATTTCATCTTCTTTTTTGTCGTAGATCGTAACCCAGGCATTGGCTTGGCTCCAGAGGGGATGTGTGGGTAGGTGGGTGGGTTGTGGTGGGGGAGCAGAAGTGGGAATGGCGTGAGCGGTGGGGAGGTGAGGATGGGGTTGGGGGGGGGGGAGCGGGGGGGGGGGGGAGAAGGAGTGGAGGTTGGAGATCGATGGAGGGCTTAAGAAGGTACCATTGTGAAACACTTATTCTTTTTTTTTTTTCTTTTTTTGTTGTTGTTGTTGTTGTTGTTGTTGTTGTTGTTCCTCTCTTTGAATGTTTCAAATGCAACGTCTGAACGTTTCCCATTTATTCTCTCTCTCTCTCTCTCTCTCTCTCTCTCTCTCTCTCTCTCTCTCTCTCTCTCTCTCTCTCTCCTTTGTTTCTCATCATCTGTGTCTGAAAGTTTCCCATTTACCCTCTCTCTCTGTCTCTCTTTGTCTCTCTCTGTCTCTGTCTGTCTGTCTGTCTGTCTCTGTCTCTGTCTCTGTCTCTCTCTCTCTCTCTCTCTCTCTCTCTCTCTCTCTCTCTCTCTCTCGACATAGATAGTAAGGATAGGTACAGCTGGTTCCATTCATTTAAAAGTATATTTCAAGCTGAAAAATTCTTAAATGTTATTGAGAACAAATGGAATCGTACAATGTTTACCCATTTTAGATTACGAACTTTTGGCTTTAATGCCATCAGAAAAGTGGTTCATGCCAGGTACGTCCACAGATTATCCATACTCTTTGTGTAACTACAGTTTATAATGAAATTCATGTTATGTTTGATTGTAAATTATATGATGATTTAAGAAGTAAATATGTGATTTATTTAAGAGAATTTTTTTTTTCAAAAAGGGAGGATCTTTTTAGAATGTTAACATCCGAAGATCACAAGGTGATAATCTCGATAGCAAAATTCATATCAAAAGCCATGAAGATTAGGCAAACAGCACAACAAGCACAACTACGTGGTCAGATAGGTTTAACAATTTTCTTCTGCAGCCAGTGTTGGAATAATTTATGTTGCATGGTGCATTGATAGATCGTTCGTCTTCAGTTTAACGTCTTTCCACTTGTAGTGATATTAGACGAGAAAGAAAGAAAAAAAACAACAACAACAAAAAACAAACAAACGTGGGGGTAGGGGTTGTGGGAGGGGGGGGGGGTAAAAGTGTGTGTATGTGCGGAGGGTGAATAGGGAGAGACAACGCTAGGGAAAATGGAAACGTTATAAACGCCAACATCAAACAACTATAACAAATGTCCTATTGGACTACGCAGCAAACCTTCTGCAACAGCAAATAACATTGATAGATGAATGAACGCAGACATTATGTGTTGGTGGCCTGTTGCCTACTATCATTTTTCTTCTCTTTAAAGAATGGACTTCGTTTTGTTTCATTAGTTGCTGTCACCACTTCATTCGTTTATTATAATGGTTTGCTATAAAGTATGTTGATGCATTCACCCATGTCATAAGGACCTGATGGCCAATGAAGCGTCTCTCTCTCTCTCTCTCTCTCTCTCTCTCTCTCTCCCCTCGTTGTTTCTCATCACCTCTGTTGTGAGTAATATTCATGCAAGTAACATTTATGTATGAAATCATTTATGGTTATTTTGCTTCGTCAATACAAAAAAAATCGCACTTTGCCTTTCGCAATATATAACCTTAAAAAATCATTTTTTTGCTTTCTGTAACAACATATTCGCTCATCCACGCCCACATGCAAACAATTCCGTTCCATCACTGGCTACTTCTCGCATGAACCACCTCCTTCTGGCAAAGTATCAAGGCAACCACAAGAACTGCAACATTTTTTTTTCTTTCTGAGGTCTGTACACTCAGTGAAAGCATGCATCTTCTTTTTTTTTTTTTTTTTTTTTCTCAGACCCACAACCTACCCAATGGGTAGCTGTAATAACCCCAGGGAACAACACGATCCCCTGCTAACGAGTCCCTTACTTTATCCCACCTACGGCATTTACAGTTATGGGCTGTGGTTTTATTTATCACCGACACTTTCCTGGCTCTGACAGAAAAAACAAAAAAAAAACAAACCCAAACAATTACTATCAGCTATTGGAGAGAGGAAAATATAGCAAAAACAAAACAAAATCAAACAAACAAATAAAAATATATATAAAGAAAAAAATATATGTATATATATATATACAGAGAGATAGATGGCTCCGACAGAAAAAAAAACCTAAACAATTACTATCAGCTATTGGAGAGGAAAATATAGCAAAAAACAAAACAAAATCAAACAAACAAACAAACAAAAATATATATAAAGATATATATATATATATATATATATATAATTTTATTTTATATATATATATATATATATATAATTTTTATTTTATATATATATATATTATTTATATATATATATATATATATATATATATATATATATATATATATACAGAGAGAGAGAGAGAGAGAAAGAGAGAGAGTGAGAGAGAGAGACAGAGAGAGAAAGAGAGAGAGAGAGAGAGAGAGAGAGAGAGAGAGAGAGAGAGAGAGAGAGAGAGAGAGAGAGAGAGAGAGAGAGAGAGAGAGAGAGAGAGTTCAGCAAGCGGTCATCAAAAACGTCATTTCCTCTTTAACTCCACTTCTCCACATCGCACCTTCTCCCATGCTGTGCACGACATCTTTCTCTTCCATCATCTTACTCCTTAAAAAATACACTGAAAAAAACAACAAAAAACAATTACTGTCAGCTATTGGAGAGAAAAATATAGCCAAAAAATAAATAAATAAATAAATAAAATAAACAAAATAAAAACTATATATATATATATATATATATATATATATATTATATATATGGACAGAGAGAGAGAGAGAGAGAGAGAGAGAGAGAGAGAGAGAGAGATTTTGTGCTTTCTCCAACTCCTGAGCGCTGTTCAGAATGGAAACTTCATCGGCCGCTGTGGCCATTCTGGTCCTGGCAGAGACTACCATCCTTTTTCTTTTCTTTTTTTCTTTTCTTTTCTTGATGGGATGAGGGGGGGGGGGTAGGGTAGGATCTGCGAGGAGCAGCAGTGAGAGATTGATATGACAGCGTGACGCCCTGTCATGTGATAAGTGGCCAGGGCGAGGGGAAATACCATTATCTTTGTCACAGATCGTAACTGTAAGCCTTGTCTACTCTGCTGTGGATGTTTCTGTCACAGTGAATGTTTCACACAGGACGAAGAGTGAGGAGCGGGGTGTGGGGAGGGGGTGGGAGGGGTGTGTGGTTGGATGTGAATGGCACGGGTTGAAGAAACGGTGTTGAAGGAAGGAGATATGTGGGGAGCGAAATAATAATAGGGAGGGTGATGACTTCTATGCTTACGTGCTTTGCTCAATGCCTGGTCTTAACTTTGTGGCATTTTATATCTATCTATCTATCTACACACACACACACACACACACACACACACACACACATGTATATATATATATATATATATATATATATATATATATACACATATACATCAGTTGTTTTTGTTGTTGTTGTTTTGTTTTGTTTCTTTGTGTGAGAGACACAGACAGACAGACAGACAAAGACAAAAGAACGCGGCAGAGAGAAAAGAGACCCCGCTCTCCCGTTGACCATAACTCACATGACCCCTCTCACTCTCCAGACAATTCATCACTGACGACAGCTGTGCCAGGAAAACTTGTCCTGCACACCACCGCACCATGCCACATCCCAGGCGAACTCTGAAACAAAACGAAAAGATTTGCGCCCTGTGGAAATCAGCTCCTGCTGCAGACAACAGACACGCCGCTCTTCTCTTCCCCCGCCCCCCCCACCCCACGCGAAAGGCTGGGATTGCCCCTTGGGACAACACTCCCCCCCTCACCCCTGCTGATGAGAATCTCACCTCGCTCCCAACCCCCTCCCCTCAAATCCCTCCTAGCCAGCGCCCCTCGCACCAGGGACTGTGGTGTGTGATTCTATCACCACTATTTCGACCATCACCACAGCACCATGGACACGGGGAGCACAAGAAAAAAAAAAAAAAAAAAAAAAAAAGCCTTCCACTAACAGCGAATGTCCCTTATCTCTCGAGAAGTCCTGAGCGCTGTTTAGAATGACAACTTCTTCGGCTTCTGTAGCTATTCTGGCGCTGACAGAAGCCATTTTCTTTTCATGTTTACGACCTGGAACGACACGGGAGGTGTGAGGAATTGGACGGCACCGTGATGCCCTTGTCTGTGGTAACTGGCTGTGTTGGTCAGGGGCAGTGTCATCATCTTTGTCGTAGATCGTAACTGAAGCCTGGGCTTCCTGTAATGTGTGGCCGTGCGACAAACTCCTAGATTGATTCTGCTTCAATGAATGACCTGGAGATAAAGTGGAGGAATGGTGTGGGTGGGCTGAAAGTGAGAAGGAAGGAATGAAGGAAGAGTGGGGGGAAAGGGACTGAACAAGCGAGTATGGAAGGCGGGGAAATGGGGTTGCAGAATGATGACCCGTCCTGGCGATTGGTCTCCCTTTTTGTCCATTAAGATGTGCAGTTGGGGGGAAACAATCTTTCAAGATAACTGTTTTACTTGATTCCAACAAAATACCCCCCTCCCCCCGACACACACACAACAACAACAACACACACACACATTTTCACAGAACCATGCCTGCACCCAGCCCCCTTCTTCCTCCAACCCCCCTCCCCTGTACACACACAGATTTACATAACCCACCTCTGACTACTACTCACCGTTATCCTTCGCGTTCCGAAATTGCTCGCGACATCCAGAAGACATGTCTGTCTGCAGATCGCATTCCATTGTGGGTAGCAAAACCATTCTGGGATCTGTGCCCAGTGGTGGGAGGTTGGGGGGGGGGGGGGGGGGGGGGAACTAGAGACCACGCAGCGACTCGCCAATGTAAAGCTGCGATGACCCTTAGGGATAAGACGAACCATCGCTGATGACATGCTCTCCTCCTCCATTACCCTAACACTTGGGGATTCTGGTTTGATTCTATCACCAATATTTTCTGGGCCTTGTGCACACGAGCCAACCACATGATGCTGTTGAGGGTGAAAAGAAGAAAACGAAAGAAAGAAAGCCAAAAACAAGAAGAAAAAAAAAGAGACCAGGTTTCGCTGACGCCGATGTCTTTATCCAAATTCTGGCCTACTGTTTAGAGTGACAACTTTATCTGCTTCTGCAGCCATTCTAGCCTTGACAGAAGCCATTTTCTTTTCCTGTTTTACGGCATGGGAGGTGGCGGGCTATAGGAAGGAGGTGAGGGGATGGCAGAGTGATGCCCCCTGTCTGCGGTAACTGGCCAACAGAGCAAGAGAGAGATGTCATCATCTTTTGTCATACATCGTAACGGAAGCCTCGGCTCTTTTGCTGTGAGGAGACAGACTCCTAATTGTTTCTGATTCTTTTTTTTTTTTTTCTTTTTTGTGAATTTCCATAGCGCCACTGTGAATGGAAGAAAGGGACTTGTGAAAGGGCATGAAAAACGGGGAAGGGGAGGAGGGGGAGGAGGAGGGGGGGATTGTCATGGGAGTCAATGAACATAAAATTATGTATCTGTCAACCCACCATCTATCTCTACGTGGATGTCTGTCAATCCCTGACGAAACTTCTATAGTGTTATACATGTGAGCCTTCTCTGTACTTTCCCCAATTTGTTTCTGTGTCATTATGTTATCCTCTCTCTCTCTCTCTCTCTCTCTCTCTCTCTCTCTCTCTCTCTCTCTCTCTCTCTCTCTCTCTCTCTCTCTCTCTCTCTCTCTAGCATGCTCCCTCTCTCTTTCTATGCGTGTTCCTCTGTGTGCCTATATGGCCTTCTGTCTGTCTGTCTGTCTGTCTCTGTCGGTCGGTCAGTCGCTCTCTCTCTCTCTCTCTCTCTCTCTCTCTCTCTCTCTCTCTCTCTCTCTCTCTCTCTCTCTTCTATCTCTATCTCTACCTCTTCCTCTGTTTCTCTTATTGTATGTGCTCATTATGCGACCCTCAGAAAATAAAGTTGATTTATTCAATAACGCATGCATTCATTCTTCCAAGTATTCCTTCTCTCTCTCTCACTTTGTGAGAAGAACTATAGTGCATTTGCTTTCAACCAACAGAACGCAATATCAAATAAACCGTCGGGTTTCTAGTTTGTGTGTTTGTTTGTTTGTTGTTGTTTTTACAGAAAGGAGGCGGAGATATAAGATAACCAACAAAGAATGAGCGAAATTGAAAAGCAACATTTAAAAGGGAGAAAAAAGAAGAAGAAAAAAAGATAAAGAAAACAAATAAACTAACAAAAAGCGGGGAATAATTGAACGAGGATAAACAATGCTAGCGAACAATGTCTTTTCCGTGACACTCCAACACACTTTCTGTTGAGGATGATTTCACAACGACCCTCCCTCTCTGTCTCACCCTCCCCCCCTGACCCCCCTCCCCCCCCCCCCCCCCCCCCCGTCGCTATTCTTCCCACCCCACCTACCCCCCACACACGAATACACACATACATACACGCACAGGCTCGCGGGCGCGCTCTCACACAGATAAATAGATAAAAAGTGCATCATATTACTTGA
>NC_134882.1:7068594-7073594 GCF_041734735.1 Babylonia areolata
AGAAAGAGGGAGAGGGAGAGAGAGAGAGAAAAAGAGAGAGAGTGAGACATAGAAAGAGAGAGAGAAAGAGAGTGAGGGAGTGAAAGAGAGCGGAGGAGGGAGACAGAGCCAGAAAGAGAGACAGGGACACACAGACAAAAAAAATGAAACATACATGAAAAAATAATAATAAAGGAAAATGGATAGAAATAACATGATGGAAGAAATGAATATGGGGCAAAGAGACAAAAAGAACTCTGCCTGGAAAAAAACAACAACAGTAGCAATAAGAACATACAACAACAACAAAACAAAACAAACAAAACAAACAGACAAAAAAAAACAACAAAGGCACGAACAATATGTCTCACGTCACAGCCACAACACACACACACACACACACACACACACACACACACACACACACACACACACACACACACACACACACACACACACACACACACACACACACACACACACACACACGACACGACACGACACGACACACACACACACACACACACACACACACACACACACACACACACACACACACACACACACACACACACACACACACACACACACACACACACACACAACACACAACGCACGAGGCTGCTGCCCTTCATCATCTTCCACACCTTTCAAGAAGTATCGTTTACCTCATTACCCTACTCCCTGGCCAAGAAGGTCGAGGGGGGGTTGAGGAGGATCCAGGACTGGAGGGGGGGGGGGGGGGGGGGCTGGGGAAGAGCGGAGAGGATTGCAGCGGAAGGTGAGTGGGGGGTAAGTGTGGGAGTTGGGGTTGGGAGGGAGGGGATTCAGAGGAGGTGGGATGGGGCAGAGTGAAAGGCGAGTACCCTGGCCTCGCTGTTGCTCGCTGGCTGATATCTGCACCCGCCTCCGCCAAGGGCTGATGCCTTGAAACAATAATTAGCTCTTCTCCTTACATGTCTCCTACAATGACAACGAAAACGAGAACGCACGCACGTCAAGAGAAAACATGACGAACGGTGTCATGGGGGTGAGGTGTGTGCGGGGTATGTAGTGCAGGGAGTAGGGAGTTGATAGGGGGGGCGTGGGGGGAGGGGGAGGGAAGAAAGGAATGAGTATTGGAGGGTGTGTGGGTGTGGGGCGGATGGGTGGGTAGTGGGGGTAGTGGGGGTAATGGAATGTATGCCAAGCCAAGGACAGCGGAAGAGAAGATAACAGGTGGCAACAACAGCAATTGTAGCAACAGCAGCGATAACAACAACAACAACAACAAAAGCAAGATCATCACCAGTCATCCATAACCACTGCGACACCAACTATAACAACAACAATAATAATGATGATGGAATAAGAAGCAATATTACTTTAAACAAATTATGGTGTTGATGATGATGATGATGATGATGAGGAGGAGGAGGAGGAGGAGGAGGATAATGATGCTGACGATGATGATACAAAAACAAAAGAAAACAACAACAAAAAACTGCAGCAGCAAAAACAATTACAACAGTGACAAAAAAGACGAAGAAGAACACACACACACACACACACACACACACACACACACACACACACACACACACACACACACACACACACACACACACACACACACACACACACACATCAAAACAAACGCCTTCGAACACAAGACAGATGCACCACAAGCACGCAATTAAGGTATCAAAGCCAGTCGCCGCTTTATTCATGCACCAGATGTTTACTCACGAAACACAAAGACCAAAAAAAAAAAAAAGACACACACACAAAAGGACCTGACCCATCCAACGTTCTCATAATATGTGTGCTTTTTACTCGCTACCCCTCCATAAATATCATACTCTGGCACATTGCCTGAGTGTTTACTGTAGCAACCCCAATGCATGACTGTGAAAGCTGGGCAAGATCCCCCACCCCCACCCCTCCCGCCACCCCCCTCCCTCCCTGGTGAATTGATGCACTTGAATAGAGAAATAATCATAAAGAGAGAGAAAGAGAATGAACGGCATTAGAATGGGGAAAAAAAGAACATAAGAAGAAAAAAAAAAGTAGTAAGAAGGAAGAAGACAAGGAATTGACAGTTAAAAGGGGGAAAAAGTTGTTGTGGGGGGAGGGTGGTAGTAAAGAAAGGAGAGAAAGAAAGTTGATGGGGGTAGAGAGAGAGGCGAGAGAGAGAGAAAAGAGAAAAGGGGGGGAGAGGTGGGGAGAGAGAGAGAGAGGGGAGAGGAGAGAAGAGAGGAACAAGAATAAAACAAGAACAAGAACAATTGTTTGATTTGGCAAAGGCTTATTGGGTCCATCAGTCAAGAGGAGAGAGAGAGAGAGAGAGAGAGAGAGAGAGAGAGAGAGAGAGAGAGGGAGAGAGAAATGGGGTAGGGGGAGGCGAGGGGGCAGGGTTAGTGGGGGAAGGGGACAGATGCAGATACGAAGCCAGAAACAATGACAGAAAGTCAAGAGCATGAAAGTGTGTAGAAAAAAAAAAAAGTTGTGGGGTGGGATGAGGGCCTATGAAGAGACAGACAGACAGACAGACAGACAGGCAGAGAGAAACGGAGATGGAGACAGAGATACAGAGACACAGAGAGAGCGGAAGAGAGAAAAAATACAACGCTTACTGGTCTTTGTAGCTGCCGTGGTCATCTATCTTATCCCCTGTTCGGACTGGTGTTTGTGTCCTTGGAAAATACATTTTACTCCGGTTTTCCTCAGCCATTCACTTCGCTCAACTGTGAATGGGTCCCTGACTTTGTTGGGGTTAGTAAAAAACAACACATACGCGCGCGCGCGCACACAGACACACACACACAGACACACAGACACACACATATGTATGTATGTATGTATGTATGTATGTCTCTCTCTCTCTCTCTCTCTCTCTCTCTCTCTCTCTCTCTCTCTATATATATATATATATATATATATCTGTTTGATGTATACACATATACATGCATATGTGCACACAAACACACACACACACACACACACACACACACACACACACACACACACACACACAAACGGTGGACGAAGAAGGTTGGGGCCCTGCCTTCCTTATGTCAAGCCCTAGATACAGTGGATATAAAATCACTGCCCCGATGGCGATATAAGGTTATGGGACTTTTAAACTGAAACCTTTTTTTCGTTGTTGTTGTATTGTTGTTGTTGTTTTTTAACTGGCCTATTCAGCACTACATAGCCAGCCATTCGAGTAAGGCAGCAGTACAATAAACTGGCATATGTGAATCAACACTCACTGACAACCTCACCCCACTCCCTCATCCTTTTTTTTTTTTCCCGGGGTAGTGCTGTTTTTGTGTTGTCTAATAATATTATCACCAAAAAAATGTGAAAAAGTACAATATGTAGATATGATTATATTCATATGCATGCACTACACACATAAAACACACATATGTATAAAGGCTCAATGTTTAACTGATTCTGTATTTGAAAAAAAAAAAAAAAAAAAAAAAAGAAAAGAAAACGAAATTTGAAGAGACAATGATATACATTTTGATTAAAAAAAAATATATATAAAAAAACCCAAAAACTTTCCAGCCTTTGTTTTGAGATCTCCAATTTCATTTTATCAGATCATACTTTTTTTTTCTTCGTCTGAAGGAAGACTACGAATGAATTCCGTAACTTATTTTCAACAGAAAACTTGCAAACTAATAAGTTCGTAAGTTTTTTTTGAAAAACAAAACAAAACAAAAAACCCAAAAATAAACAAAACAAACAGAGAAACAAACAGAAAAACAAAAAATAAACAAAGAAAAACCCCAAAACAAAGCAAAAAAAAACTAAAAACACGGGTGGCCTGATCCTGCATTACGTTTTCGTTATTAGAATGATGAATATTTGCAACGAGATTCTAATCAGGAATATGAAACGAAACTAGGGCGGTACTGTAGATGTTTTCATAGGTACCTCAACAGGCTGTCTTTCATTCTGTGATACGAGTAATTATGTGATTCATGATGTTGGTAGGTGTTGGAGAAACGTATTGTATACCCTCTCATGCTTTGTTTCACTTTGCGGGTGTCAATCTTGTAAGAAAGAAACAAACAAACAAACACAAAAAACAAAACATAAAACCCCAGTTTCAGTTTCAGTTTCAGTAGCTCAAGGAGGCGTCACTGCGTTCGGACAGATCCATATACACTACACCACATCTGCCAAGCAGATGCCTGACCAGCAGCGTAACCCAACGCGCTTAGTCAGGCCTTGAGGGGGAAAAAAAGAAAAAAAAAGGTGAATTAAAAAAAAAAAGAGAGAGAGAGAAAAAAAAAGGTGAATTAAAAAAAGAAGAAAAAAAAAGGTGAATTAAAAAAAGAAGGAAAAAAAGAAGAAGCCTACTACCACTACTAATAATATGTATGAGGCGCAAAAACTTGATGAAGTCAACTATAAGCGTACATAAATAAGTAAATAAATAAATAAATAGATAAATAATAATCATCATATAAAAATGTAGTAGTAGTAGTAGTAGTAGTAGTAGTAGTAGTAGTAGTAGTAGTAATAATAATAATAATAATAATAATAATAATAATAATAATAATAATAATAATAAAAAAAAATAAATAAATAAATAAATAAATAAATAAATAAATAAGACAACAATGCTGATAAATAAGCAAGTAAATGTAAAACATGGAGACACACATTCACCCATACACCGACATATGCATAACATATATGCACCAAACATGCAGTTTCACAGATATGAAAGGACAGTCAAATACACATAAACGTACATGAGCCTCAACACACACACACACACACACACACACACACACACACTACCCTGCACCTCCTCTACCCCCCTCATCCACACACTCATTTCTAGGCTACGTATCGCAGCTTCTACGGCACACACACACACACACACACACACACACACACACACACACACACACACACACACACACACACACACACACACACACACACACACACACACACACACACAGAGATGAACACTTACTTTTACAAGCACACACACATACGCCCATATCCCC
>NC_134882.1:7078594-7081896 GCF_041734735.1 Babylonia areolata
CATGGCTTGCTAGCGTCATAATAGCTGCGTAAGAGTGACCCTGGTAACATGTAAACAACTTATCCCTTGAGGAAGGAACATGATCTTTCCGAATATTTGGAATATTTTACAGATTGAAGTGTTGGTTATTCTTTTTTTTTCTCTTTACATATATATATATATATACATATATGTGTGTGTGTGTGTGTGTGTGTGTGTGTGTGTGTGTGTGTGTGTGTGTGTGTGTGTGTGAAGATATCTTTCACTTTCTCCCTGTACGACCACCACCCCCCTTTCCCTACCGTCACCACACACACACCCCTCCCCCCCCCAACCCCCTTCACTCCCCGTCCATTCCACCACACCACCTGTCTGTCAGGAACTCTGATTGTGTCTGATGTCCACCCAGGGATATTTTCCCAAAGAGGATAGGACAACAGACAGCCACTACTGGCTGAGCAGGCACGGACTTCTCCCGCTAAAGCTTTTTCCACAGGGTACGTGAGGGCAGCTGACCAATGGAGAATCAAGGGGACCGGACAGATCCTGTTACTCTGTGCCCTCTCAGACAGGCTGAAGGGGGGTTGTGTGTGTGTGTGGGTGGGGTGGGGGTGGGGGGGCGGGGCGTGGATGGGGGGTGCTGGGGGGAGGGGGGGTTGTTCAATGTCTATGGCCACACAGTACAGTACAGTACAGAGCACGCCGGGTCAAGAAGCCATCATGGCTGAAGGGGTTTGTGGCGTGATGGTGATGGGGAAAAATGCTGTCGTGAGGGAGGGAGAAAGAAGGAGGGGAGGGGCGGGGGGGGGGGGGGGTCTTTCTTTCTTTCTCTGCTTGCTTGCTTTTCTTGCCTACCCAGTCTTTGTCACACACACACACACACACACACACACACACACACACACACACACACACACACACACACAGATAACGTATTTGTTTGCTCGCTCCTACGCTGCGTGCAGACACGGAATGAGAGACAAAATAGATTGAGAGAAGAATAATCTACGATCCATCGGTTGAAAAACGAAAAGGAATCCCAAAGTTTTCAATAAAAAGGCTAACACTGTAAACAAGAGGACATACGTAAGGAGAACGAAAAGGAACACAATAAAGAGAGGGAAAGAAAAGGAAGAAGAAAAATTGAGATAAAGAGAGAGGGAGAGAGAGAGAGAGAGAGAGAGAGAGAGAGAGAGAGAGAGAGAGAGAGAGAGAGAGAGAGAGAGAGAAATGGATCATGAAAACAAATCAAAAAGAAAAGGAAAGAGAAAAGAGAAAAACTGTTGCTGTCAGATTCAGAGGCAGTGAGAAAGCCAGGGGGGAGAGTGTGTGGGGGGAGGGGGGGGGGGGGAGCAAACAAACAAAACTAGAAATGAAACTGATTGAAGGAAAAAGAAATAGAACACAGCAAATAAAAAAAAATAAAAAAATAAAAGATCCAATAACAAATTACGGACCTGAATAACAAACAACGATTACAAAAGAGAGAGAAGAGGGAAGGTGAAACACAGAAAATGCGTGGGTAAAGAAAGAAAAAGCGTTGGAGGAGGAGGAGGAGGAGGGAGAGGAGGAAGAGGAGGAGGAAGATGGGGACGAGGAGGAGGAGGAAGAGGAGGATGGAGGAAGAGGAAGAGGAGGAGGTGTATGAAAAAGGGACAGTGAGAACTTAGAGTAGGGGGAATAAGTGAGAGAGAGACAGACAGACAGAGACAGAGACACAGAAAGGGAGAGAGACAGTGAGACAGACAGAGACAGAGAGACAGACAGACAGAGACAGACAGACAGACAGAGACAGAGAGACAGACAGACAGAGACAGAGACAAAGAAACAGAAAGGGAGAGAGACGGTGAGACAGACAGAGACAGAGAGACAGACAGACAGAGACAGAGAGACAGACAGACAGAGACACAGAGGGACAGAGACAGGGACTGAGTTTCAGTTTCAGTTGCTCAAGGAGGCGTCACTGCGTTCGGACAAATCCATATACGCTACACCACATCTGCCAAGCAGATGCCTGACCAGCAGCGTAACCCAACGCGCTTAGTCAGGCCTTGAAAAAAAAAAGGTGAATAAATAATAGATACGCTTACATAAATAAATAAGTAAATAAATAAATAATAATTATGATATAAAACAGGTAGTAGTAATGGTAATAATAATAAAATAACAATAATAAAAAATAAATAAATAAATAAGACAACAATGATGATAAATAAGCAAAGGGACTGAGAACGAACCAACGAACGAACGAAAGTGTTGTGGAGAGATGGCGTAGAGGTAACGCGTCCGCTTAGGAAGCGAGAGAATGTGAACGCACTGGTTCGAATCACGGCACAGCCACCGATATTTTTTTCCCCCTCCACTAGACCTGGTGTGGTGGTCTGAACACAAGTCATTCGGATGAGACGATAAACCGAGGTCCCGTGTGCAGCATGCACTTAGCGCACGTAAAAGAACCCGCGGCAACAAAGGGGTTGTTCCTGGCAAAATACTGTAGAAAAAATCCACTTTGATAGGAAAAATAAATCAAACTGCATGCAGGAAAAAATACAAAAAAAGGGGGTTGCGCTGTCGTGTAGCGACGCGCTTTCCCTGGCGGGGAGCAGCCCGAATTTCACACAGAGAAATATGTTGTGATAAAAAGAAATGCAAATACAAACAACCGCCACACGCCATAAATCATAACATGGAAGGAGGGGAGATTTTGAGGGATGGGGGACACACACACACACACACACACACACACACACACATATATATATATATATATATATATATATATATATATATATATATATATATATATATATATATACATATATATATATATATATATATATATATATATATATATATATATATATATATGTGTGTGTGTGTGTGTGTGTGTGTATGTGTGTGTGTGTGTGTGTGTGTGTGTGTGTATATATATATATATATATATATATATATATATATATATATGTGTGTGTGTGTGTGTGTGTGTGTGTGTGTGTGTGTGTGTGTCCCCAGAGACAGAGAGAGAGAGAGAGAGAGAGAGAGAGAGAGAGAGAGAGAGAGAAACTGAGATAAATAGACAGACAGAAAGTGACAGTCAGACAGGGAGAAAAAAAAAAAAAAAAAAAAAAAAGAGAAAGAAAGAGACAGACACACACACCCAAACACGATAGACAGGGACAGAAAAAAAGGGGGTCAAATACACATACACAAATAATAAAGAGGGGAAAAAATGAAGAGACTCGATGAAACAAGAGAGGACGATCAAAGGAGGGAAAAAGGAGAGAAAACAGAGACAGAGACAGAAGACGAAGACAACAGACAGA
>NC_134882.1:7091996-7104496 GCF_041734735.1 Babylonia areolata
CAGGACGGCAAAGCACAGAGAGCTGATGCACGTTCACTGCTGTACTTTGCACCAACACACAGCCAGACATCTACACCAGCAGCTGCAACACAGGGATAAGGAGGGGGAGGGGGGGGGGGGGGGGGGGGAAGAGGGGGGGCACGGGTGAGGGGGGGGGGGGGGGGGGGGGAGGGGGGGGAATCCGGTTTTGGTTCCAACAACTTCTGGGTCTTTTCCCTCTCCACAGTCAGTTGTGTTTTCAAGCAGAGAATTATGGAGACTTCGTATTTGACGCTTTTCCTTTTTGCAATGTATCTCACAGTTCGTTTTATTTATTTATTTTTTTTTTTAATACATTTTTACCCCCTCTCTCTCTTTTCTTCTGTCGTTCAAACAAACAGACTCTCTCTCTCTGTCTCTCTCTCTCTCTCTCTCTCTCTCTCTCTCTCTCTCTCTCTCTCACACACACACACACACACACACACACACACACACACATTTTCTTTCTTTCTTTCTTTTAAATATCTCTTGTGTATGTTTGTTTGTTTTTTTATCATTGATTTTTATTTAATTTTTTTCTCATTATTGTTATTTTTTATCGTTTTATTTCTGTACTGTTGATTGAGTTATTCAGTAAGTTAGGTTTTAAGGAACTTTTTTTTTTCTTAACAGTAGAAGAAAATAGACAATTGCAATTCATCAGGCTCTGGGCGAAACCTGGCAGGGTGAAATTGCATCACAACATGTACGTCATGGTGTGCTTGCGTCATAATAGCTACGCAAGAGTGACCCTGATAAACTACTTATCCCTTGAGGAAGGAAGCTGATCGTTCCGAAAATTTGGAATATTTGACAGATTGATGTGTTTGTTTTTCTATATATATATATATGGACAGACACACACACACACACACACGCACCCACACACATACGAACACAGCTCACTCACACAAAAACACAGAGGGTCAAATATGCAAAAGCAAGATGTTGGTAGTCCAGCAGTTAACTATCAGACACACCCGTATGATCAACAAGATCTTACCCAGCACACAGGATCACACAGCATCACACCAGGTTCACTGCTCTGCATTGCACACGAACACACAGCCAGCAGCCACCTGAGGACCCTCATCATCATCATCATCCTCACAACCCATGACCCCCTCTCCCTTACCCAACAGACCCGCCCCCTCACCCATAGACCTCTCCTTGCCACCGCCTTTTTTTTTTTTTTTTTTTTTTTTTTTTTTTTTTTTACTTGATCCCCCCCCCCCCCCCCCCTCTTTTCCCTTACTCTCGACTCTTTCTCCTAAATAAGGAAACGAGAGGGCAGGACTGGCAGGGGGTTAGATGGGGTAGAGGGTCTTCTTCTATCTCCACCTAAATACCCCCCCCCCCCCCCCCCACCAGCCCGCTCAGTGCAGTTGTGTCTTCAAGCAGAAAGAAAAGAGACATACTCACAGACAGACAGACAGACCCACAGACCCACAGACACACAGACACAGACACAGACACACAGACACACAGACACACACACACACACACACACACACACACACACACACACACACACACACACACACACACACACACACACGTAGATATTTGCACCTTGCACAGACACAGACACAGACACACACAGACACACACACACACACACACACACACACACACACACACACACACACAGAGGTAGGGGTGTGTGTGTGTGTGTGTGTGTGGGGGGGGGGGGGGGTGGGTGTGTGTGTGCTTTCTGGACAAGTGTAGTGTGTACTCTGACTTGAGATCTTGCCTACTTGTGACAGTTAATTCCCAGTCTTCGAATCATTGGCCAGATGGCACTGGCAACACAATAATCCAAAGTCCGAGTTCTCTGTTGCCACAAAATTATTTCCAACCAGAACTGGCAAAATACATATATGAATGCTTTAAAGTTCGCAGTCCGTAACTATGTCTTATGGAATATCCTGCATGTGCTCACAACTTATTGCTTTTACTTTTTGTTTGTTTGTTGTGTTTAGTTTATAATGTCCATAATTCCTATGATGGTTTTACGACAATTAAATGAGTTCTGACTTTCTGAGTTCCTATAACAACTCAATCATCCTCTCCTTTGCTCCCTCTGCCTCATCAACCTTTTAACCCCTTCCCCGTTACTGTCGCTTCTACCTTGGAATCTCACTCATCTCAAAACACAAAAGTTCTCAACGAACACTGACAACGGCAGCATGTCTTTCCTCTTGGGGTTGGGAGGCACAGGGGGAATTGTTTGTTGCAAATTTCTTCCTAATTTCTTTCTATACCACTAAGTCTTGGTTTTACACAAAGTGTGTGTGTGTGTGTGTGTGTGTGTGTGTGTGTGTGTGAGAGAGAGAGAGAGAGAGAGTGAGTGTGTGTGTGTGTGTGTGTGTGTGCGTGTGTGTGTGTGTGTGTGTGTGTGTGTGTGTGTGTGTGTGTGTGTGTGTGTGTGTGTGTGTTTGAATGAGAGAGAAGAAAATTGACACACCGAGAAAAACGAAGATAAAGGGAGAGAAAGGTGAGGGTTGGGGGGGGGGGGGGGGGGGTTAAGAAAGAGATAGAGAGGAAGGAGAGAAAGAGAGAGAATGAGATAGACAGACAGACAGACAGAGGCAGAGACATTGACAGGGAGCATCCAGTGTGTTTAAACAATCGTCTAAAAATGGAGGGGTGAAAATGAGTGGTGGTGGTGGAAGGAGGGGTATATTTCTCATGAGAAACAATAAGACGTTTTGGTGTTTTTTTGTTGTTGTTGTTTTTTTTTGTTGTTGTTGTTGTTGTTTTTCTTCTGAAAGCGAAAGAATAATACTCAAACTGAGAAACAAACAAACATACAAGACACACTGACAAAGAAGCCCAGCAAAAACTCCTTGAGGCAGTCAAAGAATAAGAGCCACTATCCTGCAGGGACAGACTGCGCGTGTGGCTATGCAGCGCTGCACGTGCAGGATTGACAACATCTTCAGGGCTGCCTCCCTCCCTCCCTCTCTCTTCCCCCACCTTCCTTCCCATCTCTTCCAGACCCTCTGCTGTCTGCTGACAATGACAACAGAAAAACGGAGAACAAGAAAAATACCAACGTTTCTTCAACCCCCTCTAAAGCAACATCCTTCACCAACCACAACCACAACCATCACCACTGCATACGCCGCTTGCTTCCTCCCTTCCTTTCCCGAGGCTAGCAGGAAGAGTGAGGAGGGTAGGGAGGGTGGGCGTGCGGTGTGGGGGACGGATGTGGCGTGATTTATCAATATGCAATCAGTGATTAGAGGCAGATTGACTCACCAGTCTGGGCCACACAATTACTGGAGAGAGTGCCTCTGCACGCACGGCTTGGTGGCCTGCTCTCTCCTATGTTGCACCGGGCAGACACCGCCAATGGGCCCAGACCTCCCCTTCTTTCCCTGTGCACTTCTTGTATGTTTGCTTTTGAAGGCGTTGAACCCACCCAGGGCGCTTGGAGGTAATGATCCCTGCATTATTCATCCATCCCGAGTTGGATGTCGTTAATTTGATTTCACTAGGTTGCCTCTAGTCATCTTTCGTTTTCTCTCTATAGCCAGATCAGTGCAGTAGTAGTGTTTGCGAAGCATGCGTCTGAGATCGAGAGTTCTTGGTACAAAGACTGTCCTAGTATGTCCTTGAGGATTTGGTCTTCTACAACGATAAGCTTATAACAGACATGTGTTGTCTGGAGCTGACCGTCTCTTCAAGTACAATTTCCAGAAGAAATGAAATCAGATATTTATACATATAATGGCAAGATACTAAAATAAATCATTATTCTTTATGCCCACAAATATGTAATATTTTAGGAGAGAAATACAAACACTCAAAAAGAAAGATACAGGCAGTCATAGACAGGCTAGACAGTTTCAGTTTCAGTTTCAGTAGCTCAAGGAGGCGTGACTGCGTTCGGACAAATCCATATACGCTACACCACATCTGCCAAGCAGATGCCTGACCAGCAGCGTAACCCAACGCGCTTAGTCAGGCCTTGAGAAAAAAAAGAAAAGAAAAGAAAAAAAGGTGAATAAATAATAGGTAAAGACATAAAAAAAACAGAACTACTACTACTAATAATAATATGTATAAGGCGCAAAAACTTGATTAAATCAACTATAAGCGTACATAAATAAATAAACTAATAAACAGATAATAATTTTATCAAAAAAAAAAAGTAGTAGTAGTAGTAGTAACATTAATAATAATGATCATAATAATAATAATAATAATAATAATAATAATAATAATAATAATAATAATAATAATAAATAAAAAAGACAACAATGATGATAAATAAGCAAATAAATGTAAAACATGGAGACACACATTCACACATACACCCACATATGCATAACAGATATGCACCAAACATACAGTTTGACAGATATGAAAGCACAGGCCAGACAACAAAGCCCAAGTGAAAAGTTTGTCAGTCACCCAAACGATCAGAACCACAGTTCTGCTGGGTCTGAACGCCACGCGTGCAGCTCCATAATGCTTAAAGCACAGGCTGAGGAGAAAGTGTCCAGGGCTGCCTCCCTTCCCCATTCATTTCCTGTCGGACCCGCGCTCCTTCCTTCTTGCCATGGCAACAAAGATACAGAGGGCAGTAAAAACGTCAACATTTCCTGCATCCACACAATCTTCAACATCACTATCGGCCGTCATGCAGCACTACCACCACCACAACAGCCATCATAACCACTACCACAGCAACATCCTCCTTTCTAGAGGGAACAGGAAACGTGGGCAGAAGGAGAGAGGGAGGAGGGTGAGAAAGTGGTAGTTGAAGAGGTATGATTTATCAATGAGCAATCTGTGATTAGAGATAGGATGGTTCGCCAGATTGGACACAGTTCCTGAAGGTGATGCCTCTGCATGTATTACCGTGTAGCCACCTCTCACGATGTCTCAGGCTTACGTGTCTCACGGCCAGATTTCCCCTCATCACTCCCAAACTGCATCTCTTGTATCTTCACGTGTTAAGACGATGAGCAAAACAAGGTCAGGCAGAGGTAAAGATCATTGGATTATTCACCCCATGATGGACAGTGGTAATTTGGTTTCATTAAACTAGTATCGCCTGCATTTCTTTATTTTGGATGCAAGATCACTGCAGAAGCCTATATCATTTTATAAATAATTCATGAAGCATTCTTAGAACAAAGCTTGTCCTCTAAGTTGTGGTAAGTTGCCTGTCTGCTTGTTGTTGTTCTCTCTCTCTCTCTCTCTCTCTCTCTGAAGTCTGGCCTAAAATTGCCAGGGAGGAGAGGGGGTTGGGGGTGGTGAGGCGAACATTGTTTATTTCTGGAAATGAAATGATCAGTTGATACTGGTGATTGGATGCCGAAGCACACGACTGAAAACAACATCTCCAGGGTTGTCTTCTTTTCCCACCTTCTGTCAGGATCCTTTCCTTCTTACTCGCAGTGGCAACCAGAACAAACAACAACCAAAAAAAACAAAACAAAAAAAAACCAGCTTTAAAACTTCTCAGCATACCCTTCAACCCACCTTCTCTCAACCCTGTCACCCTCCACAACCACTTCCATCTACAAGCACACCAACATCCTCCTCCTCGAGGCAAAAGAATGTATATCTGACAATAAGAGAGAGGTGGGTTCCCTGGGTGGCTGGGATGGGGTGGGGTAGGTGGTGGTATTGAAGGTTGTCAATCCGATTCGCTTATTCCTTATTCACCTATTCACGTTTCACCCATCCACGATTCGCCATTCACCACATCGGTGATCCCGATTTGCCTATTCCCAGTTCCCCTATGAACTCAGGTGCTGAGAGTTAGAGGGGGGCGGGGGGGAGTGTGTTTGAGAAGGAAAGACAGACAGACAGAAATGCTGAGTAGGCGAAACGGTAACAGGGGGTAGGCGAAACAGAACAAAGAGTCCAACTCTCAAGCCGCCATAGAGTTGAGGATGGCGGGCTGCGATCACAAATCAAAGAGTAAGGGTAACAGCACTAGGCGAATGGGACCTGCTGCTCCGCCGTGTGGAAGTGGCGCGTGATTCATCGAAATGCAATCGGTGATTGGCTCGCCAGCTTGGACTCACACACAATAGCTGCGGAGGCTGCTTCTGCACGCACGGGGCCTGTGTCACAAAGGCTTTGACGTATACCTCTTGGTCAGAACCCTTTTTTTCCCCCTTTTCACCACCAACTTATTTTTCCACACCATTGCCTTTCTAGGATGCCAACATGAAACCTAAAATGTCTCTGTCTCTGTCTCTGTCTCTCTCTCTCTGTCTCTCTCTCTCTCTCTCTCTCTCTCTCTCTCTCTCTCTCTCTCTCTCCAGCACACACACACACACACACACACACACACACACACACACACACACACACACACACACATTCACATGCAAGCAAGCACAAATGCACACAAGCACACACACACGACCCGAATCAAAGGCGGAATGTCATACCATCAAGAGTCAGACACCGCTGTAATCACCAGAACCTCAGCAGGACGGCAAAGCAGTGAAGCCAAGTTCACTCTTCTGTTTTGCACGCTCAGACCAGCTGCTGCACAATGAAATGATTGAGAGGGTGAGGGTGAGGGGGAGGGAGAGGGAAAAGGTTTATTTATCTCCCCTCCCCAGTTGTTTCTCCAAGCAGAGAGACATGGAGACTTGGTATTTTGACGCTTTTATTCTTGCAATGCATGTCATTATTCGAACTTCATTTTTATTCTCTCTATGCCTAACCCTCTTTCCTTCTCTCCTGTCACACACACACACACACACACACACACACACACACACACACACACACACACACACACACACACACATTCACACACACACACACACACACACACGCAGACACACACAGGCAGACACACACACACACACACACACACACACACACACACACACACACACACACACACACACACACACACACACACACACACACACACACACACCTAGAACAATATATCCTCTCCATTCCTCGATCTGCTTCATCAACCTTCAATCCTTTTTCCCGTTGTTGTTGCTTCCGCCTCGAAATCTCACTCATCTGAAAACACAAGAGAGTTAAAAAAACAAAACAAAAAAAAAACAACAACAACAACAACAAAAAACCCAAAAAACCAACAACAACAACAACCCTGCTCTCATGGTGACCTCAGTTTCGATACCCCTCCACTTCCGTGCTTGGGGTGAGTCCTGTCAATGTCGTCAGTGTCGGCAGATTCATGGGGGGCTGTTGTTTGAGGGACGTGGTGACGGTCTCCACTCTGGGAGGGACGCTCACTCAGTCTGGCTCCGCGACTAAGCCATTATTGTCGTTAGTAGGGGGCTTAGTAGGTGGTGTCCTAAGTACGTTAAAACAGAACAGGCACCACTGAACACCACCGAAGTGACTCAGCAGCAGTGCAGGGTCTCCTCTGGTGTGTGGCCTCCTGGCGACCTAACATCGATGGTTCCCTGTGGACTGCCGACGCTGGAACTGCGACGGACGAACCCGGGTGTGGCCGTGTATGGGGAAATCTAAATGAACGGCGTGGGAGTAATGCCACTGAAACGGTGCAGATGATGGAGCAGAAAAAAAAAAAAAAAAAAAAAGAACATGGCTGCATGGCTTTGAGAACTGCTTTCTTCCTGGGGTTGGTTGGGAGGCACAGTGGGAATTGTTTATTGCAGATACATTTTTGTGTGTGTCTGTGTCACTAGGTTTTGATTTTGTACGAATGTGTGTGTGTGTGTGTGTGTGTGTGTGTGTGTGTGTGTGTGTGTGTGTGTGTGTGTGTGTGTGTGTGTGTGTGTGTGTGTGTGTGTACGTTCGGCAGACAGACATAGACACACACAGCGAAACAAAGACAGAGAGAGAGACAGAGACAGAGACAGAGAAAGAGAGAAACAAAGAAAAATATAAAAACAGAGACAGCGTGAGAGAGAAAGGGAGAATCCAGTGCGTTTAAACAATCATCTGATGATGGTGGTGGAGGGAGGAACAATAATAATTTTTTGCTTAGGGTTGTTTTTTTGGGGGGGGTTTCTGAAAGAGAAACGATAATACTGACACTGAGACACAAACAGACAAGACGCACTGACAAAGAAGCCCAGCAAGATTCCTTGAGGCAGTCAAAGAATATGAGCCGGGATCCTGCAGGGACAGAGTGTGCGTGCGGCTCTGCAATGCTGCACGTGCAGTGTTGACAACATCTTCAGCGCTGCCTCCCCCTTCCCCCCCCACCCCACTCCCACCACCTCCCTCCTTCACATTTCTTCCAGACCCTCTCCTGTCTGCTGACAATGACAACAGAAAAACGGAGAACAAGAAAAATTCCAACGTTTCTTCAGCCCCCTCCAAACCAACATCCTTCACCAACCTCAACCACCACCATCACCACCGCAGCGATATACTCATCCCTTTCTTCCTTTCTTCCTTTCTCGAGGCAAGCAGGCAGATTGACAGAACCGAGATGGGGGGAAAGGAGGGGAGGGAGGGTGGGCGCACGGGGTAGGGGGTGGATGTGGCGTGATTTATCAATATGCAATCAGTGATTATAGGCAGATTGACTCACAAGTCTGGGACACAATTGCTGGAGAGAGTGCTGCTGCACGCACGGCCTGATCGCTTGCACTCCCCTCTTTTTGTGCCAGACACTGCCTCTGGCCCAGTACTCTCCTCATTCCCTGTGCGCCTCTTGCATCTTTGCTTCTGAAGGCGATGAACCCACCGAAAGCACTTGAAGCTAATGATCCCTGCATTATTCATCCATCCCAGGGTGGAATCCGTTAATTTGGTTTCAGTATAAGTTGCATCTGGTAAATCGTTTTTCTCTAAAGCCAGATTAGTGCAGGAGTAGTGTTTCCACAGCATACGTCTGAGATGGGGAGTTCTTGGTTCAAGGCCTGTCCTGGTGTGGCTCTTGAGGTTTTAGGTTTTCTTTAACGATAAGCTTATGACAGACATGTGTTGTCTGGAGGTGACCGTCCCTTTAAGAAGAATTACCAGATAAAATGAGATATTACATTCATTATATTCAAATGGCAATATACTGAAATATATGTGTTCTTTTGTTCCCATTAGTAACAAAGTATTCTTCAGAGAGAAACTCGGACACCCAAACAAACAAACAAACAAAAAAATCAGGCAATCAGAGACAGGCCAGACAACAAAACCCAAGTGAAATAAGTTTGGCAGTCAGCCGGACGACCAGAACAAGACTTCTACAGGCTCTGCGTGCAGTTCCATAATGCTTAAAGCACAGGCTGAAGACAAACCGTCCAAGGCTGCCTCCCCTTCCCATTCATTTCCTGTCGGACCCGCGCTTCTTCCTGCTTGCCATGGCAACTAAGATACAGAGGGCAGTAAAAACGTCAACATTTCCGGCATCCACACAATCTTCAACACCACCACTGACCGTCATGCATCACCACCACCACAACAACAACCATCATAACCACAACCACAGCAACATCCTCCTTCCTAGAGGGAACAGGAAATGAGGGCAGAAGGAGAAAGGGAGGAGGGTGAGAAAGTGGTAGTGGAGGAGGTATGATTTGTCGATGAGCAATCGGTGATTGGAAGCAGGGTGGCTCGCCAGATTGGACGCAGTTGCTGAAGGGGCTGTCTCTGCATGTATGACCGTGTAGCCACCTCTCCCTACGTCACAGGCTTACGTGTCCCACGGCCAGACTTCTCCTCATCCTTCCCAAACTGCATCTCTTACATCTTCACGTTTGAAGACGATGAGCAAAACAAGGCCATGCAGAGGTAAAGATCACTAAATCATTCGTCCCATGATGGACAGTGGTAATTTGGTTTCATTAAACTAGTATAGCCTGCGTTTCTTTCTTTTGAGTGCAAGATCATTGCAGAAAGCTATTTCATATTATGGACAATTCATGAAGCATTCTTAGAATAAAGCTTATCCTCTATGTTGTGGAAAGTTTCCTGTTTGTTTGTTTGTTTATTTACCCTAAAGTCTGGGAATGGAGGTGGGGATGGAGAGAGAGAAAGAAAGAGACAGAGACAGGGAGACAGGCACTGAGAGTGATTCGTGTTGTTTATAGCCCAGCCGACAACTGAGGTCATATGAAGCAAGGCATCTGAAAGAGAGAGAGAGAGAGAGAGAGAGAGAGAGAGAGAGAGAGAGAGAGAGAGAGAGAGAGAGAGAGAGACAGAGAGAGAGAGAGAGAGAGACAGAGACAGAGAGAGAGACAGAGGGAAGACAGAGAAGGGGCAGGTGGAGCACTGTTTATTGCTGAAAATAAAACGATCAACTGATACTGGTGATTGGATTCTGTTACTAGAATTCAACGAACTGACATGTGCAAAGGGAATGAAATAACGAAAGGTAGAAAGAAAGAAAGAAACGAAAACCATCACTGAAGGAAGAAAGAAAGACAGAAAGAAAGGTAAACGAAGATAAAAAGGAAAGCAAGCAAAAGACAGATAAAAGAGAGAAAAAACAAAACCAAAAAGAAACATATGACTAATACTGAGAAAAAAAGGGGGAAAATATAAGATGTTAAGGAAAGAAGGAATACGAAAGAGAGAAATAAAGAAAGAAACAACAGAGGACAAAATCAGCACCAACATGAAGATGAAGAGAAAACAAAAATCACCTGGGAAGTCAAACTGCTGTGAACTTCACCTACATACCCATACAAAAATGTAGAAAATGGTGGTGTGTACAAATCCACCAAACACACGGAAAAGGCAGTGAGATGCATTTCGCACGATTTTTGTGTGTGTGTGTGTGTGTGTGTGTGTGTGTGTGTGTGTGTGTGTGTGTGTGTGTGTGTGTGTGTGTGTGTGTGTGTTGTTGTTGTTGTTGTTGTTGTTGTTGGGGTTTTTTTGTTAGTTTTTTTGTTTTGTTTTTTTCTTAAGGGTTTTTTTTGGGGGGGGATACTACTGAAAGAAAACCTGGGAAGAACAGAGACAGGTTTACAAAAAAAACAAAAACAAAGTGGAGTCCAGGGGCAGCCACCCCATTCCTCCCATCAGAATCAACCAGGATCGAGCACGGGCTGGCTGCACGAAGCATCTACACAATACCCTAATCACAGAGTTTCTTCTCGGATCGTGGGCTGCGATTCCCCATGTTCACTCGTATGCACGAGTGGACGCTTCATCGCGTTTTGGACCGTTTTTAACCCTATCGTGTAAGCAGTCATACTCCGTTTTCGGGGGGTGGGGGGGGGGGGAGCACACGGCTAAAAAAAAAAAAAAAAAAAAAAAAAAAAACATCCCCAGGGTTGTCTCCCCTTCCCACTTCCTGTCTGACCCTTTTCTTCTTACTCGGCAGTGTCAACAAGAACAAAAAAAATAAAGTGTTAGCACACCCTTCAACCCATCCTCTTTCCCCACCTCACACCATCCACAACCGCCTCGATCTATAAGCACACCAACAGCAACATCCTCATCCTCAAGGCAGAAAATGTATCACTGACAAAAGGGGATAGGAGAGTGTGAAGTGGGTTGCCTGTGGGGTGAGGGGAGGGGAGGAGGGAGGGGGACAGCTGGTGTTGAAGGTTATCATTCCGATTCACTTATTCCCTTTTTGTCTACTTACGTTTCACCAATTCCCGATTCACCATTCACCACATTGGTGTTCTGTGTGCGTGTGTGTGTGTGTGTGCGAGAGAGAGAGAGAGAGAGAGAGAGAGAGAGAGAGAGAGAGAGAGAGAGAGAGAGACAGACAGAGAGAGAGAGACAGACAGACAGACAGACAGACAGACAGAGACAGAGAGACAGAGAGAGACAGAGACAGACAGAGGCTGAAAAGGCGAAACGGTAACAGAGGGCAGGCGAAACAAGGACAAAGACGCCAACTCTCAAGCTGCCATTGAGATGAGGATGGCGGTCACAAATCAAAGGGTAGGCAAAACAGGACCATGCGAATGGGACCTGCTGCTCCACCGTGTGGAAGTGGCGCGTGATTCATCGAAATGCAATAGGTGATTGGCTCGCCGCTCTGGACTCACACACAATAGCTGTGGAGGCTACTTCTGCACGCACGGGGCCTCTGTCACAAAGGCCTTGACGTATACCTCTCGGTCGGAACCTTTTTCTCCCCTTCCACCAACTTCATTCTTCCACACCATTGCCTTTCACTCTTACATCTTCCGCATATGAAGGTGCTGAACTGGGCACCCTGCAAGACCCTGAATTATTCATTCATTCACAAAGGTGGAGAGGTGGATGGGTGTGTGGGGGAGGGGGTGGCAATCTGGTTTCTGTAAACTGGTGCTACCTGCAGTCATCTGTCTTATTTACTTACTTATTTATTTATTTGTTTGTTTATTCATTTTACGAAATGAAAGATTATTGGAATGCAGTATTGTTTATCAGAGATTGTTGAAGAGTTTGTGTTACATGGACATTTTTTTATATGTTTTATGTATTTTACGAAACAAAAACCCTTAGAATATCGATATACCTTTTAACACAGTTCAATATCGTTTAAAAAAAAGTAATGAACACGATATTTGTTCAGCAATCAACGAAGCATTACTGTCACCATA
>NC_134882.1:7129496-7136996 GCF_041734735.1 Babylonia areolata
ATGCGTTACTGCAGTAAGCGCATGACTGTTGACTTTGTCGTATCATTAATACCAGCGCGTGTACATAGTATGTTTGTGTACACAGAGAGCAAACAAAGAAAAAAAAAAAAAACAAACAAACAAACAAAACAAAAACAAAAACAAAAATGCGAGGGCAAAATAAACAAACACACGGACAAACAAAGAGACCGAGAAATAAAATCATCGAGACAATGCTAAGGTATATATATATTTATCTATCACGCAGTCTGACGTGTGCAAAATGATAACCGATAGTGCGCTTTAAGAGATTCAAGAAAAGAAGTCGCGTGGGCAATTCAAACCTTCATCGCCGTCCCCAAACCGCCGAGGGGATTGTCTGTCTGTCTGTGCTATGAACGAAATCCATAATCCGCCTTCAGTGAACGGAAAAGCTAAACCGACCTTTGTGAAAGTTCACAGCCCAACAACAATGGTGCCTGATCTCACTTCAACAACCCATTAATTATCACAACTCCTGACGGGCACAATAGCCGAGTGGTTAAAGCGTTGGACTGTCAATCTGAGGGTCCCGGGTTCGAATCACGGTGACGGCGCCTGGTGGGTAAAGGGTGGAGATTTTGACGATCCCCCAGGTCAACATATGTGCAGACCTGCTAGTGCCTGAACCCCCTTCGTGTGTATATGCAAGCAGAAGATCAAATACGCACGTTAAAGATCCTGTAATTCACGTCAGCGTTCGGTGGGTTATGGAAACAAGAACATACCCAGCAATCACACCTCCGACAACGGAGTATGGCTGCCTACATGGCGGGGTAAAAACGGTCATACACGTAAAAGCCCACTCGTGTGCATACGAGTGAACGCAGAAGAAGAAGAAGATCACAACTCCAGGAGGAAAAAGTTCATCAAATCAGATCTGCCTACCCATCGCCTTCTGTTTTTCCAAATCTCTCTCTCTCTCTCTCTCTCTCTCTCTCTCTCTCTGTAATCCCCCTCCCATCTCAAGCCGCCAACCCTTTTCTTCGCCTTTGTCTCCCACATCACAGACAAGTATTTGAGAATTTGGGTGCGTGTCGAGCGCGTTCCTATCCTTGATGCCTGATTATACGTTAAAGCGACGGTATTCTTTCTGGTACTGGAAAGAGAGAGAGAGAGAAGAGGGGGGGGGGGGGGGGACTGTTGAAATCCCAGACTGTTACTGACGTGCTAATGGGCACTGATTAACACTATTGATTATAAGTCTTCTGGGGGGGGGGGGGGGTTATCAGTATAAGATGGGAAGTTTTCAAATTTGATTTATGGCAGAACAGGAACAGAGAGAAAAAAAAAAGTGGGGAGGGAAGGGGTGGTAGGAGGTATGGTTTGGGAGAAAATGAGAGTTAGAGGGGTGAGGGGAATGGGACAGCGGAGGATGGTGAGTTGGAATAGCGTTGGGAATGGAGAACTGAAAAAAAAAAATATTGAGAGGAATGTTTAACTTATTATTATTATTATTATTGTTGTTGTTGTTGTTGTTGTTGTTGTTGTTGTTGTTGTTGTTGTTATTATTATTATTATTATTATTGTTGTTGTTGTTGTTGTTTTTATCGTTGTTATTATTATTATTATTATTATTATTATTATTATTATTATTATTATTATTATTATTATTGTTGTTGTTGTTGTTGTTGTTGCTGCTGCTGCTGTTGTTGTTTTTATCATCATCATCATCATTATTATTATCACTGTTATTATTATTATTAACTTCGGTGAAGCTGAGCTAATGTCACTTTACGACATTGATAAATGTCTCGTGCTTGTGATGTCCAGAACGAAATCCACAGGGGTCGATGAATGAAAGACAAGATCCCCTTGTTGTCTGAGTCACACAACTAAGGCTTTCTCAATGCCCCAAAGAAAAATTGAATGCCTAAAAAAAAGTACAGAGAAAGAGAGACAGACAGACAGACAGACAGACAGACAGACACAGACATAGAGAGTTAGCTAGACGAGAGTAATAGAGAGTAACAACGATACATACGGAGATAGCGACAATCGAGAGAGAGACAGAGAGTCAGAGACAGAGACACAGAGAAATACAGACAAACAGAGACCGACAGACGGACATGGCAGACAGACAGACAAACAGACAGAGAGATTGGGGTGGGGGACCATATCAACATGTCCAATTATCACGTATTCCGATCTTTCAAAACGAGAACCAAACTCCAAAATTTTTTTAACAAGCATCAAATTTTAATCGGCGTGGGTGACGACTATAAGGGTATTGAAATCCTTCTCAGTTTTCTTCTTCGGGGAGATGAAGTTTGCCACCAAGTGATGGAGTTTTGTTTCCAAAGCTGATTGGTGACAGAATGGAGACATTGGAGGTGGGGGTGGGAGGTGGTGTTTGGCAACAGTAGAAAGGTGGTCCAGTGGTATAAAGCGTCCGCCTAGGAAGCGAGAAGAATCTGAACGCACCGGTTCGAACCCCACACCTACCAGTATCTTCTCCCCCTTCTCTAGGCCTTGGTGGGTGGTCTGGACGCTTGTCATTCGGATAAGATCAGAAACCGAGGTACCCAAGGCAACAAAGCGATTGTCCCTGGTAAAATTATGTAGGAAAAAAAGAAAAGAAAACCAAAATCATCTTGACTCGAAAGCAGTTTCAGTTTCAGTTTCAGTTGCTCAAGGAGGCGTCACTGCGTTCGGACAAACCATATACGCTACACCACATCTGCCAAGCAGATGCCTGACCAGCAGCGTAACCCAACGCCCTTAGTCAGGCCTTGAGAAAAAAAAAAAACGGGGAATAAATAATAGATAAGCTTACATAAATAAATAAATAAATGAATAATAATTATAATATAGAAAAAGGTAGTAGTAATAATAATAGTAATACTAAAAAAAAAAAAAATAAATAAAATAAATAATAATAATAATAAATAAATAAATAAATAAATAAATAAGACCCCCCCCAATTTTTTTTTTTTTTTTTTTTTTTTTTTTTTTTTCGAAAGCAAACAAAACTGAAGGTAGACACAACACATGGACTGCACTGCACTTCAGCAATGTGCCCTCCCTGGGGAGAGCAGCCCGAATTTCATGCAGAGAAATAACATTATGTTGTGACAAAAAAGGAGTTAATACAACAGAATAAGTTGAAGTTGGGAAAAGGGGGAAGGAGATGGAGAATAGGAAACAAAGTGAAGTGGAGTGATGGCCTAGAGGTAACACGTCCGCCTAGGAAGCGAGAAAATCTGAGCGCGCTGGTTCGAATCACGGCTCAGCCGCCGATATTTTCTCCCCCTCCACTAGACCTTGAATGGTGGTCTGGACGCTATATGCGCTAGTCATTCGGATGAGACGATAAACCGAGGTCCCGTGTGCAGCATGCACTTAGCGCACGTAAAAGAACCCACGGCAACAAAAGGGTTGTTCCTGGCAAAATTCTGTAGAAAAATCCACTGCGATAGGAAAAACAAATAAAACTGCACGCAGGAAAAAATACAAAAAAAAGGGATGGCGCTGTAGTGTAACGACGCGCTCTCCCTGGGGAGAGCAGCCCGAATTTCACACAGAGAAATCTGTTGTGATAAAAAGAAATACAAATACAAATAGAAGTTGAGGGTGAAAGGATTCAAAGACAACAACAACAAAAGAAGGAAGGCAGGCCTCGTTGTTTAAGAGAGAACTACTCACATCGGTCAAACGGAGCGTGTGACGCATTGGCAGGGGTTTCCCTGCAGGAGATTTCCAGGGCTGTCCGATGAAATCCAAAAAGAGGAGGCTAGTGATTGAAAATGAACCAGGACAGCTCCTGCTGTTAAATGGCCAGTGACGGCATTTTTTCATGCCCCCGCGCCCTACCCCCTGAACACAAAACACACATTAAATATGACATTTAAAATCAACATGGGGGAAATAAGGAGAAAGAGAGAGTATGCAAGGGAGAGTGAGAGTAAGAAAAAGAAAAACAGACAGACGGACAGAGACGCAGGCAGAGCATAGTTCGAAACATTGATAAAGGAAAACTGAGAAGTAAGTATATCCAGACAGTTCCAAAACATTTAGCATCTGAATTCCATGCTTATTCTCCAAATTATTTGTACGTTTAACAGCACGGCTATTCAAGCTTACTTGTACGTCCTCAAAACGTGCGAACTATCAAGCTGGTGTCTTTTGAAGAAATGCCCGACAAACGCATTTAATCATTAAGAAGAAGAAGCAGAAGAAGAGGTTATTCCGCAAAATAACATATGGGTTTGTGAGCTGGTTCTCACTCCCACAAATCAGATCGCCTCTATACATAGAAAGATAAGATGGAAGGTCCCCAATGGCTTTTTTTTTTTTTTTTTTTTTTTCACAGCCATCAGAACAGTGACTCCATATCCACTGTGTCGGGGGCTCGGCATAGGAAAGCGGGGGCCCAATCATCAACTACTTGCCATTTCAACCTTCCGCAACCGAAGTCAGGCATGCACCCATTCACACCTTGGGTGGATGGAGTGAAGACAAAGCAAGAGTAAAGGGCACTTTCCTAACCACACAATACTCCTGTCGAAACGGGGGCCTCGAACACTCATCACTGCTGAACACTGGATCCAGAAGTCAAGTTGCTCATTCGTTTTTCGGTTTTATTTGTCGATGAGCATTTGTCTTTTCTAAATGTTATATTTTTTGTACTGAACATTCTCCTTTTAATAATGATTAAAACGTACACATGCGCGCGCACACACTCTCACACACGCAGGCACACACACGCGCACGCGCGAGCGCGTGCATACACTCACACACACACACACACACACACACACACACACACACACACACACACACACACATAACGATGCATGCACACGCACGGGCACACACACACAACACACACACAGTTGTTTCACTCTAAATCATATGCATAATGTAATAGTAGATACCCACATGTTTTTTTGTGGGTTTTTTTTTTTACATAATAATTGATGTGTGTATGGTGATATGTAAAGGGTGTGTCAGTTGTTTGTTTTTTCTCTTTGATTTTTGCTGACGGGTATTTTATTTTAAGTGAGCCTAAAAAGAGTCTTATGTTTTGGTTGAAGCAGACAATAAAGTGTTTTGAATTGAATTGAATTGAAAACCGATTCTGCTATAGCTCTTCTCTAGAACAGGCAAATGAGCAATCTGATCAGCTTGTCCGCCACGTCCAAAAGCCCATGCTGCTGTCCTAAAACGCCACCCTTAAACTTCTCCCCTCAAACTTTTTTTTTTTTTTTTTTTTTGTTTTTTTTTGTCTCCTTAGCTCTATCACAGCTAAATAGCTGGTTGCGTGTTAACTTTTTTTCCCCCATTGCTTGGAGCATGATTGTACTTTGGGCGACTGGAATTCTTTCTTGCACGAGAGAGGGTTTCAATGTTGAATTATCTTCCAGCTAATGTGTGCTGATTGACAATATTGATTCTTATTCCCTGGCGGGGGGAAATTACGTTTACGTGATGAGAGGTTTTCTCCAAGTTAATCGAATACAGAAGGAGAACAGGGAGGGGGGGGAGAGGAGAAGGAGGTGTAGTTTGGTGATAGGTGGGAGTTGAAAAATAAGGAGAAGAAGATAAAAAGCAAGCAACAATGAAAATAGAATGAATGGAATGTGAAAGACAGTAGGAAGGGGGTGGGGGTGAGAGAGAGTGTGGGTGTAGAGGGAGGGAGAGAGAGACAACGATATAGACATAGAGAGAGAGAGAGTAGAGAAGAGAAAGACAAGAGGGAGAAAGAGTAAGTGATTGAGTGTGTGTGTGTGTGTGTGTGTGTGTGTGTGTGTGTGTGTGTGTGTGTGTGTGTGTGTGTGTGTGTGTGTGTGTGTGTGTGTGTGTGTGTGTGTGTGTGTCTGTGTGTGCGTCTGTGTGTGTGTGTGTGTGTGTGTGTGTGTGTGTGTGTGACAAATTGAGATGGAGAGAAAGAGGGTGAGAGGGGAAAAGTGAAATAAAACTATGACGGCAAATAACCATCATGCAATAAGACAATTTCAACAAGCTGATTGATGACAACAGCGGGAAAGATGGGGGAAGGGTGGTAATTCTGAATTCTGCAGAAGATCACGAGCTGGAAAAGGGTTACAAATGAAGAGGAATATAACAACGTTTATGTTGAAGGAGTCAGAGAAAGAAAAAAAAAAGGAAGAAAGGCCTGATTATTTGATACACATCGTTCACACAAAAAAAGTTAAGGACCGCTTGATGAAAGTAGGTATGTTTTCGTGAAATGTCAAAAACGAACCCACCCCATCGCCCGAGGAAAAAAACAAAACAAAACAAAAACGAACGCTTGCCCTTAGATAAACAAACGGGAACTGTCTACTGACCATGAAGAAATAATGAAACAAAAACATGATGAACATCTAAGAACTTGGGGTAGAGGATGGTGAACCACACACCGCAACACCACGCGTAGGTTTCGGTTCCAGTTTGGGATATGCATCCCAAGACTCTTGCTGTTCGCCAGTTCTGCAGTGTTCAAAGTCAGGACCGGCCACAACCGCCTCAACCACCACTTCTACACTAAATAAAATAAAATAAAAAATCCGCATTCGCCACTCACTCAGCACTGTACCCCTGTGGGACTGACAGCCAAACAATAGATCACTTCCTGCAGTCCTGCCCCCTCCATGAGGTTCTCAGGAAGAGGCACTGGCCCGACGCAACTCCAGCGACCCGGAAGTTCTACGGTTGTGTGGAGGATCTGCAGCATACAGCTGCCTTCACCGCAGACGTTTGGGTGGCCATCTAACCAAGAATAATAAATAAACATAATGGTAGTATTTATATAGCGCTGAATCTTGTGCAGAGACAAATCTAAGCGCTTTCACACCAGTCATTCACACGCATGCATAACTCTAAAACTGAAGAAACTGAAGACAAGGGAGAGGTAGTGGAGTGATGCTATTTTGGGAAGAGGTGGGTTTTAAGGCCAAGACTTGAAAGAGCTGAGTGCGGAGAGCTGACGTAGCGAAAGTGGAAGTTCATTCCAAATACAAGGTCCAGAGACAGAGAAAGAACGGCGTCCAGCAGTGGAGTCTTTGAATCTGGGTATGCGGAAACAGAAGAAGCTTTTTTTTTCTTTCTTTCCTTTTTTTTCCGATTTGATCCGATCGTTTGCCATTGGATTCAATACAAAGACACAATCTGTTGTTCTAAAGTCTAGCTACCCACCACCCCCACCCCCCTCAGCCGCTACACCCTTCCCACCACACATCATATCGCCCTCTAACAGACTTCGTCCCCTGTTCTCCCATTCTGCGAAGTATCTGGATGCATGAAGTTCCTATCCCTGAAGCTTTAAGGAAATAGTTTTTGTGTTGTTTTTTTCACTGCGAATCTCTGTTCAGCGTTGCCGACGGGCTAATTGGCACGGATTGATGACGTCGCTTCCTCTATTCGTCTGGGACATTTCACCGTAACCTGAAGGGTAAGTTGATTGAAGACATAATGGGGAGCAGGGAGGGGGTGGGGGCAGGGAGGGGGGAGGGATGGTAGAGGTTTGATGATATGAAG
>NC_134882.1:7149496-7154496 GCF_041734735.1 Babylonia areolata
CATTGAGATCGCATAACCTAAAATGAGGTTCAAATTTAAATAGTCTGTATATATAACTTACAGAAATGTATCTCTTGTTTGTATAGATACATATTAAGATCAGATAAAATACAAAATATGAAATATAACGTTCTTCTTTGTAAAATGCAACAACAAACAAACAAACAATCCCCCCCCACACACACACACACAATCCATCCCCCCCACCCCCCCACCCCACATCCACCCCCCCAACCCCCCTCCAGAAAAAAAAAAGAAAAAGAAAAAAAAAATCTTGCCTCGATCACACATAACATAAAGCGCGATATACATCGAAATAACTGAATCAATAAATGTTAACTGGGTTAAAAAATAAATAAATAAATAAATAAAAATTAAAAAGCTATTCAGAATGAAATCTAAGAAAAGCGAATACCCATTTCCCTTTTCCTTTCACGCAATGCGTGACTGTGTGCGTGACAACCCTGCACAGTATTCATTAACCGGGCCGCTAGGCTGCAAGAGCGGTCTGGCACCGTGAAAAAAAAAAAACCCACAGGGAGTGAATGGGATGAAAAGGAGTGCCTGCCAGTGTGCCCCTGTTTCTGCTGCTGCTGCTGCTAGCTTTTGCTGGCGGGATTGCCTTGAAGTAGAGACGGTCCGATCTACATGGAAAACAATCTTCAAACAAAGAGAGGGATTGAGGGAAAGATGAGGGAGGCGGGGCGGGTGGGGCCTGGGGTCGGGAGGGGGGTGGGTTGCTTGGAGGGAGTGGAGGGAGACAGAGCCAGAAACGGAGAGATGTGGGTGAGAGAGGAAAGAGAGTGACAGAGATGGAGAGAGAGAGAGAGGCGGGAGGGGAGAGGGAGGGAGAGATACATAGACAGAGACAAAGAGAGAGCGAGTGTGTGTGTGCGTGTGTGTGCGTGTGTGTGTGTGTGTGTGTGTGTGTGTGAGAGAGAGAGAGAGAGAGAGAGAGAGAGAGAGGAGAGTGAGAAGAGCATGGAACGGAGGTGAAGAGATAGAGGGAGACGCAGAGAAGATAAAGATAGGCAGAAACTAAAGGAGAGAACAAGATCGTAAATTGAAGCATTCTGCAATATTTAGATTTATCCTTTGTGTAGTTGATATCCAACCAGTGAATGCAAAATGATGAGACACTGAAACTTGAAGTCCCACAAAAAAAAAAAAAAATTGTTCAGGAGCTATCTGTCCGTCAAATGGGTACTTTTTTTTCTTCTATAAACCTTTACACATTTAGGAACTTTTTGATGAGTACTTCACAATAAATTGAATAATGCGATATAGAAGTCTACTCAGAGAAAACATTTGAGAACGGGATTTTTTTTTTTTTTAATTGGATTTTCCTCTTCTTTTTTTTTTTTCTTTTTTTTTTTCTTTTTTTTTTTTTTTTTTCTTTTTTTCTTTTTTTGGCCTGATGGCACAAACACCAAGAGGTCAGACCAGAAAGATCGAGAACGGGATTTTTTTTTAATTGGATTTTCCTTTTTATTTTATTTTATTTTATTATTTTTTATTTTTTTCTGATGGCACCAAGCACCAAGATCTCTACAAACATGGAGCCATTTGCTCAACAATCTGCCTTCCTGGGTAGAGCCAAATCCTAGCCGTTTCAGTCAAACACACACACACACACACACACACACACACACACACACACACACACACACACACACACACATACACACACACACACACATGTGTAGTATCGTTTGTTTTTCACCCCGCCATGTAGGCAGCCATAAACCGCTTTCAGGAGTGCGCATGTTGGGTATGGTCCTGTTTCCATAACCCACCGAACACTGGCATTGATTACAAGATAATACCTGCGTATTGGATCTTCTGCGTGCGTATACACACGTAGGGGGTTCAGGCATAAGCAGGTCAGACCAGAAAGATCGAACAAAATTAATCTCCACCCATAATAGAACAGAATAGAATAAAATATGTCTTTATTACCAAGGAGTATTGGGGGTGGGGATGTGGGGGTTAGTACATAAAAAAGATACGAACATAAATCGAAAATCACACACAAACACAGATACAGTAGAAATTAGGGTACATACAAGTGCATATCAATATAAAAACTTGTGCATACTCACACATGCACGCACTGCACACACACACACACACACACACACACACACACACACACACACACACAACACACACACACACACACACACACACACACACACACACGCACGCACACACACACGCACGCACACACACACACACACACACAAACACACACACACACACACACACACACACACACACACACACACGACACACACACACACACACACACACACACACACGTTTGAACAGAAGCTGCATATTACATGCGATTAACCCATCAGATGCGCCAAGGATCGAACTCTGGCGAGAATTCATCCAGCTCTATATACCCATTCGACCACCGCACCCGTCGAGAGCTGAAATTGCTCGCTGAGTTTGAGGAGGGTTAAGAATTTTCGAATGTCCATAAAAAACAACAACAAAAAACAGCGCAGACCTTCTAAAAATCTTCCAGCGAAGCGAACTAAGTTGTATTTTTAAATTGCGCTGAGAGTGACAGGGTAAGCACAATACAACAGCGCATCATCATCATCATCATCATCATCATCATCATCATCATCATCATCATCATCATCATCATCATCATCATCATCATCATCACCATTACCATCATCATCACCATCATCATCATCATCATCATTATCATCATCATCACCATTATTATTATTATTATTATTATTATTATTATTATTATTATTATTATTATTATTATTATTATTATTATTGTCGTTGTTGTTGTTATTATCGTTGTTGTTATCATTATTCAGTAGTAGTAGTAGTAGTAGTAGTAGTAGTGGTAGTGGTAGCAGTAGTAGAATTATTATTATTATTATTATTATTATTATTATTATTATTATTATTATTATTATTATTATTATTACCATGATGCTCAACTCAGGGAGCTATGAGGCAATAGGATGAATAAGGGGCGCAGGGATGTTGGAGTGCACCGCTTAGCTAGAGGAATATATATATATATATATATATATATATATATATATATATATATATATATATATATATATATATATATGAAGTGTAAATATCCAATATACAGCACCACACCAAAACAAAGATTCGAACCCTGACCACCACTGGTGGAACACTGATGAATCAGACCTCCAACTCCTGACATGATTCTGACTCGGGAGGAATAATATTACCGTCTGTTCTGTACCGTGTTGGTGCGTGACAATCCGCGATAGTGGCCGAGAGAGGGGGGGAGAGGGAGGGAGGCGGGGGTGGGGTGGGGGGGCTTTCGCATGAACTGTCTGGCGCTGTCAAATTAAATCCACGGGAGCTAATAGAATGAAGGGGAGTGACTGCCCCTCCTTGCTCATTGTCAATTCCGCTGCTGGTTGCCTTCCCTTGGTGATGGTGGTGGTGGGCAAGCGTGTCATACGTCATACGTACACCTGCCGTGTCGTTAGGCTTGGTGGACAATAGACTGCAAAGGCTGCTAACTCAAACTCGAATGTTTTATTCGGGATCAAAGGATAAGTTACAACCACCATGCATAGGAGAAGGAGGAGGAGGAGGAGGAAGAGAAGAAGAAGAAGAAGACGACGACGACGACGACGACGAAGAAGAAGAAGAAGAAGAAGAAGAAGAAGAAGAAGAAGAAGAAGAAGAAGGTGCAGATGATGATGAGGAGACAAAGGGAGAAAGGAAAGAGAGACAGAGGGAGAAGGGAAGAGAGAGAGAGAGAGAGAGAGAGAGAGAGAGAGAGAGAGAGAGAGACAGACAGACAGACAGACAGATAGACAGACAGACAGACAGGCACGAGAGAAACCTACAACTCCAAAGAAACTCAGCAGATTTTTTTTTAACCTTTGACGAAAAGAATCATAACGCGGCAATACAGAGAGTGAAAGCAAGGGAGAGAGAGAGAGAGAGAGAGAGAGAGAGAGAGAGAGAGAGAGAGAGAGAGAGAGAGAGAGAGAGAGAGAGAGAGAGCAAAACGTATATATCAGAAAAAAAAAGAAAAAAAAAAAACAAACAAAACAAAACAGCAACTAATGAATTATGAGAACAGGGCTACATGCATATATATAAACTGTGTGACACGGCGGCAAGTGGGGCTCATTTCACACGCCAGAGGGTGGGGGGTTACAAGGCGAAATCTTGCGCACATGACCTCTTTCAAAGACCCGATCCATCACAGAGGCGAAAGCTTTTTTTTTCTTTCTTTCTTTCTTTCTTTCTTTCTTTAGGCGGAGGATGCTTTTGAGGCTCGCCGGGAGCTGCGCTTAGTCAACGTTCTCAACGAAGCGTGGTATTGAAGACGAAGATGATAGATATAGAAGGAAGTCATAGATGAGGAAAAAAGCAAGAAAAACAAACAAACAAAAAACAAAAAAAAAAACGAGCGTCATACACCACTGCACAGAACACTTAAGCATAAGCGTGCCTATATACGTATATCATAATTATGTTGCACGTGCAGAAAGACGAACGCAATGCTTATTATTTTTTCAAAGGAAGCGCGCGCTCCCTCACACACAAGACACTCTCACTCACCTCACTCACTCACTCACTTCCACACGGCACAATAGACACACAGAAACGAAACACACACACACACACACACACACACACACACACACACGCACACACGCACGCACGCACGCACACACACACACACACACACATACACACACACACACACCCACATGCAATACAGGAATCTATGGTGAACTTTCTTTCTTCTTTGCTGCTCCTCACATCTGGAACAATTCTTTTTTCTGCTTTTCGCTCATCACTAAAAACTCATCTTTTTTAAAACCTATCTATAAGCAATATCAGCTTCCTTGTTCTCCAGCACCACCCATATCAGCTCACGTTGGATGTATGTAGAGTGGGAAAGGGAAAGTGTGTGGGGCGGGGGAGGAGGGGGTGGTTGAGAAAGAGTAAAGCGC
>NC_134882.1:7158551-7166051 GCF_041734735.1 Babylonia areolata
GGCCCAACAACATGCCCAAATTACCGTTTTCCGATCTTTCAAAACGAGAACCAAACTCCAAAAATTTTTTAACAAGCATCAAATTTTAATCGGCGTGGGTGACGACTATAAGGGTATTGAAATCCTTCTCGATTTCTTCTTCGGGGAGATGAAGTTTGCCACCAAGTGATGGAGTTTTGTTTCCAAAGCTGATTGGTGACAGAATGGAGACATAGGAGGTGGGGGTGGGAGGTGGTGTTTGGCAACAGTAGAAAGGTGGTCCAGTGGTATAAAGCGTCCACCTAGGAAGCGAGAAGAATCTGAACGCACCGGTTCGAACCCCACACCTACTAATATCGTCTCCCCCTTCTCTAGGATTTGGTGGGTGGTCTGGACGCTTGTCTTTCGGATAAGATCAGAAACCGAAGTACCCAAGGCAACAAAGCGATTGTCCCTGGCAAAATTCTGTAGGAAAAAAAAAGAAAACCAAAATTATCTTGACTCGAAAGCAAACAAAACTGAAGGTAGACACAACACATGGACTGCACTGCACTTCAGCAATGTGCCCTCCCTGGGGAGAGCAGCCCGAATTTCATGCAGAGAAATAACATTATGTTGTGAAAAAAAAGGAGTTAATACAACAGAATAAGCTGAAGTTGGGAAAAGGGGGAAGGAGATGGAGAATAGGAAACAAAGTGAAGTGGAGTGATGGCCTAGAGGTAACGCGTCCGCCTAGGAAGCGAGAGAATCTGAGCGCGCTGGTTCGAATCACGGCTCAGCCGCCGATATTTTCTCCCCCTCCACTAGACCTTGAGTGGTGGTCTGGACGCTAGTCATTCGACTTGACTTACTTGACTTATTCCTCTTGATTCCGTGGGGAACATAGGGCCGCAACAACACTCCTCCAACGCACCCGGCTCTGACTGGTCCTCTTCAGTTCGGCCCACGTCATTCCGGCCGCCCTTGTCTCTGCCTCAATGCTTCTCCGCCAGGTCTGCTTCGGACGGCCAACTTTCCTTTTCCCCTGAGGGTTCCAATCAAGAGCCTGTCTTGTGATGTTTGTTGCAGGCTTGCGTAGTGTATGGCCTATCCATCCCCTTTTCCGTTTCTTGATTTCCGTCTCCAGTGGGGCCTGTTTTGTTATGTTCCAAAGTTCTTCATTGGAGACAACCTCTGGCCATCTGATGTTCAGGATGTTTCTTAGACATCTGTTGGTGAATGTCTGAAGCTTGTGGGTGCTGGTCTTTGTCACTCTCCACGTCTCTGAGCCATAGAGTAGAACCGACTTCACGTTGGTGTTAAAAATCCGGATCTTGTTGCGGATTGAGAGGGCTGTCGATCTCCAGATTGGTCGAAGGGTGTTGAAGGCGTGTCTTGCTTTGTTGATACGGCTCTTGATGTCTTCGTCCGTCCCCCCGTCTTTGCTGACAACACTGCCTAAGTAGACAAACTTGTCAACCTCCTTGATGTTCTCTTGGTGTAGTTGCACTGGATCTTGCTTCTTGTTGTTGACCCTCATGACCTCTGTTTTCCCAATGTTGATTTGGAGTCCAGTCTTCTCAGCTTCTTCTGCCACACGACATAGTTTCTCCTGCGCATCTTGCTGCCTGTGGGAGAGAAGACTTATGTCATCTGCGAAGTCTAGGTCCTCCAGCTGTTTAGTAAAAGTCCACTGGATGCCTGTCCTCCGATCTGCTGTAGACTGCCTCATGACCCAGTCAACCACCATCAGGAAAATGGTCGGTGAGAGCAAACAACCCTGACGGACGCCGGTTTGCACACTGAAAGGTTCCGTCAGTTTCCCATCGTGGATCACTTGACAGGTGGCGTCTTCGTACATCTGCTGGATGATGGTTACAAACTTTGGTGGAAATCCATAGTGGTACATCAGTCTCCAGATGACATCTCGGTCGACACTGTCAAAAGCTTTTTGAAAGTCGACGAAGACTGTGTACAGGGGGTCTGCCACTCCAGGGACTGCTCGATGATGATGCGCATGGTTGCGATGTGATCCGTGCACGAGCGATCTTGTCGGAAGCCTGCTTGTTCGTCCCGAAGTGTCTTGTCCAAAGCGTTCTTCAGTCTCTCAAGGATGATTCTGCTCAGTACCTTGCCCGGAATAGACAACAGCATGATTCCCCGCCAGCTGTTGCAGGATGAAAGGGTCCCCCTTTCTTTGGCAGCTTTACAAGATGTCCTCTTTTCCAGTCTTTTGGCACTCGCTCCTGTTCCCAGATCTTGCAAAGGAGAGGGTGCAGCATCTCAGTTGAAGTCTGGATGTCGGCCTTCAGAGCTTCAGGTGGAATTCCATCTGGCCAGCTGCCTTTCCTGACTTGAGGGACTTGATGGCCTTGACGATCTCGGTCTTGCTGGGAGGGTTGGTGTTGATGTCGAGGAGCTTGGTAGGTGGCGGGATGTCTGGTGGGGGCGGGTGGTGCTGGTCGGTTGAGCGTTTCTTTGAAATGCTCCGCCCATCTTGCTCTCTGCTGTTCTTCGCCAAGGATGGTGTTTCCGTCTTTGTCCTTGACGGGCCGGCTTGGGTTGTTGTTTTTCCCGGAGAGTGTCCTGGTGATCTCATACAGGCGCTTCATGTTCCGCTGACCTGCTGCACTCTCAGCTTCTGCTGTCAGTTCCTCGATGTAGGTTCTTTTATCTTTTCTCGCACTTCGCTTTACTTGTCGGTTCATCTCCCAGTACTGTGCTTGTAGCTCATGTCTCTCGGCTTGATCTTGCGTGCAGTTGATCTGGTCTTTCAAATGCTTCCTCTCAGTGATGAGTGTCCAGGTGTCTGTTGATAGCCACTCTTTGTGCTTCCTCGTTTTCTTGCCCAGGACTGTTTTGCAAGTTGTTGTCCAGGTCTCTCGAAGGCTATGCCAATGTTCTTCTATTGAGTCCTCTGGGAGTTGGGAAAGCACACTGAACTTGTTCCTCAATTCAATCTTGACTCTTCTGCCTTGGGTTTCTCCTTCAAGCTGTGCACGTTGTACTTGTGCGATGGTCTTGCAGCCTGGTCGTTGTAGGCCTTCAGCTTGGTTTTGAGTGCTGCCACACCCAGGTGGTGATCCGATGCTGCGTCTGCGCCGCGCTTTACCCTGACGTCGTGCAGGCTTCGTCTCCACTTACGACCGATGTGATGTGGTCGATCTGGTTCTCGGTCTTGCCGTCAGGGGAAACCCACGTGGTCTTATGGATGGTCTTGTGGGGGAAACAAGGTGCCTCCAATGACCAGGTCATTGAAGGGCAGAACTCCATGAAAAGTTCTCCATTCTCATTCTGCACTCCAGTGCCGTGTCTGCCCATGATGAGCTCTCTATTTGTGTTGTCGGCGCCTACCTTGGCATTCAGGTCTCCCATGAGGATCTTCATATCTCTTTTGGGTGTCTTGTCTATGACTGCTTGGACTTGTTGGTAAAAATCATCCTTCTCTTCGATGACTGCCACGTTGGTAGGGGCGTAGCACTGAATGATGGTAACTTTCCTGCCCTTGAATTGAAGCGTGCCGTGAGGATCCTTGGTGACATAGGCTCCCAGGACAGCAGTGCTCGTGTTGCTTCGGGTGTCATCAGCAACGCTACTCCGTGGGTGTGGGGTTGGCCTTCTTCCTGTCCAGAGTGGATGATGGTGGTCTCCACTCACTAGTTGCGTTCTTCCTGATCCTGTCCATCTTGTCTCACATAGGCCTAGAATCTTCAAGTTGTATCTTTGCATCTCACGACAGACTTGAGCTGTTTTGCCTGTCTCGTATAGGGTTCTGATGTTCCAGGTCCCTATCCTGGTTTTGGCCTTGGTCGTCAGAAGAGTTGTCGGCGCACTGGCTTCCCAAGGGCTTTCACCAGCTCGCGTCATGGGCTCTACCAGAGAGTACTCCTCCTGGACCAAGCAGTTCTCAGAGTTTGTTGTTGCAGTTTCTGTAACAGTCTTCTTTTTACAGAACCGGGTTGTTAGCCTAATTCAAACCCCCAACCTGGAGGACCAGTGGGTACTATTCGTCTGGTCTCTACCCTTTGACCTGTCTGACTTGGGTGGCCCTACCAGGAGACGAATCTCCCGCCAGCATAGCTCTCAGGGTTATTGAGACACGCAAGCCCCCCAACCACGGCAAGGTTGCACCCACTGGGAGGGCTAGTCATTCGGATGAGACGATAAACTGAGGTCCCGTGTGCAGCATGCACTTAGCGCACGTAAAAGAACCCACGGCAACAAAAGGGTTGTTCCTGGCAAAATTCTGTAGAAAAATCCACTGTGATAGGAAAAACAAACAAAACTGCACGCAAGAAAAAATACAAAAAAAAGGGATGGCGCTGTAGTGTAGCGACGCGCTCTCCCTGGGGAGAGCAGCCCGAATTTCACACAGAGAAATCTGTTGTGATAAAAAGAAATACAAATACAAGTTGAGGGTGAAGGGATTCAAAGACAACAACAACAAAATAAGGAAGGCGGGCCTCGTTGTTTAAGAGAGAACTACTCACATCGGTCAAACGGAGCGTGTGACGCATTGGCAGGGGTTTCCCTGCAGGAGATTTCCTGGGCTGTCCGATGAAATCCAAAACTGGGGGAGGCTAGTGATTGAAAATGAACCAGGACAGCTCCTGCTGTTAAATGGCCAGTGACGGCATTTTTTCATGCCCACGCGCCCTACCCCCTGAACACAAAATACACATTAAATATGATATTTAAAATCAACATGGGGGAAATAAGGAGAAAAAGAGAGTATGCAAGGGAGAGTGAGAGTAAGAGAAAGAAAAACAGACAGACGGACAGAGACGCAGGCAGAGCATAGTCGAAACATTGATTAAAGAAAACTGAGAAATTAGTATATCTAGACAGTTCCAAAACACTTAGCATCTGAATTCCATGCTTAATCTCCAAATTATTTGTACGTTTAACAGCACGGCTATTCAAGCTTACTTGTACGTCCTCAAAACGTGCGAACTATCAAGCTGGTGTCTTTTGAAGAAATGCCCGACAAACGCATTTAATCATTAAGAAGAAGAAGCAGAAGAAGAGGTTATTCCGCAAAATAACATCTGGGTTTGTGAGCTGGTTCTCACTCCCACAAATCAGATCGCCTCTACAGATAGTTAAAAAGATAAGATGGAAGGTCCCCAACAGCCTTTTTTTCCACAGCCATCAGAACAGTGACTCCATATCCACTGTGTCAGGGGCTCGGCATAGGAAGGCGGTGCCCAATCTTCAAGTACTTGCCATTTCAACCTTCCGCTACCGAAGTCAGGCATGCACCCATTCACACCTTGGGTGGATGGAGTGAAGACAAAGCAAGAGTAAAGGGCATTTTCCTAACCACACAATACTACTGTCCTCATCACTGCTGAACACTGGATCCAGAAGTCAAGTTGCTCATTCGTTTTTCGGTTTTATTTGTCGATGAGCATTTGTCTTTTCTAAATGTTATATTTTTTTGTACTGAACATTCTCCTTTTTATAATGATTAAAACGTTCACATGCGCGCGCACACACTCTCACACACGCAGGCATTCACACACGCACGCGCGAGCGCGTGCACACACACACACACACATAACGATGCATGCACACGCACGGGCACACACACACAACACACACACACAACACACACAGAGTTGTTTCACTCTAAATCATATGCATAATGTAATAGTATCTTACCCACATGTTTTTGTTTTTTTTGTGTGTGTGTTTTTTTGTTTTTTTTTCTTTTTACATAATAATTGATGTGTGTATGGTGATAAGTAAAGGGTGTGTCAGTTTGTTTTTTGTTTTTTTTTCTCTTTGATTTTTGCTGACGGGTATTTTATTTTTAGTGAGCCTAAAGAGAGTCTTATGTTTTGGTTGAAGCAGACAATAAAGTGTTTTGAATTGAATTGAATTGAAAACCGATTCTGCTACAGCTCTTCTCTAGAACAGGCAAATGAGCAATCTGATCAGCTTGTCCGCCACGTCCAAAAGCCCATGCTGCTGTCCTAAAACGCCACCCTTAAACTTCTCCCCTCAAACTTTTTTTTTTTTTTTTTTCTCTCTCTCCTTAGCTCTATCACAGCTAAATAGCTGGTTGCGTGTTAACTTTTTTTCCCCCATTGCTTGGAGCATGATTGTACTTTGGGCGACTGGAATTCTTTCTTGCACGAGAGAGGGTTTCAATGTTGAATTATCTTCCAGCTAATGTGTGCTGATTGACAATATTGATTCTTATTCCCTGGCGGGGGGAAATTACGTTTACGTGATGAGAGGTTTTCTCCAAGTTAATCGAATACAGAAGGAGAACGGGGGTCGGGGGTGCGGGGGGGAGGGGGGGGGGGGGTCGGGGGGGGGCAGGAAGGAGGTGTAGTTTGGTGATAGGTGGGAGTTGAAAAATAAGGAGAAGAAGATAAAAAGCAAGCAACAATGAAAATAGAATGAATGGAATGTGAAAGACAGTAGGAAGGGGGTGGGGGTGAGAGAGAGTGTGGGTGTAGAGGGAGGGAGAGAGAGACAACGATATAGACATAGAGAGAGAGAGAGAGTAGAGAAGAGAAAGACAAGAGGGAGACAGAGTAAGTGATTGAGTGTGTGTGTGTGAGTGTGTGTGTGTGTGTGTGTGTGTGTGTGTGTGTGTGTGTGTGTGTGTGTGTGTGTGTGTGTGTGTGTGTGTGTGTGTGTGTGTGTGTGTGTGTGTGTGTGTGTGTGTGTGTGCGTGTGTGTGTGTGTGTGTGTGTGTGTGTGTGTGTGTGTGTGTGTGTGTGTCTGTGTGTGCGTCTCTGTGTGTGTGTGTGTGTGTGTGTGTGTGTGTGTGTGTGTGTGTGTGTGTGTGACAAATTGAGATGGAGAGAAAGAGGGTGAGAGGGGAAAAGTGAAATAAAACTATGACGGCAAATAACCATCATGCAATAAGACAATTTCAACAAGCTGATTGATGACAACAGCGGGAAAAATGGGGGAAGGGTGGTAATTCTGAATTCTGCAGAAGATCACGAGCTGGAAAAGGGTTACAAATGAAGAGGAATATAACAACGTTTATGTTGAAGGAGTCAGAGAAAAAAAAAAAAGGAAGAAAGGCCTGATTATTTGATACACGTCGTTCACAAAAAAAAGTTAATGACCGCTTGATGAAAGTAGGTATGTTTTCGTGAAATGTCAAAAACGAACCCACCCCATCGCCCGAGGAAAAAAACAAAACAAAACAAAAACGAACGCTTGCCCTTAGATAAACAAACGGGGACTGTCTACTGACCATGAAGAAATAATGAAAAAAAACATGATGAACATCTAAGAACTTGGGGTAGAGGATGATGAACCACACACCGCAACACCACGCATAGGTTTCGGTTCCAGTTTGGGATATGCATCCCAAGACTCTTGCTGTACGCTAGTTCTGCAGTGTTCAAACTCAGGACCGGCCACAACCGCCTCAACCACCACTTCTACACTAAATAAAAACAAAATTAAAAAATCCGCATTCGCCACTCACTCAGCACTGTACCCCTGTGGGACTGACAGCCAAACAATAGATCACTTCCTGCAGTTCTGCCCCCTCCATGAGGTTCTCAG
>NC_134882.1:7171051-7173551 GCF_041734735.1 Babylonia areolata
GTTGACTTTGGCTCGGGAGAACGGTTGACTGAAAGTATATAACCCTGTCGCTCACGTGATCATAACAGGCACGCACTGACAATACAGATTTTCGCTGACAGGCTGTGAACTCCAGAATGAAACATAAGTATTATGCTTGAGAGAGAGGGGGACAGACAGACACAGAGAGAGAGAGAGAGAGAGAGAGAGAGAGAGAGAGAGAGAGAGAGAGAGAGAGAGAGAAGAAGAAGAAGAAGAAGAAGAAGAAGAAGAAGAAGAAGAAGAAGAGAAGAAGAAGAAGGAGAAGAAGAAGAGGAGGAAGAAGAAGAAGAAGATGATGATGATGATGATGATGATGATGGTGATGATGATGACACAATGACACACGTGAGTGTGTGTGTGTGTGTGTGTGTGTGTGTGTGTGTGTGTGTGTGTGTGTGTGTGTGTGTGTGTGTGTGTGTGTGTGTGCGTTCGGTCTTATCCGCGCGTTCGGTCCACAGAAAAAATGAAAACTTGCGATAAGGGATTTTATTATGCCTGAACGCACACAAACACACACACACACACACACACACACACACACACACACACACACACACACACACACACACACACACACACACACACACACACACACACACACACACACACACACACACACACACACACACACATACACACACACGCACAACAGACACACACACACACACACAACACACACACTCACACATACACACACACACACACACACACACACACACACACACACACACACACACACACACATACAGACACACACACACACACACACACACACACACACACACACACACACACACACACACACACACACACACACACACAAGCCGAAAAAAACTTGGTGGAGAAGAGAAGGATAATCTAGTTACTGAAAGGAATATTCCCGTAAATTAAACTGTACGCGGGGCGATTTGCAATATTGGCCAGCGCCGTTGCGCGAGCTGTCTGGCGCTGTCAAATTAAATCCACGTGGGGGTAATGGAATGAAAGGGAGTGATCGCCCCTCCCGCTGTTCTCTACCGGCTTGGACTGCCAAGGGCTGAGGGCTCAACGTTCCGATATTTATGGGAGAACATATTTCATAACAACGATAGGAACACAGAGCGATGGAGTGGGCTTACAGAGCGAGAGAGAGACAGAGACACAGAGACAGAGACAGACAGACAGACATAGCGAGAGACAGACAGAGACATAGCGAGAGATAGACAGAGACAGAGACAGAGCCAGAGAGAGAGAGAAACAGAGAGAGAAAGCATGACACAGTGTGACCATTATGAATCATTCGCCTGTAATAATCCCTGCCATGTGCAAATAATTGAAATGAGTAATATCTGAGCAGTCGGAGATAGAGAGAGAGAAAAGAAAGAAAGAAAGAAAGAAAGAAAGAAAGAAAGAAAATGTAATAAATGTGTCAGGTATTTCTGGATGCATAACAGCGAAAGAAAATATTAATAACAGCACCGAGAACACCACTACCAACAACAAAGCCACCAACAGCAAACGTTTCGGATATTAGTCCACGGCAAGAATATTTCAGATTAAAAAAAAAAAAAATTGTTCTGCTTGCTGAATGGTCATCCCTGAACTTTACAGATTTCTCCGCAATGGCATATCTTACAGAACGGTGTACCTAGACGTACCTGTCTAGTATGATTCCAAGCTAATATGCCTGGGTCTTTGACATTGCTCTGACCTACAGTAGATATCTGTGTGCTGATAGAAAAAAAAATGTTTGTGACTTTGGTTCTGACAGTAGACATTTGTTGTGAAGTGTTGTTCATCGATTTAATGTTCTTTTCATTGAGAACGACATGAAACAGTCAGCCATTTGTCATCTATTTTTCTCTCTCCACAATCTTCCTGCACCTGTGCATACCGACACTCCCTGTTTCCTTTATCAATTTAGTCATCTGCGGGCGAAATAGCCGATTGATTAAAAAGCGTTAGACTTTCAATCTGAGGGTCCCGAGTTCGAAACTCGGTAAAGGCGCCTAGTGTGCAAAGGGTTGAGATTTTTTTCCCGTTCTTCCAGACCTGCTAGTGCCTGAACCACCTTCGTGTGTGTACGCACGCAGAAGATCAAATGAACGTTGAAAATCCTGTAATCCATGTCAGCGTTCAGTAAGTTATGGAAACAAGAACCTTCACAATATGCATATCTCTGAAAACGGAGTATGGCTGCCTACATGGCGGGGGTAGATAAGTCTGGAATCTGATTGAATGACACATGACACGAATAATGATCGCCCCACAATGGCAGCCGTCAGTCGGCTCTACCCAGGTAGGCAGGCTGTTGTGCAAATGACCCCGTGTGTGTAAAGCTCTTAGAGCTTGGTCTCCGATCGAGGATGGGAGATATATAAGTGTCCATATCATCATCATGGGTGTGTGTGTGTGTGTGTGTGTGTGTGTGTGTGTGTGTGTGTGTATCACAGATTGACAAAAGTTTACATTTGGGCCAACAGCAAAGTGAGATCTGTAT
>NC_134882.1:7183551-7196051 GCF_041734735.1 Babylonia areolata
TTGGTGGTAGAGTGACACAGTGAGACAGGCATACATACATAATTTTAAAAAAAAAGAAGAGAGATACATAAATAAGTCATATGATGATACTAATACTAACAATAATACTAACACTGGTACTACCACTAATATCAATGATGTCTTGCACTCACGAGGCGATCACTGAGGCGTGTAAACTATTTCTATTTTGTTAACCATTTACATTTTAACACAGCCAGTGCAAAGCTACAAGTTTCCATTTTCATTCACCCTCCTTATCGTTTGTTCGTTCTTTTGCTTAATGTCTATCCACATTTTATACGAAAATCCATCATCTCCCCCATCCCACCCATGCCTTAAATCATCACTACTTTCCCTGTTCCTCTGTCCTTAATCAGCATTTAAAAAAAAGGAAAAAAAAAAGAAGAATATAAACGAAATAAAATAAACTAACTAGTCAACCAGTAGAATTACAACAAAGAGCCAATTGGGCTCCAAATTAAACTCTGAACTATTTCAAAGACATGTTGATTATCATATAAGGCATTTCTAATCACAATCTAATCTAATCTAATCACAAACACACACACACACTCTCTCTCTCTCTCTCTCTCTCTCTCTCTCTCTTTGTCCCTTTTTATTATTTTTTTTTCTTCTCAAGGCCTGACAAAGCGCGTTGGGTTACGCTGCTGGTCAGGCATCTATCTGCTTGGCAGATGTGGTATAGCGTATATGGGTTTGTCCGAAAGCAATGACGCCTCCTTGAGCTACTGAAACTGAAACTGTCCCAGCCTCTCTCTCTCTCTCTCTCTCCCTCAATCAGACCGGTCATGTGATATAGGTATCAAACAGTTTACAGTCACAGGAGAAATGTGAAGACTTTCACAGTGAAAAGCTGTGGCCGTGTGGGCCACTCCACTCCGACAGTCTGTTCGGTGTAAGTCATCTGTGGGTCTTTTACGTCCTTCCTTTTACGGCTGGTGCGAACACTTTGAAATGTTAGACTGTGTTTGTTGGATTTGATTTGGCTTTTGAATTGTTGTTGCTGTTGAAATGATGTTTACATAGTCGTCTAACCGAGTCTGTGTGTCTGTGTCTGTGTCTGTCTGTTTCTGTCTTTGTATTTGTCTTTGTCTCTGTCAGTCTGTCAGTCCGTGCGTCTGTCTGTCTCCCTGTCTCTGTCTGTCTGTCTCTCTCTCTGTCCATCATCGGTCCAAAAACTCATTAGTCGATTAAAAAAAATAGTATAAGTTTTATGAGGAAAAAAAGCATATATAAAAAGGACGGGCTACATTTGGATGGCCAGTCCCCACATTGTCATTATATGATGTGTTCGTACTGATGTGATGTGTTTTGATGTTCAGGCATTCATGATTATATCATGATATATATGTTATTTATTATGTGTTTGTACTGATATGATGTGTGTCGATGTTACATGCGTAAGTATTTATTACATGATTTTTATGTACTTTGTTTTATGTGAACTGCCCAAACCTTGGACACAAACATTGTCCCCCTGTCACATGTACCTTAAGCTAATGACAAAGTGCCAAAGTGTTGTCGCAAATTTCTTATTGGACTATGTTGTTTCTATTCTTTTTCTTTTTTTCTTTTTTTTTTCCTTTCCGTTCCATTTTATCTGTTTTGCACCATTTTGTTCTGATTAGTACCTACTATGTTGGTAGAGCTTTACAGTTTATGACATTAAACATTAAACACTGGCTGTGTTAAAATGCAAATGGTTACCAAAATAGAAATAGTTTTCACGCCTCAGTGATTGCCTCGTGAGTGCAAGACATCATTAATATTAGTGGTAGTACTAGTGTTAGTATTATTAGTATTAGTATTAGTATCATCATATGATTTATTAATCTATCTCTTTTTTTTAATTGTGTATGTATGCCTGTCTCACTGTGTCATTCTACCACCAATCCCCCACCCCCACCACCACCCCACCCCAGCCCCACCCCTGTCTTCTCTTCTTTTCTTTTTTTTCTTTTTTCCTTAATTACCTCGCTTTTTAGCTTCTCTTTCTGTACTCTTCTTCTTCTTCTTCTTCTTCTTCTTCTTCTTCTTCTTCTTCTTCTTCTTTCCGTTACACGACCAACATCGACTTGCCGATGACTCTGTCTTGGTTCATGCAGGCTGGGTATTTTCATGTCTCCATAACCCACCGAACACTGACATGTGCTACAGGATCTTTACCGTGCGTATTTGATCTTCTGCGTGCGTACATACACGAAGGGGGTTCAGGCACTGTCAGAGCTGCACATATGTTGACCTGGGAGATCGGAAACAATCTCCACCCTTTACCCACCAGGCGCTGTTACCGTGATTCGAACCCGGGACCCTCAGATTGAAAGTCCAACGCTTAAACCACTCGGCTATTGCTCTCTCTCTCTCTGTATGCATGTATGTTATTTGTTTGGGTTTTTTTTTTTTTTTGTTTGTTGGTTGGTTTTGTGTGTGTGTGTGTGTGTGTGTGTGTGTGTGTGTGTGTGTGTGTGTGTGTGTGTGTGTGTGTATGTGTGTGTGTGTGTGTGTGTGTGTGTGTGTGTGTGTGTGTTGTGAGTATGATGTGTGTGTGTGTGTGTGTGTGTGTGTGTGTGTGTGTGTGTGTTGTGAGTATGATGTGTGTGTGTGTGTGTGTGTGTGTGTGTGTGTGTGTGTGTGTGTGTGTGTGTGTGTGTGTGTGTGTGTGTGTGTGAACGCATGCTTGTCCACTTCGTGTCTGTCTCTCTTTCTCGCTGTGTGTATACTGTATGCGAACCTGCCTGTCTGCCTTCCTGACTGTTTGAATACAGCATCACATCGATTTTAACGCCGCGGCATCGACCACTGCGCGAAATTCATTTATAATCAACACATACATTCAGTCTGCAGTGCCATGGCAGAATTTCATCTGTCAAAACTTTCGAGTTTTGGAGAGTTCTGTCTCAGAAACAGTTCCTTTCAATGGCTTTTGATCAACTGATTTTTAAAAGTCTAATTCTTATACGGCACTTTTCATTCGATTTGTTTTTTGTTTTTTTTCAGAAAATCAAAGAGCAATGAGGGAGCTGTGGTAAGGAAGAGGAAGAAGAGGGGGAGGAAGAGGAGGAGGAGAAAGAAGAGAAAGAGGGGAGGAGGAGGTGGTGGAAGAGGAGGCGGAGGAAGCGGAGGACGAGACGAGGGAGGAGGAGGAGGAGGAGGAGGAAGAGGAGAAAGAAAGGAGGAGACGGTGGAGGAAGAGGGCCACGAGGAGGAGGAGAAAGACGGGAGGAGAAGGAAGAAGAAGCAGAGGAGGAGGAGAAATAATAGGAGAAAGAGGGGCAGGAGGAGGTGGAGAAAGAGAAGTAAGAAGGGAAGGAGGAAAAAGATGTGGAGGAGGAGGAGAAAGAGATGGAGGATGGGGAAGAAGAAGGAGGAGGAAGAGGAGGAGAAAGAGTAGGAGAAAGAGGGGCACGAGGAGGAGAAAGAGGGGAAGAGGAGGAGAAAGAAACAGAGGATGAGGAAGAAGAAGAGAGGAATGAAGAGGAAGAGAAGGAGAAAGAGTAGGAGAAAAGGAGAAAGAGGGGCAGGAGGAGGAGTACAAAGAGGGGAGGAGGAGGTGGAGGAAGAGGAAGAAGGAGGAGAAAGAGTAGGAGAATGGGGAGGAGAAAGAGTAGGAGAAAGATGGGCAGGGGGGAGGAAGATGAGGATAAAGAAGGAGAGGAGGGAAGAGGTGGAGGAAGAGGATGAAGTGGAGAAGGAGGAGAGAGAGGTGGAAGAGGAGGAGGAGAAAGAGCAGGAGAATGGGGAGGAGAAAGAGTAGGAGAAAGAGGGGCAGGAGGGGGAGGAAGAGGAGGATAAAGAAGAGGAGGAGGAAGAGGTGGAGGAAGAGGAAGGAGTAGAGAAGGAGGAGAAGGAGAGAGGGAGGAGGGGAAAGAGTAGGAGAAAGAAGGGGAAACAGTGACATTAACAAAGGGAGGGTGGGTGGGGATGGGGTGGGGTCATTATATCAGTACAGTATGCATGTTATAGTCATGGATACGTGAATGGAAATTTGACATTTACAACACTAAATAGATGTGTGAGAGAGAGAGAGAGAGAGAGAGAGAGAGAGAGAGAGAGAGAGAGAGAGAGAGAGAGAGAGAGAGAGAGAGAGAGAGAGACAGAGAGACAGAGAGAGACAGAGAGAGAGAAAGAGAGAGCAAACACACTAAATCAGAAACTGGAGACGGCCACTAAGCTGTGGAGATAATGAATGAATAGGGAGTTCGCACGGACATTTTAAAGTGCATCAAAAAAGACCTCTTTTTTTTTCTTTTGTTTTTACTTAAAGGGCGTAAAAAAAAAGAAGAAAATTCAAGGGGATAAAAAGCGCAACAACAAAAGTGTTTATAGGGTAAAAAAAAAAAAAAGAGAACAATCTTTTTTCTTTTATTTTTAATGAAAAACTTTTTTGTTTGAAGACCCTTAAAAAAAACCCAAAACTTTCGTAACATCTAGCGAAATGTTGCTAAAAAAAAAAAAAAAAATCCAAATAAAACAAAGAGAGAAAAAAAGGCGTCTGTTGATTCGGTTTACCAGATTTCGAAGTAGGCATGGAAAACACAATATTCCAGTAATCCCAACTCCCATGACTCGTTTTTGGAATGCAATTTTTGTTGTTGTTGTTGCTTTTTTTGCTTTTTTTATGATTCTTTTACTTTGGTTTGGTTGGTTGGCTTCCTTCTTCCGATAGTTTGGGGTTTTCAGTCGATTTGTTTTATTCTATTTTTCTTCTTTTTTTTGTTAAATTCGGGGTGGTGGTGGTGGTGGGGTAGGGGTGGGGGTGGGGTGGGGTCTTCTATTGCGCTATTTTATTTGTCTCTTTTTTTCCGTTTGGTTGACTCTTATTTCGATCTCTCTCTCTCTCTCTCTCTCTCTCTCTCTCTCTCTCTCTCTCTCTCTCTCTCTCTCTCTGCCTCTGTCTGTCTGTCTCTCTCTCTCTCTCTCTCTCTCTCTCTCTCTCTCTCTCTCTCTCTCTTCCCTTCATTTATATATGCTATTTGTAATGTAGATTAGCAAGGACAGACTGGAAGAATAGACTGTGCCTAAACTTTTAATCCTTAAATAAAAACGTTTTGAGTTCTGAGTTCTGAGTTCTCTCTTCTGAGTTCTCTCTCTCTCTCTCTCTCTCTCTGTCTCCCTCTCTGTCCCTGTGTGTGTGTGTGTGTGTGTGTGTGTGTGTGTGTGTGTGTGTGTCTGTGTGTCTGTGTGTCTGTCTGTTTCTGTGTCTCTATGTCTGTCTAACTGTCTGCCTCGCTACCGACTTTCACAGTCTCTGCCTTAGCTATTTGGCGCTGTTTTATTTTTTTTTTATTTTTTTTTTCAGGAAGTAAAAACCAAATCTGTTTCTTGTTCCCCTGTCCGATGCCCTAAAGTGGGAATGGGATTTCTCAGAGCCCCCCTGTAATCTTGCTAATCCTCCTTGGAGAAGACTTCACGAGTTGGAACGCTTTAAAAACAAGCAATAGATAGCCAACATCACTGAGGAGAGAGTTTAAAAAGGAAAAGGGACTTCTTCTCTACGCCGTCCAATCTAAAAGACAAAAAACAAAACCAAAAAAAAAACACTAACACGCACACAAAACAAGGAGTTCCAGTTAACTCAACCCAGATTTCAATGTGCTTTTTGTGTCTGATTGTCTACTCAGTGGCTTTTTTTGTATGTATGTCTGGTTTGTATGTTTGTCTTGTTAGCTGGGCTGACTCTCTCTCTCTCTCTCTCTCTCTCTCTCTCTCTCTCTGTGTGTGTGTGTGTGTGTGTGTGTGTGTGTGTGTGTGTGTGTGTGTGACTTGAGAGAGAGACGCAGTGTCTCGCTGAGAGAGAGAGAGAGAGAGAGAGAGAGAGAGAGAGAGAGAGAGAGGAGGGAAAGAATGTTGAAGACGCCAGTTAATCATTGTTGACACGGCACACAGGTCCATCAAACAACCACACATTCACGCACACACACACATACACACATACACACACACACACGCACGTACAAGCGCACACACGCATACACACGCACGCATATGCATACAGAAACCACACACACACACACACACACACACACACACACATACACACACACACGCACACACACACACACACACACACACACACACACACACTTGACCCCCTCCATCCTTCCATCTCCCCATCTCACACCCCCACCCCCCTCACTTCCCACCCACCCACCAACACAGACAGACCGCAAACACTCATGTTCCGATGGTCACTACCCCCCCGTCACACAACTGACCAACGACACAAAGACACCAAAAAACCCCATGAGAACTGGACTTCCTTCTGAACTCAAAACCACACGCGTTGGAAAACCCATCAATCACACAATGCCAAAACTCTCCCCCACACTCCCACTCAAACCCCTCACACTCTCCCCCATTACCCCCATCCCACCCCCACTCTAAGACCTTTTGTCCGCAGAGACAAAAATACCATTGTGGTCATAAACCACAAGCCGAACCCCCCCCCCCCCCCCCCCCTCCCCCCACACACACACACACCACCACCACCCATCCCATCCCCACACTACCACCACCACCCCTTTCCCCCAAACCCCCTTCCCTCCATCCTTGACCACCACACTAGTCCAACATCCCGTGTCTTCCTCTGGAAGACTCAAGACCTTCAGACGCTCACACCAAACAGCGTTGTTGACCTTAAACTACAACCGCCACATCATCACCCCTCTCTCCCTCCTCCCTCCTGCTAACCCTCACCCCACCCCACCCCTCCCCTCCCCATCCTCTCTCACAGGTGACCCTGTTCGTTCCACCGCCATCCAACTGCCCAACGTCAAGACCTTCGGTCGAACACAAGACAGACAGCACAGAAATGCCATTGTGTCCATAAACCACAGCGAGAGAGAGAAAAAAAAAGAGAGAGAGAAACAGAACTGTCTGACAACGAAAACGCTGAAACACCAAACGCTTGTTCAACCGTTTCGAAACAAGTACTGGGAAGCTACAGAAGAAGTGAAGTCCCTTCAAGGTCCGAGCTGGACCTTAAGTTTCAGTTTCAGCAAGCACATCCATCACCATCTACCGTGGAACTGTGTCGGTCTTGTCTTATCACAGAGTCTGCTGTAAGGCTTTCTTTTCAGCACAAAGCGGTTGGAGAGTTGGTGTGTGTGTGTGTGTGTGTGTGTGAGAGAGAGAGAGAGAGAGAGAGAGAGAGAGAGAGAGAGAGAGAGAGAGAGTGTGTTTGTGTGTGTGGGGGGGAGGAGGGTGTAGAAGCAGAGCTGACCAATGAATCGAATCAGACACAGGTTTACAGCATGGAAACATATTGGATCGGGTTACAGAACATGGTGGAAAAACCGGTGGGGGTACGGGGAGAAGTTATACCGTTGTGATGGATATCTCAGACTAGGGAGGGAGGGAGGGTATAGGTTATTTGTGACCTTGGCGGCGTTAGTGGTCATTGCCGCCTGTATGTCGTCTGGGACCTGCAAACCGTATCCCATGACCGTTATCTGGCTATCCTTCCCCAGTGGTCAGTGCCGACGATTTTGAGTCTTGGAAACCGATTATTATTATTATTCTTATCATGAGCGGAACGTGCTGTGGCGTGACCGTGACCATGACCGTGACCGTGATCAGAACCGTGACCAAACAAACCGGAAGGATGCTGACTGACTGACTGACTACATGACTTATTAGGCTACATCCCAAAGAACTGTTCCAAAATTCGCGCATCGGGAAGTGGCAAGTCTGGAAACGTTATCGCTATCTTAAAACCTTAATCGTGTGTGTATGTGTGTGTGTGTGTGTGTGTGTGTGTGTGTGTGTGTGTGTGTGTGTGTGTGTGAACTGAGAGAGAGACTCAGTGTCTCGCACAGAGAGAGAGAGAGAGAGAGAGAGAGAGAGAGGGGGGGGGGGGAAAGAAAGAATGATGTTGAAGACGCCAATTAATCATTGTTGACACGGCACACAGGTCCAGCAAACACACACACACACACACACACACACATACACACATTCACGCACACACGCATACACACACGCACGCACATGCGCACACACGCATACACACGCACGCATATGCACACATAATACACACGCACACACATACACACACACGCGCGCGCGCGCAGACACTCGTGTGTGTTTGTGAGTGTGTGTGTGTGTGAGAGAGAGAGAGAGAGAAAGAGAGAGAGAGAGACAGACAGACAGACAGACAGACAGACAGACAGAGAAACTACGACAAATGAAACATGTAAGTCCGTTCGCTGGGTTACATTTCAATAAACATTTTTTTCACCGTGGATTGGTAACGTTTTCCAGCAAGTCGGAGAATGTGGCTGCCTCAATTAATCAAGACCAATAATTATAAACTGAAGCTGGGCGACCATTATAAAACAAGCATGTACATGCACATGCAATGATGTAGATAGCTGTTTGAGTATTGTGCAGGGGAATGGTCATTGTCTGTCATGTCTTAGGGTTAAGCTGACTCGTTAAAAACTATGTTCACTTCATGTGCGCGCGATTAAGCCGGAATCTCCACGAACCTGCTATTGGAACTTCATGCAGAGATATCATCCACCAGTTGGTTTTGGGTATGACACTGCTTGGTTTTAACTATACTAAGCAAACGCGTGTGCGACCATGATCGAACAAACCTGTGTTCTCACGCCATAGAGCTATCTGAGCATCTTATGTGGGTAGTTGTTTCTTCTGATAAGTGTGAATATATGACTTCTTCGTGAATGTAAACATGAATGACCGAAGAACGTGTGTTCTGCAGATGCACGGACAAGAAGGTAATAGATTACTTGTGACACATGAATCTGAATCTGAATCAGAAAAATAAAGATGATGATGAAGATAATGATGATGATGGTGGTGGTGATGATGACGAGGAGGAGGAGGAAGAGGAGGAGGAAAAGGAGGAGGAAGAGAGAGAGAGAGAGAAAAAAAAGACGTCAAAGAAGGAGATGAAGACTACGACAATGGTAATGATTTTGATGATGAAGAAGAATAGGAGGGGTAGGATGGTGAGGAGGATGAGGAGAAGACGAACAAGAAACAGAAGCAGAAGCAGAAGGACAAGAACAAGGATAAATGGGTTTTTTTTCTGTATTTTATCGCATGAAAGTAAGCGTTACCGCCTCACTATTTTGTTATTTGGATTTTTTTTTTTTTTTTTTTTTTTTTTTTTAAAGAATTCGTCTTCTGTTTTTTTTATAACTTTCATTCTCTTTGTTCAGCTCCTTCTGTTGAGATTTTGCGGAAGAAGGAAAAATAAAGTACTGTAACAGTGTCAGGAACTTCCCGTGTCCAGTTATTAACTAAAAGAAAACAAACAATTCCTCCAGGTGATAATCAATTGTTTTTTTTTATATTTTTTATTCTAACTGTTCCTCAAGAATACACAAGTGATCAGACGTTTTGTTTCTCTCTCTCTCTCTCTCTCTCTCTCTCTCTCTCTCTCTCTCTCTCTCTCTCTCTCTCTCTCTCTCTTTTTAATTTTTTTTTTTTTTTACATCTTTAACGAGTTATTGTAGACTGTCGTCGAAGTTATCTTTTCTTCTTCAGCTATTCCCCCAGGAGAACAATAATTGAACATCTTCTTCTTCAAGAAAAGCAAACAAACGCTAATCGTTACCGAAAAGACAAAAAAAACATTAACTGTTCTTCTAGGAAAGTGAGCAGATACTTATGTTTCGTTATTCCTCGAAGAAAAAAAAAAAAAAAAAAAGAACCAGACTTTACTTTCTTTCTTAACTACTCCTCGGAGGAAACATTCGTGTGTTTCGTATCCTGACTAATCTGCGCAGAAAGCAATCATAGTTGTTTTTAGTTTGATTGGTTGCTGTTGTTTTTCTATATCTCTCTTCAAAGAAGGCACAATCAGACGCTAGTTTCGTTTCAACCAATTATTGCTTTTTGTTTTTGATTATACCTTAGACAAGTGAAAGGAACAGACAAGAGGGATATTGGCGGGGGGGAGGGAGGGGGGGGGGGGTTGGGAGGGGGGCTGGTCGGGGGAGGGGTGTGCGGGGCGGGGAAAGGGGGGGGGGGGGGTCTTTGTAGAGGAGAACGAAGAAGAAAATCAATAACAGTGGCGATAGATATTAAAAAAAAAAAAAAAAAGATTTTTAAGTAAACACTTTAGGTCTCTTTTTGATGAGAATGCCACTAAAAATTATTTTTGTAAACAGTGCGTGCATTGCGCTGTTATGGAAATAAGCACTTACAGCTCATGACGAAGAGTCGTGTATGAATTATGCATAAAACGTGATATTTTCTCATGAAACTGATGATGAATCCTTTGATATATTTTTTTTTCTTTCATTCTTAACGCAGTGGTCGTTAGAGATTGAAGTTGGATGAAGAATCCATGCTTCGTATTGTTTGGAATTCATTGACACTTGTTACGACAAATAAAACACCAATAAAGTTAAAAGCAGATTCAGAAAAAAAACCCAAAAAAACAGCGACTCAAAGAGAAGTAAACAATGGCGATAAACCAATTCAGATAATGATGAAAAGCAAAATCAAGGAAATTGGGACGGAAGAGAATTTGAATGAACGTAATAAAGCAATCAAAACAATCACTAAGAGATGAAAGAACGCGAGCAAAGAGCAAAGGAGGAATCGGGGGTCAGGAAAAATACTCAAAAAACAAAAACAAAACTAATTAAAAAAAAATTGATAAAACAACGAACTGGTTAACATTGTCACGCGACAACACGGATTTCCCAGCACTTGTCACGCAACACACACAGGGCGATCACAAACGGGCAAACACAAGCAACCCCTCAACAACAACAACAACAACAACAACAACAACATCCACGCAAATCATCACACAAAGAAAGACAATAATCTCTCTGAGACGCGAAGCTATCCCAGAATTATTCCCATTCTGATTCTTCAGGTCGATGTGGAATTTCCTGTGGTGGTAATGGCAAAGTCGTCAAAAAAACACAAAAAAACAACAACCGAAAAAACAAAAATCATGCAAACGTGATATAAATAATTAACACAATGTGATAAGAAACTCTAGGGAGAGCTGGACAGTACAAGGTCTTCAGAGAAGAAGCCCCCCCCCCCGCCCCCCCTCCCCCCCTCAGTCAAGTGTTTCAGCCCTGAACTCCTTACAAGGAACACAAGTGAAAAGATCAGGCACTGTAACTGAGTGAGTAGTCAGTCGACAGGTGTGTGTGTGTGTGCGCGCGCGCGCGCGCGCGCGTGTGTGTGTGTGTGTGTGTGTGTGTGTGTGTGTGTGTGTGTGATTGTTCTTATCTGCAATCAGTAGTATTGTTTTGGTGTATATATATGCATAATGTGTGTTGTTGTTGTTTGTTGTTTTTTCGTGTCCAGATGTACCTTATTAAGCACTACTGTATTGTTGTTTCATGTTTGGCGCTGAGATCAGTATCAGTTTCAGTAGCTCAAGGAGGCGTCACTGCGTTCGGACAAACCCATATACGCTACACCACATCTGCCAAGCAGATGCCTGACCAGCAGCGTAACCCATCGCGCTTAGTCAGGCCTTGAGAAAAAAAAAAAAAAATCTCTCTCTCTCTCTCTCTCTCTCTCTCTCTCTCTCTCTCTCTCTCTCTCTCTCTCTCTCTCTCTCTCTATATATATATATATATATATATATATATATATATATATATATATATATATATATATATAAGCGTACATACATAAATAAATAAATAATAATTATGATGAACAAAATTATTATGATGATGGGCTAGAGCCCATTATATGGGGCGTTTGTGGGATGTTTTGATCGATCCAACTTGATGAAACTGATGCTCTTGACATTAGAAATAAGTGCGTGAGTAAATAGATAAATGAAATAAGCAAATACAAAGCTAAAACAAACCGAGTGGAGTGAGATAAGTACTGAAAATGAAGATCGTGAGCTTCAATGACCCTACACAAGTTGCCTGAAATCTCGCCCTTGCTGTTTGCAACCGTTTGGGCGAAACGGGTTCAGCCATTTTTTTACACCCGTTTTCCATGGGATTGCTGCCATTACCAAATAACGGACTTGCGCGCGTATGTGTGTATGGGTGTGGTGGGGGGGGGGGGTAGGTAGGGGAAGAGGAATGGTTGGGGCGGGTGGGGACCACAGCGTCTGTTGTGACTGCCAGAGGGTTGCGTGACTGCCAGAGTTCGTTGAAATGCGGGTGCATCGAGCCACGGTTGTCAGGTCCCCAGTTGGCCCTGACATTTTTTTTTTCTATGGAACAGTGAAGGCCAGTGTTGGGGAAAGCTTGTGGTTTTCCGTTGTTAATGAACCTGCAACGATTGATGGATTGATGGAGTGTCGTGTCGTGTGTGTGTGTGTGTGTGTGTGTGTGTGTGTGTGTGTGTGTGTGTGTGTGTGTGTGTGTGTCTGAGTGTGTGTGTGTGTGTGTGTGTGTGTGTGTGTGTGTGTGTGTGTGTGTGTATGTCTGTGTGTATGTGTGTGTTAGTATGTGTCCGTCTGTGTGTGTGTGTGTGTGTGTGTGTGTGTGTGTGTGTGTGTGTGTGTG
>NC_134882.1:7203551-7206051 GCF_041734735.1 Babylonia areolata
GAGAGCGACGAGAGAAAGAGAGAGCTAGAGAGAGGGGTGGAATTGTTCCTATATTTCAGAGAGAGAGAGAGAAGGGAAGAAGACTGAAACAGAGACAGGCAGACGGACACAAAAAAAAAAAAGGAGACAAACAGACAGACAGACAGAGGGTGTGTGTGTGGGAGGGGGGGGGGGGGATAGACAATGCAAGGAATAGACCGAACATACAAAATATCACTTTGTTTTGTGGCAACGTGTAAGTCAAAAAAAAAAAAAAAGAATTGTTGCAATTTTGTGGAGTGATAGCCTAAAGGTTAAACCAAGGAAGCGAGAGAATCTGAGCGCACTGGTTCGAATCCAGGCAGAGTCGTCAATATTTTCTCCCCCTCCACTAGGCCTTGAGTGGTGGTCTGGACGATAGTCATTCGGAAGAGACGATAAACTGAGTTCCCGTGTGCAATATGCACTTAGCGTATGTAAAAGAACCCACGGCAACAAAAGGGTTGTCCCTGGCAAAAACTGTAGAAAAATCCACTTCAATAGGAAAACATTAAAAAAAAATAATTAAAAAAACCCACATAAAAAAACAACAACAATTGCATGCAGGAAAAAATACAACAACAAAAAACAAAAAAAAACGGGGTGGTGCTCTCAGTGTCGAGCGACGCACTCTCCTTGGGGAGAGCTGCCCGAATTTGACACAGAGAAATCAGCTGTGACAAAAAGAGTAATACAATACAATACAATACATTACAATACATTACAATACAATACAATACAATACAATACAATACTTCCCAGGCTCTGGCAGTCTACCAGTTACATCTCCCGTGTAGTATGATCACAGGGATGCAGACGGAATCCAGGATGGATTGAATGACCGACAGATCATTAGCACCTTTAACGGTGTGAAACTTTCCTCTCTCTCTCTCTCTCTCTCTCTCTCTCTCTCTCTCTCTCTCTCTCTCTCTCTCTCTCTCTCTCTCTCTCTCTCTCTCTCTCTCTCTCTCTCTCTCTGTGTTGTGGGGGAGTGGGAGTGGGGGGTGGGGGGTTGTGTGTGCGCGTGTGTGTGTGTTTCGTTTCGTTTATTTATTTATAGTCTGTTCTTCTAAGATGATGATATTAGACTGAGATATGTGTATGTGTGGGCGTGTGTGTGTGGGGCGGGGGGGAGGTGTTTGTGTGTGTGTGTGTGTGTGTATGTGTGTGTGTGTGTGTGTGTGTGTGTGTGTGTGTGTGTGTGTGTGTGTGTGTGTGTGTGTGTGTGATGAAATTATCGTTTGACATTGTAAATCTGTTTGTGACTTCGCATACATAAAACACAGACGGACACGTAGTCTCACAAACAAAGACTGGCAGACACACACACACACACACACACACACACACACACACACACACACACACACACACACACACACACACACACACACACACACACACACACACACACACACACACACACACACACACACACACACACACACACATATCTGACAAGATGATACCCAAACCACACTGCGAAAATAAATGCATGTTTTACAAAGTTCGCAAAAAATCGGCCAAGGTCTCTTCCTGTTGTTTTTGTTGTTGTTTTTGTTGTTGTTGTTGTTTCTTTTTTCCTTAATGTTAGGATTCTGTAAACTAGGTATTCAAATATCGCTTGCATGCACGTATACGAGTATGTGTGCTTTGTTTTTCTTTCTTGTCTATTAAGGACACCAAAACTGTTGACATCACCAAGATTCCAATGCCGATCAATAAGATTTAAAGCATCTTGGGTATTTGTTTTCTCCTTAATACCAGAAGGCCTTCTAACTTTCCAGAGGCATCTTAGTGGCTGTCTCATTCTGAACTTTTTGCAACAAGTTCTTTAATAAAACCAGCGTGTTCACTGTTAATTCGTTGTACAACGCAAATCTGGACTATATAGATGTTTCAACATTTTTTTTTTCATGTTTACATCACCACACACACACACACACACACACAGAGAGAGAGAGAGAGAGAGAGAGAGAGAGAGAGAGAGAGAGAGAGAGAGGACAGAGAGAGATACACACACACAAACACAGAGAGAGAGGGAGAGAGAGAGATAATGACAATGACACTGACAATGGTAATGGACATTCTTTATTGACATAACGGGGAGAGACAGACAGACAGACAGACACAGAGATACAGAGATCTGAAAGAGACAGACAGACAGACAGACACAGGACACACAGACACAGACAAAGAGATCAGAGACAGAGACAGAGAGAGAGAGCTACCTACCGACCTACATAGATACATACATACATACATACATACATACATACATACATAAGCGCAGACAGACGAGAGGACAGGGGAGAAAAGAAAAGAAAAGAGAGAGAGGAGACAGACAGACAGACAGACAGACAAGCAGGCAGACAGACAGGCAAACATATATACGGGCAGAGGCAGACAGTCAGGCAGACAAGAGGATAGAAGAGAGAAGGAAAAAAGAACAGAGTGGCAGGAAAGGGGGCTCGGAGTGGGA
>NC_134882.1:7221051-7223551 GCF_041734735.1 Babylonia areolata
AGAACCCTGTCAGAGGGGTGACATGATCACTCATTTGTTAAACACCTCATTATTCATATTAACACTGCCTCTAAAACCTAATGGCCTTAGGAAGATATTCACTTCTCTTTTTAAATTAGTCTTATTTGTTGAACAAATAATAGAAATAAAATAGGTCTTCAATTAGCTTTGAATTTGTATTTCTCCTTGCTTTGAATTTGTATTTCTCTTTCAGGGTGTTCCATCAGTCTTCCACCAAATCCTGACACAACACTGGAAGAAATGCCCATTCTGATTGTTTCGGATGATACAGGGCACATTGTCTGGAATACAGTTGCTGTTCCTGCCACATCCCTGCCATCTGCCACTGCCACATCCCTGCCATCTACCACTGCCACATCCCTGCCATCTACCACTGCCACACCCTGGCCCTTTGCCACATCCCCACCATCTTCCACTGCCACATCCCTGCCATATACTACTGCCACATCCCTGCCATCTGCCCCATCCCTGCCATCTGCCACATCCCTGCCATCTGCCAAATCCCTGTCATCTGCCACATCCCTGCCATCTGCCACTGTCACATCCCTGCCATCTGCCAAATCCCTGTCATCTGCCCCATCCCTGCCATCTGCCACAGTGACATCCCTGCCATCTGCCACATCCCTGCCATCTGCCACTGTCACATCCCTGCCATCTGCCAAATCCCTGTCATCTGCCACATCCCTGCCATCTGCCACAGTGACATCGCAGCCTCCAACAAATCTGCCTTTCCCATCAGCACATGCTTCAGCTTCTTCACCTGCTGGTTTATCATCAGGCCGTCGTCGCTTTACCAGAGTGCCCCCTGCAGAGAGTGAGACAGAACAACTGTACACAAAGTATTTGACTGTGTCAACAGAGTTAAAGGAGATCATCAAGACCCAACTGCAGAGTACTGCCAGTGCAGACAATGAGCTGAAGGAACTTCAAAAACAACAACTGAAGGCAGAGATTGAGCATGCTGCTGAAGTCCACAAACTACAAAAAGAGAAACTCTTATTAGAAATTAGGCTTTTGGAGAAACAACTTGGCCAAGAATAACAAGTGACACATCTCATGATCCCCCCCCCACCCCCCCAACAGTCCCCATCCAGCACTCGCTCTCCCTCAACACACACACACACACATGCACACACACACACACACACACACACACACACACACACAAATCAAAGGACAACCAAAAGCTTGTACATTTTCTGTTAATGTTCAAGATTGTAGTACTGGAGTACTAGATTTCTTTAATTATTAGTCAATAAATGGTGGCTTTAAATTTATAATATTAATTATTATTTTGATTACTGTGAAAATGTTTCCCATTGACCATATGTAACTCAATTAGGATACTCACATTTAATTGAAAGGTTTAGTGGAAAATATGTCTCTTTGCTGAATGCCTTTTCTTGGTTTTGCATCAACCAAAATTTGTTGGTTCCATTTTTAATTCACATTCTGAGCACATAAACTTGTATCATGAGTAATTCAGTTATGCACAAGTAGTGCATTCAACCAGTGCTTAAATTGCATTTAAGTTTACAGTCAGTTTTATTTTTTTTAAACAAGAGTGAGGTACCGGTAAGGTGTGAATTGACAGTTTTCTTGGTCAGAATGTTGTGGTGAATCTGAATCAAGCTGAAGTATTTCCATTAAAACATTTAACTGTTGAAATGTGTTGCTTTAGCTGCTTGCATTTTGCCAAATTTGACCTCTCTCTCTCTCTCTCTCTCTCTCTCTCTCTCTTCTGTTTTTTTAATGCAGATTACTCACCTTATTAAGGGTGTTCAGAAAAGGGGTCATTAACCATTGACGCAGGGGATAGGCACTGTCACCCAATATCAGTCCATCTAAAAGAGGTGGTTGTCTTTCAAAATCTCTCCAAACAGAGCTCTCTCTGAGCATCCTTGCATCATGAACAGAGCCTGGGTTTCTGACGACACAGTTTATGATTCTCAGATCACTATCACAAACAATTTGTACATTTATACTATGTTTACCACGCCTGTTCACAAATTCATGTTCGTTTTCTGTTGGCGCCTGGATTTTTATCTGAGTTCCATCTATACATCCTATGACATTTGGAAAATTATTCTTTACAAGAAATTGTCTCTTTTGTCTGTTGGCATCAGCTTGATTGGGGAAATAAATGAACTCCCTGGCATGTCGGCACAAGGCTGCAGATACACGGTGAACTATTCTGGACACTGTACTCTTATGCACATTCACAGTGTCACCTACCACATTCTGAAAGCTTCCAGACGCATAGAAACGCAATGCTACAAGTACCTGCATTTCTGCTGATAATGTATCTCGTCTTCGGATGTCAAATTCCAAGTCATTTCTCAACAAATCAACAATCCTGAGGATGTCTGGCCTTCGAAAACGGTAGCGTGAATACAGTTCTGCATCATCAAGTTGTTGAAGAGGGTTAAATCGTTCTCTGAAGACTCGATTTCTTCTTTGTATTCTCTCCCAAAAATAT
>NC_134882.1:7231051-7233551 GCF_041734735.1 Babylonia areolata
ACAACACACACACACACACACATAAACGAACAAACGAACGAACTGACTGACTAACGAACTGACGAACAATCGATCTGACTAACTAACGAACTAACGAACTAACTAACCAACGAACCAACGAACCATCAAACGAACTAACTATCAAAAATAATATCTAACCAACTAACAAACTAACTAACGAACGAACGAACGAACGAACTGAATACTCTTTAAATAAATGAACACGGAAGAAGACACACCCTACCCGACTGACTCACTCACTCATTACTGCCATCACTGATGCCCGAACTCGGATCCTTGATGCACCGCCCCCCCCCCCCTCCCCCCCCCCCCCCCCCATTAACCCCCTCTGCCCTTTCGCAAAGCAATAAGCAAGGTGATGTGGTCCGTCAATCGGGGACGCGCGCAGTCACAAGGCATTGAATCAACAACACACCTGCAGTGCGCGGGGCACCTGTTTGACTGCTTTTACTTCGTGTAGGCTGCTTACACAAACGTTGATTATTGCGACAACGGTCGCAATAGTCGAATGGCTCAAGCTATGGACTTTCAATCTGAGGGTCCCGGGTTCGAATCTCGGTGACGGCGCCTGGTGGGTAAAAGGTGGATTTTTTTTTTTTTTTTTACGATCTCCCAGGTCAACATACGTGCAAACCTGCTGAGTGCCTGAATCCCCTTACGCAGAAGATCAAATACGCACGTTAAAGATCCTGTAATCCATCTCAGCGTTCGGTGGGTTATGGAAACAAGAACATTACCCAGCATGCACACCCCCTGAAAACGGAGTATGGCTGCCTACGCGGCGGGGTAAATAAACAAAACGGTTATTCACCTAACATAGTACATGTTTGTCTAAGTGTGTATGTGTGTGTGCCTGAAATCTGATTGAATGACACAGGAAACGAATGATGAGCGTCCAGTGGCAACCGTCAGTTGGCTCCACCCAGGCAGACAGCGCAAATGACCCCGTGTTTGTAAAGCGCTTAGAACTTGGTCTCCGACCACCAACATCACCGCTGCTTTCGCTACACTACGACTACTACTACTACGACGACGACGACCACGTCTACTACTACTACTACTACTACTAAAGGGAATTTAGAGAGAGAGAGACAGAGACAGACAGACAAAGTGACAGAGACAGACAGACAGAGGAGGGACACAGACAAGAGACACTTACGTCAAACAAAGCTAATACACTTAGTGAAAAATCACTCGAGCGAGCAGACTCAAAGACATATGCGCGCACACGCCCGTGCGCACACACTCGTACACACACACACACACACACACACACACACGCACGCGCGCGCGCGCACGCATGCACGCACGCACACACACACACACACACACACACACACACACACACACACACACACACACACCCTCCAGCCCCCGCCCATCCCATTCCCCACCCAAAACACGCACACGCGGAGAGACACGCAGAGAGAGAGAGACAGACGGATAGATAGACAGACAGACAGACATCATGAGACAGACAGACAGACAGACATCGTGAGACAGACAGACAGACAGACAGAGACAGTGAAACACAGAGAGAAAAGATCAATCCAATTAGCGAATGACTTTGGCCGGTATGTTCAATTAGCTAAAAAGGATCAAAAGCCCCCTCCATCTACCAAACTCCATCACCATCTGCCCATAGTTAGCTTCTATATTCTTTGGACTTTTCCTGCCTGCCTGCCTGCCCACCAACACTGCCCCTCCCCCACCCACCACTACAGTGTTATTGGTCAAGCATGGACTGCTACAAGAGAGAGAGAGAGACAGAGACAGAGACAGAGACAGAGAGGCAAAGAGAGAAGAAAGGAAGAAAGAAGGTCATCAGCCAGTCCCCACCATATTTCTGGCTCATCAGCTTGGACATTCGTCAGGAATGGTGGATGAGGTGCAGAGAGGGAGAGGTAGGGGGGGTAGGGTGGGGTGGGGTGGGGTGGCGTGGGGGGTGAGGAGGAGGGGGGTAAATAAAAGGTGGCGAGGGGGTTGGGGTTGTGGGTGGGGGTGTGGGTATCGGTGGGAGGGGACATGTGTGATTGTCTGTCTGTCTCTGTCTCTGTCTCTGTGACATGCTGAGGTTGGGGGGTAGGGGGGGGGCTGGTGGTTGGGGATTGCGGAGGGGTGGTAGTGAACGACAGGGTTGTGGACAATGGTATTAAGTTGTCATGGGGAGGCGGAGCGGGGGCTTGGGGGGGGGTGAGGGGGTAGGGTTGGGTAGGGTAGGGGGATGTTGGGGGAGGGGAAAGAAGAGGGGATAGAAGGGGAGGTGGAGGGAGGGGGTCAGTGAGAGAGGGATGGGAGAGAGAGAGGTGGGGATTAGGAGAGGAGGGATGGAGAGAGAGAGAGAGAGAGAGAGAGAGAGAGAGAGGTGGGGGGGGAGGGAGAGAATGAGGAAAGAAAGTAGGGGAAACAAGGTCACAAAGAGAGAGACAGAGACAGAGACAGACAGACAATCACACAGACAGACAGACAGACAGACTGA
>NC_134882.1:7238551-7241051 GCF_041734735.1 Babylonia areolata
GGAAACTCTGAGAGACTGAGTGGCTGGAAGGGAGAGAGAGAGAGAAAGAAAGAGAGACAGAGACAGAGAGACACAGAGAGAGAGGGGGAGGGGGAGATAGAGACAGAGACAATGACAGAGAGAGAAAGAGAGATGGTTGGAGCTAGAGAGAGAGACGGAAAGGAGAGGAGGCGGACAGACTGATTGATAAATTGAAAGTGAATGTGACAGAAAAGCAGACACAGACACAGACACAGACACACACACACACACACACACACACACACACACACACACACACACACACACACACACACACACACACACACACACACACACACACGTATACATCCAGATAGATAGATAGATAGATAGATAGATAGATACGTGCACGCCCGATGGGGGAACAGTGGCGGTGGGAGGGACAACTTCTTACGACATCCAATAATAATAATAATGGATACTCATATAGCACACTATCCAGAAATCTGCTCTAGGTGCTTTACAAAAACGCTTTGTTAACATAAAACATTGCATCTATGTTACATACACACACCAAAATATGACTACACACACACACACACACACACACACACACACACACACACACACACACACACACACACACACACACACACACACACACACACACACACAAACCCGAGACAGAGAAACAGAAACACAATACACAGACAGACACGGAGACAGATGGAGACAGACAGAGAAACTGGCTCTTTAGTCTGTGTTGACTCAGCCGGCTAATCGCTTGACTTTGATCTGGACCAACCAGACATTGATGCCAAGGATGGTACGGTAGATCGACAGCATAGTAACCTTTAAAGTGTTTAACTTTAGTTTTGTCTTAGCTCTGTTTCATTTCAGTTTCCATTTACTCTCTCTCCCTCAAACCCCCGACCCCAGCTCCCACCCCACCCCCACCCTCCTCTCTCTCTCTCTCTCTCTCTCTCTCTCTCTCTCTCTCTCTCTTACTGTTTGCCTTTGTCTCCGTCCCCTCCACCCCCCCACCCCCGCCCCCTCTCTCTATCCCTTCTCTACCACTCTATCGATATGTCTGTCACCTTCTGTATAGTTAATTCCATCAAGTTGATGAGATTTTCCTGAGTTGATGAGATTTTCCTATGTGTTTTTTTTTCCTTCTTGTCCTCATCCTCGTCCTCGTCCTCCTCCTCGTCCTCCTCCTCCTCCTCCTCCTCCTCCTCCTTCTTCTTCTTCTTCTTCTTCTTCTTCTTCTTCTTCTTCTTCTTCTTCTTCTTCTTCGGCAAGGCACTTTAAAACAAAAGAACTTCATCCTCTCTGGATTCCTCGCACAGAGGACATAATAATTCTGAATTTAGAGAGAGAGAAAGAGAGAGAGAGACGGGCATTGTTTCATTGCCATTGACAATGCCATCCTTCGGCAAGGAGGACAATGTATGAACAAAAGAATAACGGCGGTTTACAGAGAAATTGACACATTGCTAAGAGTGAAAAGAAAATCAACGACAAACAACAACACTACCACCAACAACAACAAAATCATAAAATACAACATATGGAAATTAAAATGGATTTTTTTTTTTTAAAGTTCGACTATCCGACTTTCTACAAAGTCATTCAGAATTATAAACTGTGGAACTGGCATCAGGGTAACAGTGTCTTTTCGATAACTATAAGGCTTCCGAAGACCATTTCTTTTTCCGATAATCCCAAGCTAGGCCGATAAATTTCGCTAGTGATCTTATTCTTATTTCATCATCTGTCAAAGGCATACTGGTTAGGTTCATGTCATTTAAGTTTTCACTGTTGGAAATTAAACATTTCTTTCGAATTTCTTCTTGATACTTACACATGAAAAGGAAGCGAGTTTCATCTTGAGCACCACACGTCTGACAAGGAGACCGTGCGGACGTGTCATCAGAGACCCATTCTTTGTTAGCATTTAGACCTAAAGTCTGAATCGAGCCAGGCTTGTTCTGTGCCATTTACTACTTATTACTTTAATGGATTTTTTTGTCGGAAAAGTGGTCTTAACTCACTCAGTACGGCCAGTCCTCTCTTCTCCTCTAGACAGACCCCTCGGATGTCCAGTGGTTGTCTGAAGGACCCAACCTTCAGCTACCGTCGTCAGAATTGTGGTATGTTTTGTCAACATTCACCTCTTCAGTATAACAGCCTTCCGCTTGCAATATTTTGATGACGGTAATTGGGGTGAAACGCTGTTAACGTTGTCTCTTTCGCCGTTCGTATGGAGAGAGTTAAATGAGAGAAACCAATTACATTTTTTTCTGACTCTTCAATGTGTGCATGCCAGTCCTGTTTGTACGAATTAATTCATCTGTCTTTAAATTATGCGAGAAATATTGGATCATTTCCAATACCCTGACACATCCAATCCCAAAGTCCAGTGTGGTTAAAAGAATCTTTACAAAAAGGCCCAATTTTCTTTCCCAGAATGTAACTGATTTAGCATCATTCCATAAGCTTGTCTGCTTATTCCTGTCAGTGAGAGCTGTATTAATCT
>NC_134882.1:7248551-7253551 GCF_041734735.1 Babylonia areolata
GGGAGACAGAGGAACGGAGAGATAGAGAGGGAGGGAGAGATGGGAGCAAGGCAGATGGAGAGGGAGGTAGAGGTGGGAGGGGGGAGACAGAGGAACGGAGAGATAGAGAGGGAGGGAGAGGTGGGAGCAAGGCAGAGGGAGAGAGAGGGAGAGTCAATTAAGAGGAAGAAGGAGGAAGGGAAAGGTTGAAGGAAGACAGAGAGACAGGGAGGGACTGGTGTGAGGAATACAAAGGGAGAGAGAGAGAGGAGGGAGAGGTGGGATGCAAGGCAGAGGGAGAGGGAGGCAGAGGTTGAGAGAAGACAGAAGGAGAGGGAGAGAGAGGCGAGAGAGGGGGGAGGTAGAGGTTTGGGGGGGGGAGGAAGAAGGAGGGAGGGAGAGGTGGGAGGAAGACAGAGCGAGAGGGAGGAGCGGGAGTTGAGAGGAAGGGAGAGGGAGGTAGAGGGAGGGGCGAAGACAGAAGAAGGAAGAGGCGGTAGGGAGACAGGAGGAAAGGGAGAGGTGAGAACAGGGCAGAGGGAGAGGGAGAGAGAGGTAGAGGAGGCGGAAAGACAGAGGAAGGGAGAGGGGGAGGGACAGGCGGGGGAAGAAGGAGGGAGGAGGAGGTGGGAGCAAGGCAGAGGGAGAGGGAGGTAGAGTTAGGAGGAAGAAGGAGAGGGAGGGAAAGGTGGGAGGGGGAGACAGAGAGAGGGAGAGGGAGGAGGGAGAGGGGGAAGACAGAAGGAGAGAGAGAGAGGGAGGGGAGAGAGAGAGAGAGAGAGAGAGAGAGAGACACTTCTTCTGATTATCAGCATTGACACAGAGAAGACAGAGGAAGGGAGAGGTGGGAGGAAGACAGACAGACAGACAGACAGACACACACACACACACACACACACACACACACACACACACACACACACACACACAGAGAGAGAGACAGAGACAGAGAGAGAGAGACAGAGAGAGAGACTTCTTCTTCTGATTATCAGCATTGACACAGATTTCCACACGACATGCAAATCGTCATTCTAAGCACGAGGGGACTCGTGATAAAACAACCATTACCTCTCCCAGACAGTAATTTTCTGGAATCTACCGAGGAAAGACGCCATCGTTTTCTCAGTGCAGAAATGTACTTCTGTGCCGTAAAACTCCTACTCTGGTTTACGTACCTTATTTGGAAATTGGCTTTTTCATTGTAATCGAAATACTTACTGTCACTACAGGCACTCACAGGCGCGCGCTCGCGAGCATAAAGTTTACACATGCACGTGTGAGCGCATGAGCGCACGCACAAATGCGCGCACTTGCAATCACACACACACACACACACACACACACACACACACACACACACACACACACACACACACACACACACACACACACACACACACACGCACGCACGCACACTGACTGAATGAAACCATTAATTATCGTCAGACTAACTTTTTGTTGTACTGACATTTTATCAATTATTTGAACCGATATTAACTGAGCAACACACAAAAAAATCAATTTTGAAAATATATATATATATATATGAATTTGAAAAAGCAACACACACATACACACACACACACACATACTCAAACACGTGTATCTCCCCCACCCACCCCCCAACATACATCCATGCATGCACACAAACAAACACTCGTTTGGATTCCCCCCCACCTCATCCCCCTACCTCAAGTACACTTGTATATAGTCACACTGCACGCGCACGCGTACACAGTCGTGCGTGAATATCTTTTTATTTTTATTTTTTTTTTATAGTTATTCAATGATCAAATTAAGCCAAGATCAATAACCGGAACAAAAGACTGGGTCATGCGCGCCCTGTTCCTTCGCTTTTTGAATCACTTGTGTAAATAAAGTGAGTCTAGGTTTTAGCTCGGTGTTCGGTTTTCTGTGTGTGTGTGTGTGTGTGTGTGTGTGTGTGTGTGTGTGTGTGTGTGTGTGTGTGTGTGTCTGTGTATGTGTGTCTGTGTGTGTCTGTCATTAACATTTTCTCTGCAAATACTTTGTCAGTTGACACCAAATTAGGCATAAAAATAGGAAAAATTCAGTTCTTTCCAGTCATCTTGTTTAAAATAATATTGCACCTCTGGGATGGGCACAAAAAATATAAAATGAAGCCTACTTATATGCAAACTGTATTTACTGTTATATTTATATTTTTTGTATTCTCTAAACTTGGCACTTTGATCTGATATTCTGACCCAACAACAAGAGCAGTCATTATTATCATTTTTTGTTCAAACAGGAACTTCTTTTACTAAGCATGGAAGTTTTATTTATTTTGCAAACGTTTTGGTGCAGATAGTAAAAAAGGGAAATTAATCTGTAATTAATGCTAGGGGACTTAATTTGCTTTAAACTGACCTTTCTCATCTTAAACATTACATTTCGAAATTATACTCAATACATAAAAAGCTTGGATTTTTTTTTTTTTTTTTTTTTTTTTTTTTTTTTTTTTAGTGTATCACAAGTGAGTCTTGAAGGCCTTGCCTCTCTTGTTTCTGTTCTTTTCTTCTCTCCTCTCTTTGACGTTTCTTTGCAAAGGCGCGTACTCCATCGTGTCGTCCAACATGGTATTGGAGGGTAAGTTCTGTGTCCAATCCCCTGCAGAGACCAAGAGGGCTGCAGCAGTGACCTAACATCGATGGTTCCCTGTGGACTGCCGACGCTGGAACTGCGACGGACGAACCCTTGTGTGGCCGTGTATGGGGGAATCTAAATGAGCGGCGTGGGAGTAATGCCACTGAAACGGCGCAGATGATGGGACAGAAAAAAAAAGAAGAAAAAAAAACTTTTTTTTTTTTTTTTTTTTTTTTTTGCTCCTCTCTGTTCCTTCTTGCAAGGTTGTCTGTCTGGAAGCAGGAAAGAAAGAAAGAAAAACAACAACAACAACAACAATACTAAATCTGTGGCATGCAGATTACAATTATGTTCCTTTCTACATGTCTGTATTTTAAGTGAAAATTGCTGTCATCTCTGCCGTTTAATCATGTGTGTGTGTCTGTGCGTGTGTGTTAGTGTGAGTGTTGGTGTGTAACAGTTGTAGTATTGATAGCATGTGACTTTGTGAGTTTTATGCATTGTGTTTGTTTGTTTTTTATATATATAATATCAGTGATTCTGTTTTATGTTTCTACTACTTTTTATATGCTTTCTTGTTTCACTTTAGGTACTGGATTGTAAAGCGCTTAGAGCTTGCCTATGCTTGTATTATAGCGCTATATAAAGATAAAATAGTAGTAGTAGTAGTAGTAGTAGTAGTAGTAGTAGTAGTAGTAGTATTAATACAACTACCACAATAGAGTGACACTGGTATATTATGGCAACAAGCCCTTTTCGTGTGTGGTGTGGAGGAGTCAAAATTTCAACCCAGAAACAAGTATGCTGTGACTTAAAAAGGTTCAAACACGTTCTGACCTCCTACTCTCTCGGTTTTTCTTCTTCTTCTTCTTTCTTCTTCTGCGTTCGTGGGCTGCAACTCCCACGTTCACTCTTATGTACACGAGTGGGCTTTTACGTGTATGACCGTTTTTTACCCCGCCATGTAGGCAGCCATACTCCGTTTTCGGGGGGTGTGCATGCTGGGTATGTTCTTGTTTCCATAACCCACCGAACGCTGACATGGATTACAGGATGTTTAACGTGCGTATTTGATCTTCTGCTTGCATATACACACGAAGGGGGTTAAGGCACTAGCAGGTCTGCACATATGTTGACCTGGGAGATCGTAAAAATCTCCACCCTTCACCCACCAGGCGCCGTCACCGTGATTCGAACCCGGGACCCTCAGATTGACAGTCCAACACTTTAACCACTCGGCTATTGCGCCCGTCTCTCGGTTTTGAATGCTGTGGTTCATGCACACTTTGACCTTCCATGATCCTGGTTTTAAGCTCTGTTGATTTTGTCATTTGGTTTGCTGGTTTTTTTGTTGTTTGTTTGTTTGTTTGCTTGTTTGTTTTTCCTTGTGTTTTTTGCTCTTTTGCTGGCTCTTTGGGTGGTTTCTGTAGTGTTTTTTTTTTCTTGTTGCTGTATCCTTTTTCCTTGTTATGTAATAAACCCGAGAGAGTTGTGTTGAAATCAAACGACGTGTGGCAGTGCAACAGCCACAGAGAAACTGTCAGAAAAGTGGATGGAGAAGAGATTGTGTCCTTAAAAAAAAAAGGAAAAAAAAAGTCCTGTTTACACAGGTTATAGAAAAATCACAACGAAAGAGGGAACAAACAAATGAACAAATGTCTTATATGAACAAATGTTTTATTGAGAGTAACTGGATAGGCTGGAAGCTTCTTTACACCATGCCCTCCCTCACACAAACACACACACACACACACACACACACACACACACACTCACACGCACAAAAGATGAAAAAGGAAAAAAAAAGGGGGGAGAGATAGCCAGAGGGGAGGGGGGGAGAGAGAGAGAGGTGGGGTGGGGCTGGAGGGGTTGGGGGGGGATGGAGGCAAGGTTTGTATAAAGCTGGGACAGAGACCCAAGAATAACACAAAAAACGGTATGCTGCGCTACAACAACAACACCACCACCAACAACAACAACAGAAATCATAGCAAAATGGCAATTCTCTACTTGGAGACGACGTTTCCTTGTTTTCCTTTCAATGCCCACTTTAATACTATACGTTTAACGCGTCGCTTACGCAACCCAAACCAGAAAAAAAAAACCAGAAGATTGGATGGTACGGCCTTGTATTGTATCGTATTGTATGGTATTGTATGGTATTGTATTGTTGTCACAACACAATTATGTGTGTGAAATTCGGGCTGCTCTCCTCGGCGAGAACGAATCTCCACTGTGTAGTGCCACCCATTGTTGTTCTTTATTTATGTGTGTGTGTCTGTGTGTGTGTGTGTGCGTGCGTGTGTGTGTGTGTGTGTGCGCGCGCGTGTGTGTGTGTGTGTGTGTGTGTGTGTGTGTGTGTGTGTCTGTGTGTGTCTGTGTGTGTCTGTGTGTGTTTTGTTGCTGTTCCTGTTGTT
>NC_134882.1:7266051-7273551 GCF_041734735.1 Babylonia areolata
GGGCCCAATGACTTGCCTGATTCTGTTTCGAACTTCTTCGTTCGTGATATGATCTTTGTAGGAGATGCCCAGGAGTCTTCGAAAGCATCTCATCTCAGTGGACTGTATTTTCTTTTCTATTTCAGCTGTTAAGGTCCACGATTCACATGCACACAAGAGTATTGATGTCACCAGGGTACGCATCAGTCTGATCTTTGAGCCGAGTGCAATGTTCTGGTCGTTCCAGATGTACCTCAGTTTTGTGAGCGCTGCTGTCGCCGGTGCAATCCTGGAGAGTACTTCTCTCCCAGTTACTACTTCTCTCCAGTTCCATCTTCCCTCTGCCTTACCTCCCCCCTCCACGCTACTCTCATAATTGTGAGTCTGTTCTTTTGCCTCCCTCACCCCCTCCTCTATTCCATCTTTATCCTTGAAAAAAAAAAAAGAGTTCCAAGTTGCACCTCCGCCTCCTCTTCATCCTCCTCTCTTCACCACTTCCCACACCTCTCACACACCCCCTTTCCATTCCTCCCCCCTCTCCACAACACCCTTCACGCTTATCTCTCTCCCTACCTGCTCAGAGTGGAAGAAGAAGAAGAAGAAGAGGGAGAAGAAAAAAAGGAAACAAAATCGTGACACTATTTCCAGAAGATCAAAGGACATATCAGGTAACACTGTTGCCGCTGGCACGGTATACGCAGAAAATTTACAAACTCATTTTCAAGCCTCCTTTCCTTCCTCTGTCTGGTGGAATCGACCCCCCCCCCCCCCCCCGCCCCCCTCCACACCCTTTCCACCCCCACCCCCACCCCCCTCCCCCGACTCCATGGAACTAAGCCTGCAATGGCAACCATCACGCACACAAGCCATTCATCCAGACACCACCAACAGGACTCGACACAGTACGGGAACGGACCACCTGCTAAACTGATGGCAAGGTCGTTGCACTGTGAGCAAGAAACGTTATCTCTCGCGTGCACAGGCTCCTGTGGCTATTGCGATCTGGATCCCAGTGTTATAAAGCTTACTCTCTCTCTCTCTCTCTCTCTCTCTCTCTCTCTCTCTCTCTCTCTCATCCCTGCTAGTCTCTACCTCAACCCTCCGCAATCCATTCACCTCCACCCTTCTTCTTTTGCCTCTTATTCACCATCCCCCTCCCCACCACCACCACCCACTGCACCACCACCACCACTACCACAATCCCCTCACTCTCTGCTTTCGGCGTAATCAAGGTTTTCGTCACGCCACAAACTTTTATTGCTATGCCTCAGTGATGGAAGGGAACGCCGGGTCAGATAATTAGAATGAACGAACGGGAAACAGGGAGTTATGTGACTGTATATTGAATGGCTGCTGATGTATCTTCTCCTCTTGTCAGTCTTTCCGTCTGTCCCTCTTTCTTGCAGCCTCTGTCTTTTCTGTTGGACTGCATGCCTCTGTGCCTGTCTCTGTGCATGTCTCTGTGCATGTCTCTGCGCCTGTCTCTGTGCCTGTCTCTGTGCATGTCTCTGTGCATGTCTCTACGCCTGTCTCTCTCTGTGCCTGTCTCTGTGCATGTCTCTACGCCTGTCTCTGTGCCTGTCTCTGTGCATGTCTCTGTGCATGTCTCTGTGCCTGTCTCTGTGCCTGTCTCTGTGCATGTCTCTGTGCATGTCTCTGCGCCTGTCTCTGTGCCTGTCTCTGTGCATGTCTCTCCGCCTGTCTCTGTGCATGTCTCTGTGCATGTCTCTGTGCCTGTCTCTGTGCCTGTCTCTGCGCCTGTCTCTGTGCCTGTCTCTACGCCTGTCTCTGTGCCTGTCTCTGTGCATATCTCTGTGCCTGTCTCTGTGCATGTATTTGTGGATGTCTCTGCGCCTGTCTCTGCTCCTGTCTCTGTGCATGTCTCTGCGCATGTCTCTGTGCCTGTCTCTGTGCAGGTATTTGTGCATGTCTCTGTGCATGTCTCGTGCCTGTATCTGTGCCTGTCTCTGCGCCTGTCTTTGCGCCTGCCTCTGTGCCTGTCTCTGTGCCTGTCTCTGTGCCTGTCTCTGCGCCTGTCTCTGCGCCTGTCTCTGTGCCTGTCTCTGTGCCTGTCTCTGCGCCTGTCTCTGTGCATGTCTTTGTGCATGTCTCTGTGCCTGTCTCTGTGCCTGTCTCTCTGCGCCTGTCTCTGTGCCTGTCTGTGCATGTCTCTGTGCCTGTCTCTGTGCATGTTTCTCTGCCTGTCTCTGTGCCTGTCTCTGTGCATGTCTCTGTGCCTATCTCTGTGCCTGTTTCTGTGCATGTCTCTGTGCCTATCTCTGTGCATGTCTCTGTGCATGTCTCTGTGTCTGTCTCTGCGCCTGTCTCTGCGCCTGTCTCTGTGCCTGTCTCTGCGCCTGTCTCTGCGCCTGTCTCTGTGCATGTCTCTGCTCCTGTCTCTCTGCATGTCTGTACGCCTGTCTCTCTGCCTGTCTCTGTGCATGTCTGTACGCCTGTCTCTGCGCCTGTCTCTGTGCATGTCTCTGCTCCTGTCTCTGTGCATGTCTCTGTGCATGTCTCTGTGCATGTCTCTACGCCTGTCTCTGTGCCTGTCTCTGTGCCTGTCTCTGTGCATGTCTCTGTGCCTGTCTCTGTGCATGTCTCTGTGCCTGTCTCTGTGCATGTCTCTGTGCCTGTCTCTGTGCATGTCTCTGCGCCTGTCTCTGTGCATGTCTCTGTGCCTGTCTCTGTGCATGTCTCTATGCCTGTCTCTGTGCATGTCTCTGCGCCTGTCTCTGTGCCTGTCTCTGCGCCTGTCTCTGCGCCTGTCTCTGTGCATGTCTCTGTGCCTGTCTCTGTGCCTGTCTCTACGCCTGTCTCTGTGCATGTCTCTGTGCATGTCTCTGTGCATGTGTCTGTGCCTGTCTCTGTGCCTGCCTCTGTGCATGTCTCTGTGCCTGTCTCTGTGCATGTCTCTGTGCCTGTCTCTGTGCCTGTCTCTACGCCTGTCTCTGTGCCTGTCTCTGTGCCTGTCCCTGTGCCTGTCTCTGTGCATTTTTCCTACGCCTGTCTCTGTACATGTCTCTGTGCCTGTCTCTGTGCCTGTCTCTGCGCCTGTCTCTGTGCATGTCTCTGTGCATGTCTCTGTGCCTGTCTCTGTGCATATCTCTGTGCCTGTCTCTGTGCCTGTCTCTGTGCATATCTCTGTGCATGTCTCTGTGCATATCTCTGTGCATGTCTCTGTGTCAAAACCTGTACCCTCCATTCACTTCTCTTTCTATCTCTGGCATACACACTCGCCCACCAACCCCGCCCTCCAGAGAGAGAGAGGAGAGACTGAGAGAAAGAGACAGAGACAGACAGAGACAGAGACAGAGACAAAGAGAGAGTTTACCCGCAGACTCGCACGCAAAGCGAGACTTTCCCATCATCAGGGTATCTTATAGACTCACCTATGATTATGACTGGATCTCACACACCACGGATCCGATCAGACATTACATGCAGCCCTCACTGTAGCCCTCTGCACTGTTGCCGTGTGTGTGTGTGTGTGTGTGTGTGTGTGTGTGTGTGTGTGTGTGTGTGTGTGTGTGTGTGTGTGTGTGTGTGTGTAATAAAACACAACTTTAAAGAAGAAAATAAAACAAAACGAATAAAATAAAATATCCATAAAAGTTGAAAACGAACCAAGCAAGTATCCATTACAAGCTGGAAAAAAACAACAACAAAAAAACAAGAAATAAACAATCCATGACACAACTTAAACAAATACACGTGCACACACACAGACACAGACACACACACACACACACACACACACACACACACACACACACACACACACACACACACACACACACACACACACACACACACACACACACAACAACAACAACAACAACAACAACAACAACAACAACGACAACGAATTTTTCAAACAAAGCCTCAAGCCTGTCAGTAGAAAAAAAAAAAAAAAAAAGACAATAACAACGACAAAATAAAAAGGAATCAACGTTTCACTGCCCGGTGCAGCGACTGAAAATACCCCCCCCCCCCCCCCCCCCCCAAGTACGATTGTGACTCCCCTGGAATCGGCCATGAAATATTCCCCCATGGAGTGATTTAAGGACTGGTCATATTTCTAGTCCACCTCATCGGAGCCGGATAGACACCAACCCAGCCTAACTCACCATTGGAGTGTTTTCAGGACAAAGACTGCAGTGTGTTTGGGGCTGCCCCCCCCAAAAAAAAAAACTCTACCATTTTTTTTTTCTTTCTGGCAGTACACTAAGTAATGCTTTCTGGTTTTTATTTATTTATTTTATTTTTTTTTTTAGGAAGGAGATTTATTCCAGGACAGGGGCTGCAATCATCCCAGGCAAACTCCATGCGTGAGTCATTTCATGCCTATGCCAGATTAAAAAAAAAAAAAAAAAATGCATGGAGTTAATTTGATGGTGGATCCATTCTGGGACGTCACACCGACAATAAAGACAGGAAGGTGGAAAGTGGCAGGGGGTGGTGGGCGGGGGGGGGGGGGGGGGGGGGGGGGGGGGGGTGGCAGTGAAGGAGAGAAAGAATGTCAATGCGAAAGGTTTATTCATCATCAGGCTACGGCCATATATTTATGAAGGGATAAATGAACGAATACCATTACGTTATTGCAAAACAAATTTCTTCGAAACATAATGGAAAAGAGAAGCTATCGTTCATAATGATATGCTACGAGGTCATTGTTTCTCTTAAGTTGATGGAGAGAGAGAGAGAGAGAGAGAGAGAGAGAGAGAGAGAGAGAGAGAGAGATGGGGGGAGAATGAGAGCGAGACAGAGAGCGAGAGCGAGACAGGGAGAGAGAGAGAGCAAGAGAGAGAGAGAGAGCGAGAGGGGGAGAGAGAGAGCAAGAGAGAGAGCGAGAGCGAGCGACAGAGAGAGAGTGAGAGAGACAGACAGACAGACAGATAGACAGACAGAGAGACAGGCAGGCAGACAGGTAGGCTGGCAGAGAGACATACAATCAGAGAGAGGGAGAGAGAGAGAGAGCGAGCGAGCGAGAGAGAGAGACAGAGACAGGCAGAGACAGAGACAGACAGAGAGAAACAGAGACTGAGATAGGGAGTGAGAAAGAGAGAGAGGGAGGAGAGAGAGAGAGAGACAGAGAGAGACAGACAGACAGACACAGGCAGGCAGGCAGACAGGTAGGTAGGCAGGCAGGCAGACGGACATACAATCAGAGACAGACAGACAGAGAGGCAGACAAGGAAACAGGCAGGCAGACAGGTAGGCAGGCAGACAGACATACAATTAGAGAGAGCGGGAGAGAGAGGGGGTGGGAGTTTGAGAGAGAGAGACAGAGACAGACAGACAGACAGACTGACAGAGAGACAGGTAGGCAGACAGGTAGGCAGACAGACAGACATACAATTAGAGAGAGCTAGAGAGAGAGAGAGGGTGGGAGTGAGAGAGACAGACAGACAGACAGAGAGACTGACAGACAGACAGGTAGGCAGACAGGTAGGCAGGCAGACAGACATACAATCAGAGAGAGAGACAGACAGACAAGACAGACACAGACAGACAGACAGACAGAGAAGTGATAGCGACAGAAAGCAAGAAATACAAAGAAATAGGAAAGCTGACCTGTGGCAACCAGGGTCGTACTGGAAATCAAGAGAATGCATGACGACTCGTTACTGACCTTTCCGTTTTTAGAATAAAGGATTGAAACACGATAGGTTTGTGGAGAGATGCTGAGAGATTAGAAGGGAAGAGATGATGGGGCGGGGTGGTGGTGGTCGAGAGGGAAGGGTAGGGGTGGGTGGGCGTGGGAGTTATGGAGAGAAGAGAGAGAGAGATGAGGGGAGAGAGAGAGTGTGTGTGTGTGAGAGAGAGAGAGAGAGAGAGAGAGAGAGAGCAAGACAGAGAGAGCGAGAGCGAGACAGGGAGAGGAGAAAGAGAGAGAGAGGGAGAGAGAGAGAGCAAAAGAGGGAGAGACAGAGTAAGAGGGAGAGAGAGCGAGAGCGAGAGAGGGAGAGAGAGAGCGAGAGCGAGAGAGAGATAGCGAGAGCGAGCGAGAGCGAGAGAGAGATAGACAGACAGAGAGACAGGCAGACAGACAGGTAGGCAGGCAGACAGACATACAATCAGAGAGAGAGCGAGAGAGAGACAGACAGACAGACAGGGAAGTGATAGCGACAGAAAGCAAGAAATACAAAGAAATAGGAAAGCTGACCTGTGGCAACCAGGGTCGTACTGGAAATCAAGAGAATGAATGACGACTCTTTACTGACCTTTCCGTTTTTAGAATAAAGGATTGAAACACGATAGGTTTGTGGAGAGATGCTGAGAGATTAGAAGGGAAGAGATGGAGGGGCGGGGTGGTGGTGGTTGAGAGGGAAGGGTGGGGGTGGGTAGGCGTGGGAGTTAGGGAGAGAAGAGAGAGAGAGAGAGGTGAGGGGAGAGAGAGAGTGTGTGTGTGTGTGTGAGAGAGAGAGAGAGTGAGAGCAAGACAGAGAGAGCGAGAGCGAGACAGGGAGAGGAGAAAGAGAGAGAGAGGGAGAGAGAGAGAGCAAAAGAGGGAGAGAGAGTAAGAGGGAGAGAGAGCGAGAGCGAGAGAGCGAGAGCGAGCGAGAGCGAGAGAGAGATAGACAGACAGAGAGACAGGCAGACAGACAGGTAGGCAGGCAGACAGACATACAATCGGAGGGGGGGGGGAGAGAGAGAGAGAGCGAGAGAGAGAGAGAGAGAGAGAGACAGACAGACAGACAGACAGACAGGGAAGTGATAGCGACAGAAAGCAAGAAATACAAAGAAATAGGAAAGCTGCCCTGTGGCAACCAGGGTCGTACTGGAAATCAAGAGAATGCATGACGACTCGTTACTGACCTTTCCGTTTTTAGAATGAAGGATTGAAACACGATAGGTTTGTGGAGAGATGCTGAGAGATTAGAAGGGAAGAGATGATGGGGCGGGGTGGTGGTGGTCGAGAGGGAAGGGTGGGGGTGGGTGGGCGTGGGAGTTATGGAGAGAAGAGAGAGAGAGATGAGGGGAGAGAGAGAGTGTGTGTGTGTGAGAGAGAGAGAGAGAGAGAGAGAGAGAGAGAGAGAGAGTGAGAGAGCAAGACAGAGACAGCGAGAGCCAGACAGGGAGAGGAGAAAGAGAGAGAGAGGGAGAGAGAGAGAGCAAAAGAGGGAGAGACAGAGTAAGAGGGAGAGAGAGCGAGAGCGAGAGCGAGAGAGGGAGAGAGAGAGAGCGAGAGATAGCGAGAGCGAGCGAGAGCGAGAGAGAGATAGACAGACAGAGAGACAGGCAGACAGACAGGTAGGCAGGCAGACAGACATACAATCAGAGAGAGAGCGAGAGAGAGACAGACAGACAGACAGGGAAGTGATAGCGACAGAAATAGGAAAGCTGACCTGTGGCAACCAGGGTCGTACTGGAAATCAAGAGAATGAATGACGACTCTTTACTGACCTTTCCGTTTTTAGAATAAAGGATTGAAACACGATAGGTTTGTGGAGAGATGCTGAGAGATTAGAAGGGAAGAGATGATGGGGCGGGGTTGTGGTGGTCGAGAGGGAAGGG
>NC_134882.1:7278551-7288551 GCF_041734735.1 Babylonia areolata
AAAATAAAGTAGACAAGAGAGGAGGGATATATATATATATATATATATATATATATATATATATATATATATATATATATATATATATATATATATATATATATATATATATATATATATATATACAGAGAGAGAGAGAAACCAGTTTTATACAGTCTCTAGTTATGATATATGTCTTTAGACATTACTGACTTTTCCCACTCTTGCATAAATATATCTTTCATTCTTTGCTTAATGACAAAATATTTGCTCACAACCAACGCCCTGTTGCATCAAGACCTATCCAAACCGAAGTCTAAAAAAAGAAAGTATTTTTACTAAAGACACCCAGCATTTTCCTCCTTTCGTCCAGGTTAAAAAAAAAAAACCCATCAAATATGCCTGTCTGGGTAATCGGTGCACATTCATATCCATCAACCTTAACCAGTACCTGATACACCTCATAGCACTATTTACATACAGTGGATAACGTCCTGATTCGCCGTATGCTTGTTTGGTACTTTAAGTGGTATGTTCAAAAAACGTTTACATGCAAAGGAATGAACCTTCTTAATATTATCAAGTCTGTTGAGAATACGAATACGAATACGAATACGAATACGAATACGAAATTTTTATTCAGATTTAGGCCTAAGCCCCTTACTGAAGGGGTAAGTCACAATTATATCAATCACACAAACACTTTTCAAAAACACATTGTTTAACATTTACACTTCAGATGCTTGTTATGTTTGACAATCTATGTTGATATTATGATCTAAGTTATAGCAATACGCAAACGCTTTAAGGCATTGTAAATGTATAACGCCACATTGCACAATACAGTTTCATTTCTGGATGACATTAGCAAATTGAATCTAAAGCGGCATGGGTTATTATAAAACTTAGGCTGGATATGTTTCAACCTTAAGTCAAGTAAACAAGGACAACAAAACATAAAATGAATTTCATCTTCTTCTGATTGATGGCATAAACGACACAACACTTTCTCAGCTCTTTTTTCACTGTATCTTAAACGATGACAGGCAATATCTGATACACCAAGCCTAACTTTGGTCAAAGCACATTTCACATATCTATTCATTTTCATTTCAATGTATGGCTCCACATTATTTGTCAACTTAAACATCTTATATTCAGCAAATCTGTCACTACTCTGAATGTGGTTATGCCAGTCCTGCCATCTACAATCAACAATTCTTTGTTTGAAATATTTTATGAACCATGAAACATTTTCAACCCCCTGGTTATCCCAGACATAAGAAAATCCATAAGAGCACAAACATTTTCGAATACCTGTAACCCAAGTCTTTTTTCCGTTATTGTCTAAGTTATACAGCATCATGTAAGCCTTGTATGGTAATCTATAATTATTCATTCTAGTTATCTTTAGCCAGTATCTAATACACTTTACATATGAGTTTATATATATTGGATATCTACCAAGTTCACCATAAATTAAATCGTTGGGTGTTCGCCTATCAACATTTAAGAAGCGTTTCATGGCAAACATGTGCAATCTTTCTATTTCAACATCATTCTCAAAAGCCCAGATTTCTGCACCGTACTGTAAAATAGGCTGTACCTGAGAATCAAACAACTTAGCAAATACTGTGTATGAGCTACAATCTAATCTGTATATAACATGAAGTATAACCATAACAGCTCTCTTTGCCCTGTTTACTAAATCTTGACAGGCATAAGTAAAACTGAGTCTGGTTGAAAAAAAGATCCCAAGATATTTATACACATTTACCACTCTTACAGTTTCATTTCCATATGACCATTGTTCACGTCTACCTAGATAACCACCCCTACGAAACACAATGATATTTGTTTTTTCCATGTTTACTTTTAAGTCCAATTTCATTGCTGCTTCATATAAACTATTCAGCTGTCTTTGCAAACCTACAACTGATATTGATAACAAGATCATATCATCAGCAAAAAGCAGCATAAACAACTCTATCAAATCAAAAGTCACTCCATGTCGTCCATTTTCAACAATTTCAAGGGCAATCTCATTCACAAACAACGAAAATAGAACAGGACTGCACACATCACCTTGTTTCACGCCTCTTGTACGTTAACGTTAACACAAGTCTGTTGAGAGAGAGAGAGAGAGAGAGAGAGAGAGAGAAAGAGATAGAGAGAGAGAATAGCATTAACAGGTGAGGATTTTTTACACTGATTTTCTGGTCGTAAAGGGAAGATTTAAAGAAAAAGAATAAGACGACGACGAAGAAGAAGAAGAAGAAGATTGATTGATTGATTGGATCTTTAATGGGTAAAGGATTAAGCGCAGTAAAGGTCTTTTTTTTTACAGTTCTATCCATTTAATGACACAAAACATAAAACTAAACGACACAAAACATAGAAATAAAGAAATAAAATGAAATGAAATAAAATAATTAGAACGACGAATCAGAATAGTAACTGGAATAGTCTATTAAAGGTAACAAAGCGATGAAAAGAACAATTGGAAGAAGAAGAAGAAGAAGAAGAAGAAGAAGAAGAAGAACGTCCATCAAAAATGGAGAAAAACAAGAACAAAGAGAAAAAACAAAAAACACAGCAAGAACACCAACAACACGATAAGCAAGAACGAGAACAACAAAGAAGGAAGAAACACAATCATTTTCAAGGCGGTACCCAACTTCCACACGAGAAACACAGACACAAACACACACAGACACAAACACAGACACACACAGCACACACACACACACACACACACACACACACACACACACACACACACACACACACACACACACACACACACACACACACACACACATACACACACATACGCACATATGCATACTCACTCACTCACTCACTCACTCACACACACACACACACACACACACACACACACACACACACACACACACACTCACTCACTCACTCACTTACACACACACACACACACACACACACACACACACACACACACACACACACACACACACACACACACACACACACACACACACACACACACACACACACAAGGAAAAAAAAAGGAAAAAAGATGGTCGTCCCCGTGCCCTTCACCGTTCCAACACTCCCACCCCACACCCCACCCACCCTACCCACCCCTAAAGAAAGAAAGAATGGAAAGAAAAACTACCCCCTTTTAAAGACAATGACTGGCGATAAAAACGAATTAAGCAGGCTCATTATCGGGGCCTCATCAGGCGTGAAGCTGGTGTGAAATTGCCTGCATAAATCTCCTTGACATTGATCATCCGTCATCGATCTACTACCAGCCATTGGAGTAGGGTGGGAGGGAGAGGGGATAAGGGGGGAGAGGAGGGGCGGAATGAAAGAAAGAAAGAGAAACAGAGAGTGAGTGAGTGAGTGTGTGTGTGTGTGTGTGTGTGTGTGTGTGTGTGTGTGTGAGGATGAAATATTTGGGGTTAGGAAAGAGAGAGCAATAAAGACAAAAGCATGATAATAATATGTAGCAAAAATGAGAGAGAGAGTGAGACAGAGACAGAGAGAGAAAGAGAGACGGGGGGGGGATATTTGGGGTTTGGAAAGAGAGAGCAATAACGAAGATGTCGAAGGGGGAGGGAGGGAGGGAGGGAGAGGAGGTGGAGGAGGAGGAAAGCGTGTTGAGGAGGAGGGGGTGGTGGGCGTGGGGGGTTTGAAGCAGGATAGGAAAATGAGAGGAAATTGTAGAGATGAGGAAAATGTGGAGTTAGGAAGGAAAACGGATATGTGAGAGGGAGGTTGAGGGGGGTCGGGGGGCTGGGGGGGGGGGTGGTGGAGGGAGGGGAAGAAGAGGACAGTTGTGGGAAGAACAGGGGGTGGGGGGGGGATAGTAGAGATGAGGAAATGTGGAGTTAGGAAAAAAAAGTGTGCGTTGAAAAGTGATGGGTGAGGGAAGGATGAGGGATGAAAGGGAAGGAAAGGGCAGTTGATTGGGGAATGGGGATGGTAGAGATGAGGAAATGTGGAGTTAGGAAAGAGTGTGCGTTGAAAAGTGATGGGTGAGGGGGTGGGGGGGGGATGAGGGAGGTAGGGAAAGGGGAGGGGGCAGCTGATTGGGGAATGGGGATGGTAGAGATGAGGAAATGTGGAGTCAGGAAAGAGAAAGTGCGTTAAAAAGTGATTGGTGAGGGAAGGATGAGGGAGGAAGGACAATGAGATGGCAGCTGATTGGGGAATGGGGATGGTAGAGATGAGGAAATGTGGAGTTAGGAAAGAGTTGTGTTGAAAAGTGATGGGTGAGGGGGGGGGATGAGGGAGGTAGGGAAAGGGGAGAGGGCAGCTGATTGGGGAATGGGGATAGTAGGTATGAGGAAATGTGGAGTTAGGAAAGAGTGTGCGTTGAAAAGTGATTGGTGAATGAAGGATGAGGAAGGAAGGGCAATGAGATGGCAGCTGATTGGGGAATGGGGATGGTAGAGATGAGGAAATGTGAGGTTAGGAAAGAGTTGTGTTGAAAAGTGATGGGTGAGGGAAGGATGAGGGAGGTAGGGAAAGGGGAGGGGGCAGCTGATTGGGGAATGGGGATGGTAGAGATGAGGAAATGTGGAGTTAGGAAAGAGTTGTGTTGAAAAGTGATGGGTGAGGGAAGGATGAGGGAGGAAGGGGAAGGGGAGGGGGCAGTTGATTGGGGAATGGGGAGGGTAGAGATGAGGAACTGTGGAGTTAGGAAAGAGTGTGCGTTCGAAAGTGATGGGTGAGGGTGGGGGATGAGGGAGAAAGGGAAAGGGGAGGGGGCAGTTGATTGGGGAATGGGGATAGTAGGGATGAGGAAATGTGGAGTTAGGGAAGAGAAAGTGCGTTGAAAAGTGATTGGTGAGGGAAGGATGAGGGAGGAAGGACAATGAGATGGCAGCTGATTGGGGAATGGGGATGGTAGAGATGAGGAAATGTGGAGTTAGGAAAGAGAAAGTGCGTTGAAAAGTGATGGGTGAGGGGGGGGGGGAAGGACAATGAGATGGCAGCTGATTGGGGAATGGGGATGGTAGAGATGAGGAAATGTGGAGTTAGGAAAGGGAAAGTGCGTTGAAAAGTGATGGGTGAGGGGGGGGGGGAAGGACAATGAGATGGCAGCTGATTGGGGAATGGGGATGGTAGAGATGAGGAAATGTGGAGTTAGGAAAGAGTGTGCGTTCGAAAGTGATGGCTGAGGGTGGGGCATGAGGGAGAAAGGGAAAGGGGAGAGGGCAGCTGATTGGGGAATGGGGATAGTAGAGTTGAGGAAATGTGGAGTTAGGAAAGAGTGTGCGTTGAAAAGTGATGTGTGAGGGAGAATGAGGAAGGATGAGGGAGGCAGGGAAAGGGGAGGGGGCAGCTGATTGGGGAATGGGGATGGTAGAGATGAGGAAATGTGGAGTTAGGAGAGACGGACAGACAGAGAGAGAGAGAGACGGGAGGGGTGGGCGGGGAGTGATGGGTGAGGGAAAATGAGGGAGAAAGAAGGAGGGGGCAGCTGATATGGGAATGGTGATGGTACAGACGAGGAAATGTGGAGTTTGGAAATAGAGAGAGAGGGGGGAAGGGGGTGGGGGGATAGGGAAGAGTGATGGGTGAGGGAAAAATGAGGATGGAGAAGAGTAAGTTTAACGGAAGGGAGTGAGAGATTAGAGGGAGAGAGATGAGGGACAGAGAAGAGGGGAGTTGGAGGGGAGACATATTAAGAGAGAAGAGAGAATGAGAGAGATATACAGAGACAGAGACATGGACAAAAACAGAGATAAACAAAAAAACAAAAACAAAAAAGAAATGAAAGAGAGACAGAGACAGATATAGCTGGACAGACAGAGACAACTAAAGACAGACAGAAACTGACTCGTAGAGGCAGGCAGGTGTAGACAGTGACAGACAAGAAATCCACCAGAAACAGACACGGAAGGCAAGGCAGACATACACAAAGACAGAAAAGAGAAGAGAAGACAGACAGAGAGAGAGAGAGAAAGGGACAGATACACAGACAGGCAGAGACAGAGAGAGACAGAAACACAGCGAGAAAGGGGACACAGTGACGGAGACAGAGACAGAAAGACAGGAAGTAAGGACTGACGGACTGAAGACTGCCATGAATGAATCCCAAGGGAAGGAAGACGTGTAAAGGGAGCTAACTGACTGTCCAAAGTGTCTGATGGGTGGACGTCTGGTCACCTCACTCCAGGTAATGACACCATGGGCCTTGTTAGTGCTGTGCTGAGGGCCCCAGAGAGAGAGACAGACAGACAGACAGAGACACAGACAGACAGACAGATACAGTGACAGACAGACAGATACTTAGAGACAATTTGTTAGTGCTGTGCTGAGAGCCCCACAGAGAGAGAGAGAGAGAGAGAGAGAGAGAGACAGACAGACAGAGAGACAGACAGACAGATACTTAGAGACAAACAAAGAGAAGACAGAGACAAAGACAGAGAGACAGATGGAAAGAGAGACAGACATACACAGAAGGGCAGGCAGAGATGGACAAAGACAGACGGGTGACAAAAGAGAAAGAAAGAGAAAGAGGCGGGGTGGGGTGGGGGGGGGGGAGAGACAGACCAAGACCGAGAGACCTAGATAGAGACCTAGACTGACAAAGACGAACACAGACTGGTAGGCAGAAATAAACAGAAACAGACAAGAGAGAGAGAGAGATACAAGAAGAGAGAGAGAGAGAGGCAGACAGACAGAGGCAGACAGACAGACAGACAGAAGGAGGCACAGTGACGGAGACAGAGACAGAAAGACAGGCAGTAAGGACTGACGGACTGAAGACTGCCATGAATGAATCCCAAGGGAAGGGGAACGTGTAAAGGGAGCTAACTGACTGTCCAAAGTGTCTGATGAGTGGACGTCTGGTCACCTCACTCCAGGTAATGACACCATGGGCCTTGTTAGTGCTGTGCTGAGGGCCCCAGAGAGAGAGAGACAGACAGACAGACAGAGACACAGACAGACAGACAGATACAGTGACAGACAGACAGATACTTAGAGACAATTTGTTAGTGCTGTGCTGAGAGCCCCACAGAGAGAGAGAGAGAGAGAGAGAGAGAGAGAGAGAGACAGAGAGAGACAGAGAGAGAGACAGAGACAGAGAGAGACAGAGAGACAAAGAGACAGAGAGACAGAGAGACAGACAGACAAGTACTTAAAGACAAGCAAAGAGAAGACAGAGACAAAGACGGAGAGACACAGGGAGAGAAAGACAGACATACACAGAAGGGCAGGCAGAGATGGACAAAGACAGACGGGTGACGAAAGAGAGAGACAGACAGACACAGAGAGAGAGAGAGAGAGAGAGAGAGAGAGAGAGAGAGAGAGAGGAGGGAGGGAGACAGAGACCAAGACCGAGAGACCTAGATAGACTGACAAAGACGAACACACACGGGTTGGCAGAAATAGACAGAATCAGACGAGAGACAGACAGACAGACAGACAGAAGACAGACAGAAGGAGGCACAGTGACGGAGACAGAGACAGAAAGACAGGCAGTAAGGACTGACGGACGGAAGACTGCCATGAATGAATCCCAAGGGAAGGGGAACGTGTAAAGGGAGCTAACTGACTGTCCAAAGTGTCTGATGAGTGGACGTCTGTTCACCTCACTCCAGGTAATGACACCATGAGCCTTGTTAGTGCCGTGCTGAGGGCCCCAGAGAGAGAGAGACAGAGACAGACAGACAGACAAGTACAGAGACAGACATAGGCATACAGATATAAACAACTAAAGACAGACAGAAACAGACATTGGGAGGCAGGCAGACATAGAGACAGAGGCAAAGAGACAAGCAAAAAGAGGTTGAGACAGAGAATCAGACAGAGACAAATACAGAGTAAGAAAGAGACCGAGAGAGACATCAACAAAGACAGAGATAAAGACAGAGACAGACAAGCCATGAATCCCAAGGGAAGGGGGACGTGTAAAGGGAGCTAACTGGCTGTCCAAAGTGTCTGATGGGTGGACGCCTGTTCACCTCACTCCTGGTAATAACACCATGGGCAGGACAGACAGTGAACTGCCAATAGGAGTGTGGGGGGAGAGGGGAGAGAGAGTAAGGACAGACATGGGGGGAGAGGGGAGAGAGAGGACAGACATGGGGTGGGGGGAGGGGAGTGGGGGGCAGGACAGACAATGAACTGCTGATGGGAGTGTAGGGGGGTGGGGGAGAGGGGAGAGAAGACAGACATGGGGGTCGGGCAGGACAGACAGTGAATTGTTGATGGGAGTGTGGGGGGAGGGGGGAGAGAGAGGACAGACATGGGGGGAGAGGAGAGAGAGGACAGACACGGGGGGGGGGGGGGGGGGGGCAGGACAGACAGTGAACTGCTGATGAGTGTGGGGCGAGAGGGGAGAGGGACAGACCTGTGCGGAGGGGGGTGGGGGGGCCAGGACAGACAGTGAAGTGCTGATGGGAGTGTGGGGGAAGGTAGGAGATGGGACAGACATGGGGAGGGGGGGGGGGGCTGGCAGGACAGACAGTGAACTGCTGAAGAGAGTGTGGGGGAAGAGAGGGGATGGGGGCCAGACTGAGAGCTACTGAATGGAGTGTGGGAGTGGGGGAGGGGGGGAGAGGTAGACAGACAGGAAGCGGGGGGTGGGGGGGTGTTCACGTGGAAGGGGGTGAGGTTATAAAATTACGACCAGACAGAAAGAGAGACAGAGACAGACAGACAGACAGAGGCAGAGACAGAGACAGAGACAAAGATAGACAGAGACAGTGACATATAGACATATAAATACACACACACACACACACACACACACACACACACACACACACCGAGAGACAGAGAGGGAGACACACACACACACACACACACACACACACACACACAGAGTATGAATGGAGAGTGGTGGTCCTGCAATCATCCGAATAGTCTGACACGACGCTGTCTGTTGGCCTCAGTCAGTGTAGAGTGGTGTGGTGTGGTGGTGTGGCGCGGTGTGGTGGTGTGGTGCGGTGTGGTGTGGTGTGGTGTGGTGCGGTGCGGTGTGGTATGGTGTGGCGGTGTGGTGGTGTTGTTTGAGTGTGTGAGCGAGTCATGATGGGAAGTTCGTGTACAATGACCAGTGGGGCGTTTTAGAGGTGGGAGGTGGTGTCCAAGAAATGACAGAATAATGGGAAGGGAAAGAAAGAATGAATAAATGAATGAAAGAAAGAAAGAGCAGTAGTAGTAGTAGCCGTAGTAGTGGTAGTAGTAGATGTTGTTCAGTGTTGTTGAAGTTGTTGTTGTTGTGGTGGAGGTAGTAGTAGTAGTAGTAGTAGTAGTAGTAGTAGTAGTAGTAGTAGTTGCTGTTGTTGTTGTTGTTGTTGTTATTTACGTAATGTGTGGTTTTCGTAGCATGTAAGTTGCTGACATAAATGTGTAAAAAAAAAAAAAAAAAAAAAAAAAACAACAGGCGCGCTTGCGACCCCCCCCCCCCCCCCCCCCCCACACACACACACACGAAGAAAGAACCGGAAAGAGACAAAGAGACAGACACAGACAGACACACACACACACACACACACACACACACACACACACACACACACACACACACAGCGACAGAGAGAGAGAGAGGGAGGGTTCAGAAGGCAGTCAGATGTTTCCGGTGCGTACTAATCCGTATCTCTTATTTCTTGTCTCAAGGAACACAAGACAAGATAAGGAAAAGGGATGAAAGGGGAACAGAAAAGAGGAAGGAGAACAAGAAAAAAAAATGTAGAGACAAAGAGATGGGAAAGAAAGAATCAAACAGAGAGAAAAAAAATAATGCAAAAAAAGGAGGACAAAATGCAAAACAACAACAACAACAAACAACAAAAAAGAACGCAAAAATAAAATAAAGATTTAAATGATGCTACACATTCAGACATTTCTTTTATTGCCAACATTATCAACTAAAAAGAGAGAAAGAAAGACAAAGTTAAAAAGAAAGAAGGAAGGAAGGAAGGAAGGAAGGAAGGATCAACCGAAGGAGGGAATGATGAAGAGGATGGACGGACAACCAAAGAAATCGATGGATCACTTCAAAGAAAGAAGAAAT
>NC_134882.1:7293551-7296051 GCF_041734735.1 Babylonia areolata
CCCTGCTTGCTATTTCTTTTATATTAGAATTACATAACGAAGAAAAGATAGAAGAATGAGAACAAAAAAAAAAAAAAAGTGTGATTTTGATATGATCACATATCCAAGATCATGTCAACTTGAATGGACGTGAAGAAAACAAGGAAAGAACTGCTTCTGCTTCTCTTAATATCTCTCCCTTTTTCATTCTTGTGTGTGTGTGTGTGTGTGTGTGTGTGTGTGTGTGTGTGTGTGTGTGTGTGTGTGTGTGTGTGTGTGTGTGTGTGTGTGTGTGTGTGTGTGTGTGTGTATGTGTGTGTGCGTGTACGTGCGTGCGTGCGGAAATTTCATGCACTTATCATTGCTAAAGTTTCCAATTCGTAACCATTTGACCCCCTAGAGTTTACCTTCTCTTTAGTGTGTTATGGTATGGTATGGTATGGTATGGTATTGTATGGTATGATATTATATGCTATGCTATGCTACATTACGCTACAGTGTGCTACGCCACTGTATAACAATTCAGACAATACATTGAATCGTACACCTCACAGCCCAGCCTAAAACGTGACGATGGTAGTAGTTAGTTGTAGTAACATCGGCTAAGGCGCTTCAGTTGGTAGCAAACCACAAACAACTGTGGTAGCAGCGGTGGTGGCAGCAGCATAAACAGCAGCAGGAGTAGCAGTAGCAGCTGGAGTAGCAGTTTTTTTTTGTTTTTGTTTTTTTTTTTTTGGGGGGGGGGTTGCAACAGAATAAGTAGTAATAACAGCAGTAGTACTAGTTGTAGTAATAGCAGTAGTAGCAGTAGCGGCAGCAGAGCAGCAGCAGTAGCAGTATTAATAACAGTAGCAGCAGTAGCAGAGGCAACACCAGTTAAAAAAAAAAAAAAAAAAAAAGTAAAAAGTACAACACAACAGTATAGTGTACTACCACAGTACCGTTCTAGATTTTCAAGTGCAATGTGCCCCCCCCCCCCTCCCCCCCCACCCCCTCCCCCCCCCCCCCCCCCCCTCCCCCCAAGTTTATTTTCATGCCTGACTATCAACAGTGTTCAATATCCATTGTGAAACCCACCAGTAAGAAGCCCTGCGTTCGCCATTAAAATATGTAGTCCGAGGTAGAAACATGGACAATAAAAGGAACATGTCATTTATATGTCTATACTCATAACCAAAAATAGAGAGAGGGGGGGGGAGAGAGATATATAAAGAAAGAGAGAGATGAAAGGAGATAAAGAAAGAAGAGAGAGAGTGAGTGACAGACAGACGGACAGAGAGGCACAGAGAGAGAGGAGAGAGAGAGTGACAGACAGACAGACAGACAGACACACACACACACACACACACACACACACACACACACAGAGAGAGAGAGAGAGAGAGAGAGAGAGAGAGAGAGAGCTCAATCAATCAATTGATCTAATAACCCCATCTTCATCTTCATCTTCACAGCCAAATCTCAACAATAATATTAAAAAACGACCTCGCCATAAATCAGGACCACCACAGCGAGAACCTTGCGCACTACGGCCACCACCACGAGACATAGATCACCGACCGCAGTCCAATAATTATGATCCATAAATCAACACACGCACAGACACAAACACACAGACATACAGACACAAACAGATTGACACACACACACACACAAACAAACACACAGACACACACACACAAACAGACTCTCTCACGCGCGCACACACACACACACACACACACACACACACACACACACACACACACACACAAACACACACACAAACACACATTCTGTCTCTCTCTCTCTCTCTCTCTCTCACTCACTCACTCACACACACACACACATACACACACACACACACACACACACGCGCGCGCGCATACACACACAGAGAAGTCAGACATGCGCCGTGGACACATTGGACTCTCTCTCTCTCTCTCTCTCACACACACACACACACACACACACACACACACACACACACACACACACACACACACACACACACACACACACATGCCCTCACTCTTCATAAACCTGCATTTCGTGCGTCTAATCAAAAAAACCTGTGTGACAATGGAACAGCAAGGAAGGGAACAATATTGATTGACTTTCATCAATCCACAGGATTACTCGACTTCATCTAAGCCTCAAGATGAAATGCTCATCCAGCCCACCCTTCACCCCGTTCCCCCCCCCCCCCCCCTTCCCCCCGACCCCCAACTTTATGTATTTTTCTTTTTTCCAGGGAGAACGCATCGTTATACTACAGCGCCACCCTTTTTTTTTTTCCTGCGTGTATTTTAATTTGTTTTGCCTATCGAAGTGGATTTTTCTACAGAATTTTGCCAGGAACAACCCTTTTGTTGCCGTGGGTTCTTTTACGTGCGCTAAGTGCATGCTGCACACGGGATCTCGGTTTATCGTCTCATCCGAATGACTTTATGTTCCCTTTATGTTCCTGTTTCCCCCACCTCCCTTCTTCCAATTCAAGCGCGGACTATTGAGACTGCCAGCGACAGATGATGAGATTGGT
>NC_134882.1:7306051-7313551 GCF_041734735.1 Babylonia areolata
TGTGTGTGTGGTAAGTTTGAGTAGCGGTCAGTGGCACCCAGGACACAAGGGTCAAAGTGGTGGTATGTGGACAAAGCGGGAAGTGCTGATTGATGAATGGATTGCTTTTCTCTCCTTTCTGACAACAATTATGAGAATTTCGCGTGGTGATGGTGGTGTGTCGACATCACGAAGTGAGTAAGAGAGAGACAGAGATAGAGACAGACAGAGACAGTGACAGAGAGAGAGAGACAAAGAGACAGAGAGCTGAAAGGGGAGGGAGAGAAAGAGATGAGGTAAGGGAGACATGGAGAAACAAAGGTGACTGAATGACAGACAAATAGACAGACAGGCACGGAGAAAGGCAGAGAATCATCATCAGTTTGCTAAATTATCATTCGAACGAACTGATGATCTGAATGCAGGGCTTTAAACAAGCAACCCCCCCCCCCCCCCACACACACACACACACACACACACCCTAAAAAAAAAAAAAAAAAAAAAGGACAAATATGAAGCGGATGATGCTGATCATCATCATGATATAGATGACGGTGATTACGATGATGTAGATGATGAACAATAACATCAACGCAAAGAGAGGGGAGGCTAGGTTGTGTGTGTGTGTGTGTGTGTGTGTGTGTGTGTGTGTGTTGGGGGGGAGGGGGGAGTGGCGGGAGCCGAGTGGAACACGTGTGCAGTTAGGTGATTACGGACTTCTAGAAAGAATCAGTGTGCTGTGCGGCAGGCATCGTCCACCACACCACCACCCCCCTCCCACACACACCCCTTTCCCACCCATACCACCCACACCTACCTTTTCCCCTCTGTCCTATTTTGGGGTGTGGGGGTGGGGTAGCAAGGTACAAAGAAAAAGAAAAGAAAAATACAACAGAAAAACCCAAAACAGGGTACAAAACTGAAGGAATTCATCGCTCTGGGACTTTCCAGAAGTGGGTCCCTCTTCCCAATTACGCTTCCGCACGTGCTCGTGGTGATTATAGACACCTAAAGCATTGATTTTTCACATGTTCATGTCATCATTTCAATTCTTTAATATAGGAGGGGGAGTGGTTGTGTGGTGGGTTGGGTGAAACGGGATAGACTGAAAGAGGAATCAAAGACGAATATCTGACATAAACAGGAGTTGAAATAAAGGAAATCGCTTCAAGGGAATTCGTAAGTAAAAGGGAAGTCGTCAACAAAGAGATAACAACTGATGATAACCCCCCCCAACTCCCAACTCACACCTCCCCCACCCCTCCCCGGGAAAAAAAAAAAATAAATAAATAAATATATATATATATATATATATATATATATATATATATATATATATATATATATATATATATATATATATATAATGAATAAAACAAAGTTGAAAAACAACACCTATTTTGTTAAACAAAAAAATTAAAATCTGAATTTTCGCTGCCACCCGGCAGCTTGGTCACAGACTACACTGACAACAGGTGACGTAATGCTATTTTTACGTCATCTTTCTGACCTTACATGACGTCTTCTATCTACTACGTAAAGTTATCATGTTTTAAATGTTCCTTCAATTGTCTATGTACACATCACTCTTTTTCACTCTCACTCTCTGTGTATCTCAGTGATCGTGTGTAACCACTACCACGACAAACCGGACTGGCAACTCCACAAATCAGAGTTCACAATGAAAACCCGTGGATGTCGCTTCTCAAGTTCAGTCCAACAAAAACTGTCCCAAGGTGACACATCCTGAACAGTTCTCTTCTTTTCAGCTCCTCCACTTTGTTGACCTGCTCCAGCGCTGTCACCTGTAAAAAGCTGAGGTTGTCGTCAGAAGGGTGAGGGGTGGAAGAAACATGGGCAGCGACCGAACACTTGGTGCCTTTCCTGGTTTGCCCATCTTTTCTTAATATCGTTGGAGCATCCCACATATTGTGCCTCCGGGTGAAGTCTACAGGTCAATAGATAGACCAAGTTTGGCGTGGTGCAGGAGAGGTGTTGGCTGATCTGCCAACGCCTTCCATCCCAAGGAGAAATGACATGGTCTGTGAAGTGGCCATGGCTGCAGGTGTCACAGCGAGGTGCCTGACATTTGAAGAAGCCTCGGATGTTGTCAGGGCCATGAACCACAAACCGCTTGGGGACAGTGGGTTTGTACATACTGCCCAGGTTTCTGCGGCGTCTGTCTGCTGCATTTATCAGGTTTTGGGGGGAAAATTCTTTGTTTTGGGGGTCAGCATAGAGTAAATGGGTGTTATGTCTGATGATTTCTGATTTGGAAGGGAATTGTGGATCAAATGCAGTGACCCAAGCCAGTTTCTTTGGTTACTTTTTTTTTTTTTTTTTTCTCTGGTGGCAGTCAGCAGTTCTCTCCTGTCTTTTCTGGCACCTTTCAATGACTGTAGATGAAACTCTTTCTTGTGTAAGTATGGTTCTTCTCACAGCAGGAAAACAAAAGAAAAAAACAACAACTTCAAAGACTAACAACCGCTAATGCTGACACGTGCGACAAAAAAACACCACCACCATCCCGAGTTAACTGAAACCATGTGGTTCCCTCCCTCCTTGCCTTACTTAGCCTCGTTAGCTAGCATCTTCAATTTGGCCTGAAAGAGGAGGGGGGGGGGGGACAAACTGAAGGATGGTTAACTTGCGGAAGTCACAGATGAAACTGTCTTTGAAGCATAATTCTCCTTTCGTGAAACACAATCCACACGAAAAACAGATTAACAGATTATGAGAGAGGGGAGGAAAAGAGAACGTTTGTGTGTGTGTGTGTGTGTGTGTGTGTGTGTGTGTGTGTGTGTGTGTGTGTGTGTGTGTGTGCGTGTGTGTGTGTGTGTGTGTGTGTGTGTGTGTGTGTGTGTGAAGGAGAGGATGGGGATGGGCGAGAACGAGTAATGATGGATCAAGTTACTCTATCCTCGGATTATTAAGTTTGTCAGCGTCAATTTGTAACGATAGGTAAAAGAGGGAGAGACCGAGAGAGAGAGAGAGACAGAGAGACAGAAAGACACACACATAGAGTGATAGAGAGAGAGGGAGAGAGAGGGAGAGAGAGAAAGCTCCGCTACTAACCTCTGGTGATTAATCTATTTTGTGTCATTTTTTGTCGAGTTGCTTACCACAAAAAAAAATTAATGTTCCGTCTTTTTGTGTTATCTACTGTTTGGTGATTGGAAAGAGAGAGAGAGAGAGAGAGAGAGAGAGAGAGAGAGAGAGAGAGAGAGAGAGAGAGAGGTGGCGGATTGCTGTTTTGTAAAGGATAACAGTTGTGGAGTGAGTGTACATATGATTCATCATATCTGCATAAGTATATTTATGTCTATGTCTGTATATTTCTGTGCGTGTATGAATGTGAGTCTGTCTGTACTTGCGCGCGCGTGTGTATGTGTGTGTGTGTGTGTGTGTGTGTGTGTGCGTGCTAAAGTATACGCGCCTGGGAGCGTCTGTCTGTTTGTCTATGTCTGTCTCTGTCTTTCTCTGTCTATCTCCCTCTCTCTCTTTTCTCCCTCTCTCTCTCTCTCGCCCTGTGTATCTCTCTCTCTCTCTCTCTCTCTCTCTCTCTCTCTCTCTCTCTCTCTCTCAATCTTTCTCACTATCTCTCTACTCTTTCTCCTCCTTTGTCTTTCTCTCTCTGTTTTATCCAATCTCTCTCTCTCCCCCCCCCCCCCCCCTATTCTATCTCTGTCATTCTGTTTCTGTCTGTCTGTCTGTCTCTCTCTCTCTGAGGTCAGTAGCTGAACTTATCTCTCTCTCTCTCTCTTTCTCTGTCTCTCTCTCAATCTTTCTCACTATCTCAATTATCTTTCTCCTCCTTTGTCTTTCTCTCTCTCTCTCTCTCTTTTATCCAATCTTCCTCACCCCCCACCCCCCCACCCCCCCACCCCCTTCTTTTCTCTCTCTCTGTTATTCTGTTTCTGTCTGTCCGTCTGTCTATCTGTCTGCCTCTCTCTGTCTCTGTCTCTGTCTCTGTCTCTCTCTCTGTCTCTCTCTCTCTCTCTCTCTCTCTCTCTCTCTCTCTCTCTCTCTCGTTCAACGTGAGTTTAGGGCAATTAGCACTGATTAAAATCGGGCTGTTGTTCCCCAGTAGTCCTCCAAACAAAACATAACCGTGGGGCCATTTCGTGGGGGGGGGGGGGGGGGGGGGGGGCGGGGGGGGGCTTAGGTGTGCAGGCAGGAAAGGATTATCCTGTTCTGCAAAACACATTGTTCTCAGGGAGAAGCGTGATTTTGTTTGGCTTGCCTGCATGTGACTGCACTGCTTGTGTGTGCGTGCCTGCGTGAGTTGTTGTTGTTGTTGTTGCTGTTGTTGTTGTTGTTTTTGTTGGTGCTCTCTCTCTCTCTCTCTCTCTCTCTCTCTCTCTCTCTCTCTCTCTCTCTCTGTGTGTGTGTGTGTGTGTGTGTGTGTGTGTGTGTGTGTGTGTGTGTGTGTGTGTGTGTGTGTGTGTGTGTGTGTGTGCGTGTGTGTAAGGGATGGATGAATGAATGAATGAATTAATAAATTAATTAACGAACGAACGAACGAATGAATGAATGAATGAATGAATGAATGAATGAACGAACGAACGAATGAATGAATGAATGAATGAATGAATGAATGAATGAATTAATGAATGAATGAACAAATGAACGAACGAATGAATAAATGACTGACTGACTGATTGACTGACTGACTGACTAACTGAATGAATGAATGAATGAATGAATGAACTGACAAACGATATGACAAATGAACAAAACGAAAGGAATATAATGATCTCACTAGTGGATGACACTCTCTTGCTACTGGTTTAGAATCCATCCATCTACCACTTCCATGATGTAGTCACAGAATTATACTTGCTCGGAAAAAATCAACAACATCTTTTCCTCCCCGAGTTCCCGTAAAAATAGCCAATGTTGCATATTAACGCCATGTCCACAACACACACACACACACACACACACACACACACACACACACACACACGAACGAACGAACGAACGAACGAATGAATGAATGAATGAATGAATGAATGAATGAACGAATGAATAAATGAATGAATGAACAAATGAACGAACGAATGAATAAATGACTGACTGACTGACTGACTGATTGACTGACTGACTGACTAACTGAATGAATGAATGAATGAATGAATGAATGAATGAATGATCTGACAAACGATATGACAAATGAACAAAACGAAAGGAATATAATGATCTCACTAGTGGATGACACTCTCTTGCTACTGGTTTAGAATCCATCCATCTACCACTTCCATGATGTAGTCACAGAATTATACTTGCTCGGAAAAAATCAACAACATCTTTTCCTCCCCGAGTTCCCGTAAAAAAAGCCAACGTTGCATATTAACGTTGCATATTAACGTATATATATATATATATATATATATATATATATATATACAGACGAAAGCTCATCTAACTCAATTAACAAAACATGAATCGCATAACATACACCATAACAAACAAGTAACTTGAAGATAACACTGAGTTAACTTTGACAGTGGATAATCTGACATAATTCAAGTGTCTGGAACAGGCCAGGGTGTCTGTGTGTATGTGCAAAGCAGGGGGAGGGGGGTGGGAAGGATGCGTGAGTGCGCGCTTGAATGCGAGTAAGCACGCGCTCATAATGAGTGATATGGCATGGATAGCACGATACTACCCAGAGTAACTCAGCAACTTATATTCTATGAGTTCAAGCTGTACACTAGAGATAACGCTCTTACTCCATCTATATGTGGAGTTTTGGCCAAGTGGTAACGCGTCCGCTAAGGAAGCGAGATAATCTGAGTGCATAGGTTCGAACCCCACAGTCGCCAGTATTTTCTCCAATGGACCTTGAGTGGTGGTCTGGACGCTAATCAGACGATAAACCGAGGTCCCAAGTGCAGCATGCATTTAGCGCACGTAAAAGAACCCACTGAAACAAAATGCTATCCCTGGCAAACTGTGGTAAAAAAAGAAAGAAAAAAAAGAAAGAAAAGTCCACTTCGATAGGAAAGCAAATAAAATTGCAGGCAGAAAAAAAAAAGGTGGCGCTCTCAGTGTAGCGACGCGCTCTCCCTCGGGAGAACAGCCCGAATTCCACTTAGAGAAATATGTTGTGACGAAAAGAATAATACAATACAATACGATATCTCCTTTTTTTTCTGTTGACCGTTAACACGAAACACATTCTTCATGAAGTGCAATAACACTTCCTCCATAAACTAAAGAGCTCTTACTTCCTCCACAACGCAAGTCATGCGATTTCAAGCGAGTCAGGAATTCGCGGTTCGTATGATAATGTTACGGTGTAATATGTTAAGATACAGCAATTCATGCTGGAATTGTTTCATTTCTTTATCTTTAATCAAATAAATTGCTCAGAGGCTCGTTGTAGCTTTACTGAGCGCGGAAGCCGATTTTGGATAAGGATTTAGGATTATCCCAAGCAGAATGTGAACAAGTAATGGGAATTTCTTCTTCTTGTTGTTCTTGTTCTTCCTGTTCTTCTTCGTGTTCTTCTCATTGCTATTTTTTCTTCTTCGTGTGCTGAGACTCCCACCACAATCACTCGTGTGTGCATGTGTGCTTTTACGATTTTTTCACCGCGCCATGTTGGCAGCAATACTCCGTTTTCGAGGGTAATGAGAATTTAAGAGGAAGGCAGTCTTGGAATTTTTGTACAAACTTCAGTGCGGGAATAAAGAGCTTTTTTTTTTCTCTCTATCTTTTTTTTCTTCACAAAATAGAACCAGTGCTGTTTCATGGAGTCAGAGGTATTGTGTGTAACAGCAGTGCAGGGAGCGTCCTTCTCCGTGGGTACTGTCAGTCAAGCTGGGTTTCCGGGTTTGCATCTCGAGGTCTGGTGTGTGTTAAATTATTCTGTAAAATTTTAATGATAGACAGACCTGACACGGAGGTTTGAGTCTCCCAACACAGGCACATGCGCACGCCGCGCGTGAACACACACACACACACACACACACACACACACTCGCATACACACACACACACACACACACACACACACTCGCATACACACTCATACACTACACACACACACACACACACACACACACACACACACACACACACACACACACATACGCACACACATACACACACACATACAACACAACACAAAACAACATAACACAACACAACACAACACAAAAAAGGCGTGCGCGCTTAACGACTTTTAACGTCTCATAAATTCTATACTCCAAACAGATTCCAACCAGCATCCCCCTCGCCACCCCCACCCCCACCCCCACCCCTACCCCACACCCCCACTTCCCCAGCCCCGCCGACCCCCACCCCTTACCTGCACCGATTTCACTCTGCTTAAACTCCAGCTGACGTCACATCACATTGATTTTACACCCCACCCCCCCCCCCACCCCCTCAACCCCTCCCAACAAAGAAACGGCGGGGGATCAGGGAAGATGGGAGAGAAAGAGAGAGAGGGAGAGAGAAAGGGAGAGACAGAGGAGAGAGACAGAAAGAGGAGGAGAGAGTGAAAGAGAG
>NC_134882.1:7318551-7321051 GCF_041734735.1 Babylonia areolata
CACACCACACGAGCGCTAGCACGGGAAAAAGCCAACCAAACAAGAAAGCTTGTAATATTTACACACGTCAAAGTTATGAATGGGCTTGTGAAAAGAAGGGACTTGAATGCCGCCACTTTGCAGACATCCTGGCATTTAGAAAATGATCACGATGAAATACAACTTACACGGGTCTAAAAGAGAGATGTAAACAAAGTACCGCGTGTGAGTATAACTGATGCACGTCTCTTGGCTAAACGTGCCAATTTGCAAATTGTTCTAATGGCTCAACACATTAATACCCCTTCATGTTCTTTGCCAGCATCATCAGCAAATCCCTCACGTTTTTCCCTTCACGGATATGAATGCTGCATAACGCATGTTGTTCTTCTGATCGCTCCAGGGTTTTGTTGTTGCTGTTGTTATTGTCGTTTTGTATGTTGTTGTTGTTGTTGTTGTTATTGTTGCTTCTCTCTGCAATCGGGTGGGTAATGAAACACCAAATAAACTGAATAGGAGGTGAGGGTGCTCCTCAGTGTGCACCGATTAATAATTTTGCTTCGCCGCTTCCACCGTCTCTGCGCTGAAGACAAAAATAAACACAACCCTACTCAAATCCCACCACTCCTCCACACACACACACACACACACACACACACACACACACACACACGAAACAACAAAACAAAAAGGATAACAAGGAGATGGAGATGGTGAGGCCGGACATGATGGGGCCTTCTCACGCTCTTGGCCCTTCCTTCACCACACGAGTGATGGGTTTCCGCCCGGACCAGGAGAGTGTCATTCACGAGACATCTTTATCATCTTGTCGGGAACTTCCTCTCTCTCTCTCACACACACAGGGAGGAATAGGAAGGATGGAGGATTTCTTCTTCTTCTTCTTCTTCTTCTTCTTCTTCTTCTTCTTCTTCTTCTTCTTCTCTCTCTCTCTCTCTCTCACTCACTCTCTCTCTTCCAGAAGGCTGACATCAAGGTGGGTCTGGGTTCAGGGTGGTGCACGTGGTGACGAATTGGTTTCTTTCTTTCTTTCTTTCTTTCTTTCTTTCTCTGTCTCTCGGGGGTTAGGTCTTTGGCGCTGTGTTTCGCTCGTCCATTCCCTCTTTCTTTTCTTTCTCTCTGTCTGATCTTACACGGGTTTGGCGTGGAGTGGTGTGGTGTGGTGTGGTGTGGTGTTGTGTGGGTTAGAGAGAGAGGGAGGGAGAGAGAGAGGGAGAGAAAGAAAGAAAGAAAGAACGATGGAGGTAGAGGGTAAGTGAGGGGGGAAAGAGAGTGAAGGAGAGAAAGAGAGGGGGGAAAGGTAAGGAGAGAGAAAGAGACAGACAGACAGACAGACAGACAGAATAGTTGTTTGATAACGGAAGTGAGCTAAGCATACATATACTTGCTGTGTCTTTACTTCCAGCTGTCGGGGCAAAACCAAGTTCGCGGGAAAACATATAGAGAAAAAAAATACATTGGGGATTTCATTACATGCGGAAGAAGAGAGAAAGAGGGGAGCTTCTGTCCTGCTGTCTTCCCGCTATCTTGTGATTCACTCAGACCCCCCCCCCCCCTCACCCCATCCACCCATCCACCCACGCACGCACACACACACACACACACACACACACACACACACACACACACACACACACACACACACTGTCCCTCTTCAACCCTTGTTTAAAAAAAAAAAAACACGATTGAAACAATTAAGATCTATTTGCTTACCGTGAAGTCCGACCGTTGCTACTGTATACAAACAAGCTCCCATTTCAGTGCACTGTGCTTCAACGGAAAGAAGCAGAATTTACATAGAGACATTCAGACAAATACAGACAGGCAGTAGAAACTGACACAGAGAGCAGACGGAAGCAAAGATAGACAGAAAGCTGAGAAAAAAAATATTCTGCTCTCCTTACCCCTCTACCCCCCCCCCCCCCCCCCCCCCCCCCCCCCAAAAAAAAACAAAAAAAAACCCATCATTTTTCACACTTAACCCAACTCCATCCCAATGCTGCCCCCCATCCCCCATCCCCCACCCCTATCCACTCAACCATATCCTCTCCCCAAGTTAAAGCGTGATTAGACAATCAAGACCTGTTTACTAATCCACAAGAGCCCTCAAAGGCTGTTTATACATTGTTTATAGCCATCTCTTGAGAGAGAGAGAGAGAGGCAGACAGACAGACAGGCAGACATGCAGACAGGTAGACAGACAGAAACAGAGACAGAAAGAGCTACGGAGATAGGAAGGGGGTATGGGTGGAGAGAAAGGAGAGTAGGAGAGAGAGTGAGAGAAAGAGAGACAGACAGACAGACAGAAACAGAGACAGAAAGATCTACAGGGATAGGGGGTGGAGAGAGAGGAGAGTAGGAAAGAGAGAGAGAGTGAGAGAAAGAGAGACAGAAAGACAGACCAGACAGACAGAAACAGAGACAGAAAAAGCTACAGGGATAGGGGGTGGAGAGAGAGCGGAGAGTAGGAGAGAGAGTGAGAGAAAGAGAGACAGACAGACAG
>NC_134882.1:7358551-7361051 GCF_041734735.1 Babylonia areolata
AATGGTGGTGGCTGGTAGTCGGGTGGGAACGAACTGGGAGCGAAAGAAGAAAGAAAAGAGAGACAAACAAACCGACAAGAAACGACAACAAAAACACTGCAACACAATAGTGCAGACAGAGAGGTGGACGGAAACAAGAGAGCGCGCCGTGTGGGATGCTGAGAGACAAAACAAGATAAAAACGAACAGAGCAGCGAAAACAAACAATGTGAAAGGCAGTACAGGCAAGACACACAGACACACACACACAGACACAGCACAAACACAGACACAGACACAGACAGAGACACACACACACACACACACACACACACACACACACACACACACACACACACACACACACACACACACACACACACACACACACAGATAGACGAACATCAAAAACCAGAAATGTGGATAGACTTTAAGCAAAAGAACAAAAGAAAGAACGAACGAACGGACAGACACACAGATACACACAGACAGACATATACAGAGAAAGAGACAGAGACAACACACTCACACACAGACAACACACTCACGCACAGTGAAAGAGAAACAAGAGTGAGTCTTGGAACATAATACCCCTCACACACACACACACACACACACACACACACACACACACACACACACACACACACACACATACACACACACACTCTCTCTCTCTCTCTCTCTCTCTCTCTCTCTCTCTCATCCATCCACACCTCACACTCCCATGCTATCCCCTACGCACCAACCCACCCAGAAACACACACACACACACACACACACCACACACACACACACACACACACACACACACACACACACACACACACACACACACAAACACCACACACACACAATTCCCACACCTATCCCCCGACTTCCCCACCCCCCCCCCACACACAAACACTCGCCTCACCATGGGGTGGAAATGGAATGGAAAGGTGTGTTGGTGGTGAGGGGTGGTGGGGGTGGTGGCCGGCGGGTGGTGAGGGGCTGGTGGTGGGGGAGTGCTCACACAGACACGTTTACTTGGTAAGAAAACAAGTCCTTTCCTCCAACGCCCCACGCCTCCACCCCCTACCCCCTCCACACACACACACACACACACACACACACACCCTGCAGCTCACAACGTCTTCGTCTTACACCAAAACAACAATACAAAATTTGTCGCTGCAGAGAAAGTCGTGTTCTTCCTTCCCATACCAACACTCACTCACAGACTTTACCTCCCATCCCCCCTATGCCCCTCCCCCCCCCACCCTCTCCCCCCCCCCCCCCCCTCCCCCCCCCCCCCCCCCCCCCCCACACACACACACACAAACTTCCCACCCTTCCTTTCCACCTCCCTCTCCTCACCCCTCCATATCTCCTCCCTCACCCTTCCGACGATCTGATCAGTTAGGGAAAAAACAAACAAACAAAAAAACAACAACAAAAAAAACCAAAAAAAACCGTTTTGTTTCTCACACACTCTCATACCGCTTCGTTTTTGCTTTCTTTCTTTCTTCTCTTTTTTTTTCTTCTTCTTATTTTTTTTTTCTTCTTTTTTTCTCGGTCTTTTTTTTTTTATTGGTATTTTTCCTACCCCTCGCTGTTTTGAACCCTAAACCTCTCGTGTCTGTGACTTCTTCGCAGCCGTGCCAAGCTGCTTTGCTTTGCTCTGCTTCTTCCCTTCCTAAAAAACAGATGGATGGAGGGATGGAGGGAGGGATGGATGGAGGGATGGATGGATGATGGCGTGGGAGGTATTTTGTGTGCCACGCAGAAGAGGACGAATTTGATAGCCAAGCACAGCAGAGTGAGCATACGTGTGTCCGTGCTTGCCTGCGTACCTGCATACAGACGTGCGAGTGCGTGCGTGTGTTTGTGTGTGTGTGTGTGTGTGTGTGAGATATATATATATATATATATATATATATATAGAGAGAGAGAGAGAGAGAGAGAGAGAGAGAGAGAGTTTGTGTGTGTGTGTGTGTGTGTGTGTGTGTGTGTGTGTGTGTGTGTGTGCGCGCATGTGTTTGTGTGTGTTCGCACGCGCGGACGCATGTGTATATGAATGAGAGTGTGAAGGGAGTGCTCTGAAACGTGTATGCATGCGTCATGTGTGAGAGCATGTATTCATGTGTGTGTGTGTGTGTGTGTGTGTGTGTGTGTGTGTGTGTGTGTGTGTGTGTGTGTGCCTGCTTCACTCAGTTCAAAAGTGTGTGTGTGTGAGGCTGCACTCGCATACATCGACGTGGGTACGTGCATACATGGGTGTATGTAAACGTAAACTACTTGCATGCGAATGCGAATGTGCACGTGTTCGGGACCAGAATGTGTTTATGGTGCCAGGTGTGTGTGTGTGTGCTTGTTTTCTATTGGTTTTTGTTTCCTTTTAACTCTTACTTCTCTCTTTAGCGCTGATCTCTCGAGACTCGAACCTTTTCCCTCTCGGCAGAAAAACAAAAAGGAGAAGCAAATTTCCTACATAAATAACAATCAACCAACAGCGAGTTTTACTAGGAATTAACACATG
>NC_134882.1:7381051-7383551 GCF_041734735.1 Babylonia areolata
AGGAAAATGCTAACTAAAAAAAAAAAAAAAAAAAAAAAGAAAAAAAAAAAGTCAATTAAAAGAAAAGCTGTCTAAAAGGGCTCTAGCAACCGTGGCCTGGAAACATCAGCTTCAGTTTCAGTAGCTCAAGGAGGCGTCACTGCGTTCGGACAAATCCATATACGCTACACCACATCTGCCAAGCAAATGCCTGACCAGCAGCGTAACCCAACGCGCTTAGTCAGGCCTTGAGGGGAAAAAAACGTGAATAAATAATAGATAAGCTTACATAAATAAATAAATAAATAAATAATTATAATATAAAAAAGTAGTAGTAATAATATAAAAAAAAATAATAATAAATAAATAGATAAATAAGACAACAATGATGATAAATAAGCAAATAAATGTAAAACATGAAGACACACATTCACACATACACCCACACATGCATAACAGATATGCACCAAACATGCAAAATGGAAACATCAATGCAAACCAACATGACAACAATGCATTGTACATCCATTTCTAGACTTACAGTTACACACAATAATATCAGCATATAATATCACAACATATATCATACGTTTCCCCCATCTAATTTTTAATGTTTAGTACCGTTCAGAATACACCAGGCGATAGGGATGAATTTCACGCGGAGATTGAGAGGGAAGGATCTCTTCCAAAAATACGTCGTTTCAACTTTCGACATGCTGGGAGGAAATCCACATGTGGTAAACAAGATAATGGATCAGATGTCAATTACACCAGTAGGAAAATCTCTCTCTCTCTCTCTCTCTCTCTCTCTCTCTCTCTCTCTCTTTTCTTTCTCATCTCTCTTCTTTTTTCTTCTCTCTTCTGTGGGTTCATTTTTGAACACCAATTCTTTCGTGCTGGTTGATAATGTTAAGTCGTTCTCTCTCTTCTCTCTTCTCTCTCTTGTCTGTCTTTCTCTTTAGGGTTGTCTGTCTCTGTCTCTCTCTCTCTGTCTGTCTGTCTGTTGTCTGTCTGACTCTTTCTCTTGCTTAAAATTCATCCTCTCTTCACCCCTCTCCATCTTTTGTTTCTCTTCTGTTGTTGTCTCTGTTTGTCTGTTTGTCCTGTCTCTTTTTTCTTCTCTGCTCTTCTTCTTCTCCTTAAAAACTCTGTTTTCAACTATTTCTTCTCTCTTTTCTCTCTTCTTATTAAAATTAAATCATCTCTCTCTCTCTCTCTCTCTCTCTGTCTCTGTCCCTGTCTCTCTCTGTCTCTCTCTCTGTCTCTGTCTCTCTCTGTCTCTCTCTCTCTCCTTAAAAAATGTCCCTCTCCCTCACCCACCTCTCCATCTCTCTCTCTCTATCTCTCTCTGTCTCTCTGTCTCTCTCTCTCTCCCCTCCCCCTTAAAAATTATATCCCTCTCCATCGCCCCCCTCTCTATCTCTCTCTCTCTCTCAGTCTGGTTCCAGTTTGAACAACAATTCTTTCGTCTGGTGCTAATGTAAGCTCTCTCTCTCTCTGTGTCTGTCTGTCTGTCTCTCTCTCTCTCTCTCTCTCTCTCTCTCTCTCTCTCTCTCTCTCTCTCTCTCTCTCTCTCAGTCTGGTTCCAGTTTGAACAACAATTATTTCGTCTAGTGCTAATGTAAGCCGTATCAGTGTGCGGAGTCTGTTGGTTTGGATAGGATTTAAACCGAATCGCTTCGCTGTTCTCATTTACGTAAAGAAAATATTCATTTCCACTCACGCGCTGCAGGCCTATATAAACTCCTAGAGATGCATGTGCGCACGGACACGCACACACGCACAGCACAGCACAGCACAACACAGCACAACAACAACAACACACACACTCACACACATGCGCGCACGCATGCACACACGCACAGGACAGCATAGTACAACACCACACGCACACACACACACACACACACACACACACACACACACACACACACACACACACACACACACATACGCGCGCGCAAGAGGAAGATCAAATACGCATGCTAAAGATCCTGTTATCCATGGCTGCGGAAACAAGAACATACCAAGCATGCACACCCCCGAAAACGGAGTACTGTTGCCTACATGGCGGGGTAAAAACGGTCGTACACGTAAAAGCCCCCTCGTTTACATACGGGTGAACATGGGAGTTGCAGCCCATGAACAAAGAAGAAGAAGAATTTCTTTTTATTTTATCTTATTTTACTTTATTTTATTTTGGGTATTTTTGTATTCGGGTTCAGTATCAGTTGGGAGACAAAAACACATTCGTACCATATATGGCAATAACTTATCACACTGGTCTCCGAAGCAGAAGTGTGTCTGGAAGCATGTATGCGTGAAAAGGAAGTGGTTGAGGAGGAGGGAGAGGAGGAGGGAGAGGAGGAGGGGGAAGGCGGAACCGGGAGGAAGCTGAGTTAGTGCTTGTGGAAGGGGATTAGGGCTCTCTCACATGTCTTCATCAAAGTCTTCACTGAAGGGGGGGGTTATATAATCCAAGCTTCGTTGGGTTCGGTATCCAAGGTCAGGAAACTTGAGG
>NC_134882.1:7391051-7393551 GCF_041734735.1 Babylonia areolata
TCTCTCTCTCTCTCTCTCTCTCTCTCTCTCTCTCTCTCTCTCTCTCTCTCTCTCTGCCTGTCTGTCTGTCTGTCTATCTCTCCCCTCCCCATCTCTACATTTCTCTCTCTCTCCTTCGACACCCATTTCCCTCTCTCTCTCTCTCTCTCTCTCTCTCTCTCTCTCTCTCCCTCCCCCCCACACCCCACCCCCACCTCTCTGTCTCTCTGTTTCTCTGTGTCTGTCTGACTGTCTGTCTCTCTGTCTCTGTCTCTCTCTGTCTCTCTGTCTCTGTCTCTGTCTCTCTGTCTCTGTCTCTCTGTCTCTGTCTCTGTCTCTCTCTCTCTCTCTCTCTCTCTCTCTCTCTCTCTCTCCTTCTGTCGCTCCACTCTATCCGGGCATGTCCAAAGACCTTCAACGTTGCGGAACTAATCCTGTGATTAATTTTTTTTGAGGGTGAAGAGTTTAGACGGGAGTTAATTTGGAGAGGCTAGGAGTTATGCTTTGCTCCCCACCTCTCAGTTCAGGTTCTCAGTTTTCCCTTGGTCAATTGGCGTTCACCCCCCTGAAGTTGATTATTTCGGCACGAGTGCGTTCCGCCCATAAAGCAATTGGATTTGTGTGTGTGTGTGTGTGTGTGTGTGTGTGTGTGTGTGTGTGTGTGTGTGTGTGTGTGTGTGTGTGTGTTGTTGATGTTGCTGTTGTTGCCGTTGTTGCTGCTGTTGCTTCTGCTACTGGTGTGTTGATGCTGCTGTTGTTGTTGTTGTTGTTGATGCTGCACCTCTATGTGAAATATAGAGGTGATTGATGCTCTGTGTTTTTTGTGTTTTTTTTTTTTTGCAGTAAATGAGGTTGATCTATGTGTGTGTGGGGGGTGGGGGGGTGGGGAGGGGGGGGCCAGGGGGGGGTCTCCAGGTCTCTGTGTCTTTGCGTCTGTGTGTCTGTGTCTGTCTGCCCCTCCCCCACCTCAGTGTGTGTGTGTGTGTGTGTGTGTGTGTGTGTGTGTGTGTGTGTGTGTGTGTGCCTTGCGGCAAGTAGAGAGCATCACAGTCCAGCACAATGCCATGAAACTAATGAGAGAGCAGGACCCAGCTGACTGGCGTATGCCCACATCAACACACTCTGAACATGGCCACTGGCACTTCCATTGCCACTCCCCTCTCTCTCTCTCTCTCTCTCTCTCTCTCTCTCTCTCTCTCTCTCTCTCTCTCTCTCTCTCTCTCTCTCCAGTCACTTGCAAAATATATTGCCGAAGCGAATAACATGCGACGAAAAAAACACAACAGTAATAAAATAGTATCAGGTGTTGTTCATCGTGAAAATTGAAATATGTGTTATTCTCATATGGAAAATAATTATGTTATCCATTTATATATGTTTTTGTTTTTATTTCTCACTACATGCCATTACTTTGAATGGGTGGTCGAACTGCACTTTGTTGCACGGATTGATTGATTTCGTTTTGATTTTGGTTTTCGTCAATATTATTACTATTGATGCATGTTGTTATTTGTATTATGAACCCCCATGTCATTAGGGCTGTAAAGCTATTGACATTAAAGTGTTCAGTGTTCAGTGTTCAGTGTTCTCTCTCTCTCTCTCTCTCTCTCTCTCTCTCTCTCTCTCTCTCTCTCTCTCTTCTATCGCTCTCTCTGTCTCTCTTTCTCCCCCATACTCCATTCCCCCAGAGCCAAACACAAGAATCGATCAGTGTCGTAACACCCTAGCACAAGAAATTTTCAATCAGTTTCGTAACAGTAACAAGTTCCACGACACGAAACGATTGATATCGTCACAGTCCAGCGCATGAAACAGACAATTTTGTCCACGTGTCAACAAAATAATGTCGTTGGTTGTTGTTTGAGTGTTGTTGTTTATATTTTTATTGTCGTTGTTGGGTTGTTGTTCTTGTTGTTGTTTGGGGGGGTGTTAGGGGGGAGGCGGGATCCTGGGGGGGGGGGGGGGGGGGGTCGGAGGGGTCGTGGGGGTGTCAGCACTAGAAATTGTCAGTTTAATCACGCTCACAGCATTAAAAAAAAAAAAAAACACTATCAGTGTTGCCACAAATTCAGTAAAGTCAGTTCCTAAGAAGCGATCAATCGATGTCACACCCTAACCCCTCCGCGTTCCTCCCCAGGAGAGGAAACCATCAATTTTCTCACACTCCCAGCACAGGAAACACATGATCAATGTTGTCACACTGTCAGCACAGGAAACGATCAATGTTGTGACACTCCCAGCACAGGAGAGGATCAGTGTTGTCACACACTCAGCAAATGGGAACACATGATCAATGTTGTCACACTGTCAGCACAGGAAACGATCAATGTTGTGACACTCCCAGCACAGGAAACGATCAATGTTGTGACACTCCCAGCACAGGAAACGATCAATGTTGTAACACTCCCAGCACAGGAGAGGATCAATGTTCTCACACTGTCAGCACAGGAAACGATCAATGGTGTGACACTCCCAGCACAGGAAACGATCAATGTTGTAACACTGTCAGCACAGGAAACGA
>NC_134882.1:7403551-7408551 GCF_041734735.1 Babylonia areolata
AATAACTTGTTCAACTTGTTCCGTCATCATTTCAGAAAGATATGTTCCTCCACAGATTGGAGCAGTGATGTTGGGTCGAAGATGGACAGTGCAGACAGAGAGAGAAAACGTGCAAAAAGAACAACCAACAGGATATTCATGTGGCGCACGGTATGTGGCGACCATGTCATGTCATCCTCCATTTGTTTGTCCGGAGGAAGGTGGTGGCAGAATGGTTAAGATGCTCAGCTGCCAATATAGCGAGTCCGTGAGGGTTTGGGGTCGAATCCCGCTCTCGCCATTTCTCGCCCCCCCCCCCTTCCGCTGCCCTCCCCCTCCCCCCACAGCCCCTCCCCCCCCACACAAAAAAACAAAACAAAACAATTTGTCTAGTCTTTCGGATGAGTCGACAAACCGAGGTCCCGTGTGCAGCACGCACTTGGCGCACTGAAAAAGAACCCACGGCAACAAACGTGCTGTCCTCTGGCAAAATATACCAAAAGAAATCCACTCTGATCGGTACACAAATAATAATTATAAGCATGCAATGAAGGCCTTAGAAGCGCGTCGAGTTATGCTTATTGTTGTCAGGCATCTGCCTAGCAGGTGTGGTGTAGCGTACGTATATGGGTTTGTCCGAACGCAGTGACGCCTCCTTGAGAAACTGAAACTGAAACAGTGAGGGCGCCGCTGGACTGGAGGATTTATAAAACTCTCCATACGAATGGCGAAGGAGGCAACAATATGACAAAGACTAGCGCCTCTGCAAGAATATCAGTGTAAATAATGTTACAAGAAGAAGGTTCTCACTTTGAGGAAGTTGGTGAAGGCAAAGAATAACGCGTTTCTAAAGACGAAAGCTACCGCATGGCTGGGCCATTGATTACCCATTGGACACATCAGTTGGGCTCTCTGAGGGGGAAATAAAGGCCGCCACGAGGGAGTTAATTGAGTTAACAATGTTGCTGTTTCCATGTGCTGTGGGCGAGCGACGATTTGGATGAAGCCTTTATTTTTCAGTTGCTCAATACCTTTTTTTTTTTTTTTTTTATCTCTGCCTGTCTCGTGTTGTGTGCTTTCATCAGTGTGTGTGTGTGTGTGTGTGTGTGTGTGTGTGTGTGTGTGTGTGTGTGTGTGTGTGTGTGCATGTTTGTGTGTGTGTGTGTGTGTGTGTGTGTGTGTGCATGTTTGTGTGTGTGTGTGTGTGTTTGTGTGTGTGTGTGTGTGTCCATGTTTGTGTATGTGCGTATGGGGGCGGGGGGCTGTGTGTGTATATGTGCGTGTGTGTGTGTGGGGGGGGTGGGGGGTGTTTTGTGTGTGTGTGTGTGTGTGTGTGTGTGTGTGTGTGTGTGTGTTTGTCCGTGTGAGTATGTTTGTGTGTGGCATATAGTACGTGTGTGTGGGAGGGGGGGGGCGCACGCACGCGTCTGTCTGTCTGTCTGTTTGTCTGAGTCTGTGTCTTTGTGTGCCAGTGTGTGTGTGTGTGTGTGTGTGTGTGTGTGTGTGTGTGTGTGTGTGTGTGTGTGTGTGTGTGTGTGCGTATCGTGTGTCTGTGCGTGTGCGTGTTTGTTTACGTGTGTGACCTTCGTCTGCCTCAACACAGTGCTGAGAACCCCCCCCCCCTCCCCACAACACAGCGCACGCTCTCATCACCACCTCTGTAAACTCGGAAATACTCTGCACCTCCTCCTCTTCCTCCTCCTCCTCCTCCTCTTTCTCCGCTTCGCCCTTGGGCCCAACACACTCCACCAGCACTATTTTATTAAAGTTTGCAGGAAGGAAGATGAGGGGTGGTATGGGGGGCGGAGGGGTGGGGAGCACACACAATTAGGTTACTATGTTAGTATGGTCAGTCAGTATCTTTCATGATATCATCGGTCATCTGGTTGAAAATGGATGTTCGCCTACGTCTTTGAACTTACCCCTCGTATAATTATCATGATTTAATGGCCAGTGTATCATCATATTGTATTAGCTTCATCACATCAGCAGCTAGCTGCCCCCGCGTCGTCTGGGGTCTCAAATGTAGGATACTGCCTCAACAATGTTGGTGGCTTGTTGTAATGTATGTGTAATTAACGAATTAATTTTCGCCCATATTTGAGGGGATCTTCAGGGTTATAACACCACACACACACACACACACACAAACGCAAACGCACACACACACACACACACACACACACACACACACACACTAACACACGTACACACTAACACACACACACACACGTACGTACGCACACGCACGCACACACACACACATACTAACATACACACACACGGGCGCGCGCGCGCGCTACACACACACACACACACACACACACACACACACAGAGAAGAGAGAGAGAGAGAGAGCACGTGCCTCAACACACACACACACACACACACACACACACACACACACACACACACACACACACACACACACACACACACACACACACACACCGAATACCGAAACCTGGCATGTGCTAAATACGTATTGAGAAGCTCAACAACTGAAAATTTTACATCGGAGGAAGTAAGAATTACATCTGAAAACAACTTCCCCAAAAGAGCTAAAACGATATCTTAACTAACACCAATTGGCACGTTTGTGTCGAACCTTTTCCAAAAGTCCGAAATTAATCCAGATAATGTAGACACGCAGAAAACAGTAAGTCCATGTCCCATTTGGGAGATGAGTAAAGCACAGTTTGATATCTATCATACTGACATTGCAAAAAAAGAAAATCCAAATATCATGGCAACAGAAGTCCGATTACACCTTCAGAATAGATACCGTGACCACTTACATATTTACACAGACGGCTCACTCCTAGGCAATGGCCAAGCAGGTTCAGCTTTCGTTATACCAAAACTGAAAACAGAACGATCATACCATATTGGTAAAGATTGATCAATATTCACAGCTGAACTTATCGCTGTTCTTATGGCTTTAAATTATATTCTTGATCTTCCACTTTGCCTTATTCAAGTCTTATTTTGTGTTGATTCAAAATCTGTATTATATGCTTTAAACTCATCAAATTGTAAGAACAAGTCCAAAATAATAATAGAAATAAGTCACATTGTACATCTTTTGAATTTGAGGGGAACACATTTAACTTTTTGTTGGGTTCCTTCTCACCTTGGTCTCCTATATAATGAATGGGCTGACAGGGCTGCAAGAAAAGGTGCAAAACACCAACAGGGAACCACGGACCTTTATGTGCCTTTGTCTGTGCAAGAGGGGTACCGCTTACTAGAAAAAAACATCATGGAGCAAAGTTAGGGAAGTATACCAGCAAAATGGCAAAGTTTTAAATAAAAGTATAAACAATATTCAACAACCGAAATCTATCAATCAATCAAATACATTCAGTAATTTATTCAGATTAAGGCAAATTCAGGCATTATCAAACAGAATAAAGCTGAACGCTTTTATAACAAAGTTCAACAGAGATGTTAAATGCATATGTGGAGAATCTATTTCAAGCAAACACATACCCTTTGAATGTCAGAGTCTGAAATCGTTTTTACCAAACTTCTCGGAAAATTCTTTTGAATGTATTTTTAACAATTTCAAGATGTTATCTGCTATTGCAGAAGGTTTGCTGCATAGTCCAATTGGACATTTGTTATAATTGTTACAGTTGTTTGATGTTAGCGTTTCCTTCTATATTGTGCCTATGTCTCCCCTTTTAATGTCTTATTTTTTCCAATGCTCTGTATCTTTACCCACCCCCCATCCCCCACCCCCACACACACATATGCGCACACACACATACACACACATCATTCATCACCCTCTGCCCAATACCGTTCCCACCTCCACGCTCCGCCTTCCACCACCAACCCCCCCCCCCCCCCCCCCCCCCCCCCCCCCCCCCCCCCCAACCCAACCCCCCACCATTTTTTTTTTTTTTTTCGTCTAATATCACTTAAAGTGGAAGACGTTAAACTGAAGACTACTACTACTACTACACACACACACACACACACACACACACACACAGAGAAAGAGAGAGAGAGCAATGCCTCAACAAATAACACAAACTACGCGACAGACAAAGAGTCAGAGATGTGGCAACAGACGGAAGTCATCACCATTCTCTCGCTAACGCTCCAAACAGCCATCATCGTGAAATGAGCTGGTCGGCGCTCTCGTTAAACAGATCGAGAACGATGTGTCCACCTCAAGCCGACCGCCACACAGTAGGCCTACGTCCTGTTAATTGCCCTCCACGTTCTCTCTCTCTCTCTCTCTCTCTCTCTCTCTCTCTCTCTCTCTCTCTCTCTCTCTCTCTCTCTCTCTCTCTCTCTCTCTTTCCCACGTACTTCCTCTGGAGCAGTACATCTCGCTACTGTGATGGTGGTGGTGATAGTGGTGATGTATTCACGTGACATCTGACAACCGCAGTATTTTCGTTCAAGACTTTTATTAGCTTTCTTCCGTCTCTGTCTGTCTCTGTCTCTGTCTCTTTCTCTATCTTTCTTTCTCTCTCTCTCTGTCTCTCTCTCTCTCTGTCTCTCTCTCTCTCTCTCTCTCTCTCTCTCTCTGCATCTCCCTCTCTCTGTGCCTCTGTGTGTGTGTGTGTGTGTGTGTGTGTGTGTGTGTTTGGCTAGCTGTCTGTCTGACTGTCTGTCTGTCTGTGTGTCTGTTTCGGCTCATCCAGTGCGCAGATCCTACATGTAATGCATCCCCATGCCTCCACCACTTAATCAAAGAGGGGATCCAATCACTTGCAGTCTGCCATTTCACTCACACACACGTGCATGCATGCAAACACACACACACACACACACAAGTAGACACACGCACGCACACATGAACACAAACACAAGTACACACACACACACACACACACACACACACACACACACACACACACACACACACAAGTAGACACACACACCCACCCCATCCCTCACTCCCCCAACCACTAAACACACACACAAACACAAACACACACAAGTACACACTCGGACATAAACACAAATACACACACACCCACATACACACACACACAAATAGA
>NC_134882.1:7411051-7413551 GCF_041734735.1 Babylonia areolata
TTGTATGCCATCTTTTACTGTTGTGCTTGTTATCTCTATGTATGTTGAAGACATCACAACTCTTAATTTATCTGAGATGATGAAATCTTATTCTGATTCTGACACAAGATGAGTGAGGCCTCTCCTCCTCTGCTTATGTCTCCAGCGCCTTCAGCTTCTGTGACTGATCACTTTCCCTAAGTTGTGGAATATTTGTATTTGTATTTCTTTTTATCACGACAGATTTCTCTGTGTGAAATTCGGGCTGCTCTCCCCAGGGAGAGCACGTCGCTACACTACAGCGCCACCCTTTTTTTTTTTTTTTTTTCCTGTGTGCGATTTTATTTGCTTTTCCTATCGAAATGGATTTTTCTACAGAATTTTGCCAGGAACAATCCTTTTGTTGCCGTGGGTTCTTTTTCATGCTGCACACGGGACCTCGGTTTATCGTCTCATCCGAATGACTAGCGTCCAGACCACCACTCAAGGTCTAATGGAGGGAGAGAAAATATCGGCAGCTGAGCCGTGATTCGAACCAGCGCGCTCAGATTCTCTCGTTTCCTAGGCGGACGCGTTACCTCTAGGCCATCACTCCACATGCCTTGCACCCCATGTAACCGGAAATGCTATTGCGAAAGTCGAAAACAAAAACGCCTGGAGAGGAAAACCAATCAGAATAAAAGATTCTGCCAGACATAGAACCTTTTCCTCACCGGCAGTCAAACTCTTCAGTACCCAGTTTCATACAATGTTGTTTGGTTGTTTGTGTGTGTGTGTGTAGGGGTGGGGGTAGGGGTATGGAAGAACAGAGAGTAAAAGTATAAAATACATTTTTCATCAGCTCTTCACTGCTGGAACCAAAATGTGCCCTTTCTGCCGTACACTATGCCTGCTGTCACTGCAGTAACATATGCCACCCCCCTCCCTCTCTCTCTCTCTCTGTCTCTCTCTCTCGCTCTGTGTGTGTGTGTGTGTGTGTGTGTGTGTGTGTGTGTGTGTGTGTGTGTGTGTGTGTGTGTGTCTCCCTCTCTCATCTCCTCCCATGCCTATCATCCAGGGCTGTGTTCATTTACCAGTCTGGATACCCAGGGGAGACATCATTACCGGGGAAAACGAGGCGCCATGACCAGCACACCGCGCCCGCTGAGACTGGTGGGGGCATTTTGTGCGTGTGCCGCGTAACTGGGACTCAGATGGCCATGTTCAGATTTATAACCTCAAAAACCTGATGGGTGGTGGGTAGCTTTGAAGTTGATGTTGTATGTAATATGTTGTGTTTTGTCTTTTACTGTTCTGTAGCTTGTAATCTCTATGTATTAAAAAAAACAACTTCACCATGCTTAACGTCTCTGGGAAGATAAAGTGATTCTGATCCTGACAGTAGATATGGCTTCTCCTCCTCCCCTCCACATTTTACATTTCACCTTTTCCTTCATCTTTTTTTTAATCTGAAGCTAACGTGTCAAGCAACCCGCCGCACTCAAGAATAGTGAACTGCATGGAGCACTTCCAACTTCTCTGACTAATTACCTCCCTTAGCTTTTGTGCAATATGTCCACAGAGTGCACCCCGTGTAACCGGAAATGCAATTGAGAAAGTCGAGATTTTAAAAAGGGGAGGGGGGGAGTGAGGGAGAGAACGAAAAAGAAAAAAAAGACTTTGCCAGACATAACCTTCTCCCCACTGGAGGTCAAACTCTTCCTTACCCATTTTCATACTTTTTTTTCGTTCTTTTTTTTCTTCTTTTTTTTCCCTGCAGTTTCCGTGGTATTACTCCTATACCCCCCATTCCGTGGCCACCATACACCACCACACCCGGGTTCGTCTACCGCAGTCACAATGCCGGCAGTACAAAAGGGAACTATTGATATTAGGTTGCCAGGTGGCCACACACCAGAAGAAACCTTGCACTGCTGCTGAGTCACTTCAGTGGCTTTCAGTAGTGCCTGTTCTGATTTAACGTACTTGGGACACCATCTACTAAGCCCCCTACTGACGACAATAATAGCTTTAGCCGTGGATCCCGACTGAGTGAGCGTCTCCCCCCAAAGTGGAGACAATCACCACCTTGAGCCTCCCTCTAACGACATTGCCCCCCCCCCCCCCCCCCCCCCCCCAAATCTGCTGACACCGAAGACCTTGACAAGCCTCACCCGAAGTTCGGAAGTGGAGGGACATTTAAACTGAAGTCATCATGAGAGCAGGTCATAAATTTGGGTGTTTTATTTTTTTTTTTAATCTTTTTAATTGGTAATGAAGAATGAGGATACTGATGATGACGATGATGACAATACTGCTATGGACGTCCATTTTTGGTTTGGGACTACGTGACAAGGCTGTACACTCTACGCATCCTGTCATAATGATATTCCGAACACTGAACAACACGCAGTGTTCGTCATGAAATTATAATAACTCACCCAAAGACGCATCCGTGAAGTGGATGATATTCGACATTGTGGTCCCATGGAAGACTTTTCTTTGGGAAAGGAGCCAGCTGCAAGCCGAAAACCCCAACCTC
>NC_134882.1:7421051-7428551 GCF_041734735.1 Babylonia areolata
TGCAACATAACAGAACTAAACAGACAGATTAAAAACCTATCTTTTCTCGCTCAGTATAGCAGTTAATTCAAATAAGCAATGTTTTTTTCCTCCAAAAAAGTTGTTGGTTGGTGGAGTATCATAGAAAAGGGATTATTTAGTTATGTGAATCCAGAAATCACTACGAAGATGTTAGATACTGACAATTTCGTAACAAGGGACGTATAATAGAGACTCTTCAACGATAAAAAAAAGATAAAAACAGGCAAGAAAGAAACAACTCGTATAAAAAAACAACCAAACAACAACAACAACAACAAACAAACAAACAGCTGGGAGCAGTTCTTTTCTATTTCCTGTGACGGTTAGACATATTTTCTTCACATTGAAATGGATCTGTAAAAGTTCGTTTTCAGTTCGTCTGCTTCATTCATGTTATCTTCTGAATTCGTGATGTAGGTTGGTCATCTTCATTGGGGCTTTTTAAACATGCCAAAAAGCTTGCCCAGTTCGAAATGAATCTGAACAATGATATAACCTCCACGCGAGTTAAATGCTTAACGCTTCTGGATTTCTGTCATAAGTGATTATGGTACCTTAGTTTCGAGGTCTACGTAATTATGGAATACTAATGTCTTTTTTTTTCTTTCTTTCTTTCTTTTTCCTAACATGTGTGGCTTTTTGGCACTTGCTTGTTGGCTAGCTTGCTCGGTCCTTTGTTCCCCTCCCCCCCCCCCCCCCCCCCCCCCACCACCCCCTCTCGCATTTCTCCTTACCCATCCACCTACACCCACTCGAACTGGAGTAAGTATTATCTGTCTCTCTCACGTTCCTCACTACGAAGATGTTAGATACTGACAATTTCGTAACAAGGGACGTATAATAGAGACTCTTCAACGATAAAAAAAAAATGATAAAAAACAGGCAAGAAAGGAACAACTCGTATAAAATAACAACAACAACAACAACAACAACAAACAAACAAAAAGCTGAGAGCAGCTCTTTTCTATTTCCTGTGACGGTTAGACATATTTTCTTCACATTGAAATGGATCTGTAAAAGTTCGTTTTCAGTTCGTCTGCTTCATTTATGTTATCTTATGAATTCGTGATGTAGGTTGGTCATCTCGGGGCTTTTTAAACATGCCAAAAAGCTTGCCCAGTTCGAAATGAATCTGAACAATGATATAACCTCCACGCGAGTTAAATGCTTAAGACCGCTTCTGGATTTCTGTCATAAGTGATTATGGTACCTTAGTTTCGAGGTCTACGTAATTATGGAATACTAATGTCTTTTTTTTTTCTTTCTTTCTTTCTTTTTCCTAACATGTGTGGCTTTTTGGCACTTGCTTGTTGGCTAGCTTGCTCGGTCCTTTCTTCCCCTCCCCCCCCCTTCACCCCCTCTCCCATTTCTCCTTACCCATCCACCTACACCCACTCGAACTGGAGTAAGTATTATCTGTCTCTCTCACGTTCCTCACTCAGCCCCAAACAGTATGCATGAATAGGGGGTGTAGGAGAGGGTCAGTATTTCAGACGCTTGTTGTGTGATGGCTCACGGCCTTCAGAATTGCGTGGCTTTGAGAATGGCACGTGTGAGTCTAGACGAACAGCCAGACTTGAGTGTGAGAGAGAGACAGAAAGACAGACAGACAGGCAGAGACAGAGACAGAGAGAGGCATAGACAGAGAGAGAGAGACAGAGATGGAGACAGAGACAAAGAGACGGAGAGAGATAGACAGATAGAGACATAGGCATAGACAGAAACGGAGACAGGGAGACAGAAATACAGAGAGAGATGGTGTGAGAGAGAGGGGGGGGGCACAGAGAGAGAGAGATGATGAGAGAGAGGGGGAGACAGATAGAGAGAGATGATGCGAGAGAGAGAGAGGGAGGGAGACAGAGAGAGAGATGGTGAGAGAGAGAGGGGGGCGAGACAGAGAGAGAGAGAGAGATGGAGAGAGAGAGGGGGGGGGGTAAGGGAGGGAGACAGAGACGGAGAGAGCCAAGCTTGGTTTCATCCTGTAATCTAATTGTTCCAACTGAACGGAGAAGACGTCTGGCATCTCGAGGTGGTCATGGCAAAGAAGGCAGTAACCTCTATGAGATCCTGTCCCTCTGTTTCTTCCCTCATCCACGGTTCAAAGATTAACGAAGCAAGCTTTAATGATTTTTTTTTCTTTCGTTCTTTCCTTTAGTTGCGCGGTGTCTCGATCAGGGAATTTGTGGTGGTTTCTCCGTCTGGTCTTTAACTTCTTCTCTCTCTTTTTTTTTTTTTTTTTTAATGCAACAGTTTGTAATTATGTAACCTTCATTTCAGTTCTTCCTAAACTTAAGTCTGTACTTCACAAACCTGTCATCATCGTTCATCAGTTTTGCGAAGACGAAATGCATTTCAACCTGTTCAAACCAGCTTCTGGAATCATCTCTTGAAACTTAAAAGAAGCTGTAATTGCGCTCGTAACAGAATAGAATAGAATAGAAAAGAATATGTCTTTATTACCAAGTGTACCGGGGTCACAAGGAATATTAGGGGGCCGTAGTAGTACATAACAAGGTACGAACATTAATCGAAAATCATACACAAACACAGATACAGAAGAAATTAGGATACATACAAGCGCATATCAATATAAAAACTTGTGCATACTCACACATGCACACATGCACGCATTGCACACACACACACACACACGTGCATGCACGCACACACACACACACACACACACACACTCTCTCTCTCTCTCTCACACACACACACACACACACACACACACACACACACACGTTTGAATAGAAGCCGCATATTACATGTGGATGGGGCTGATGACCAGATCTTCAGGTAGATGGTTATTAATTGCACAATTCTATTTATCATACTGGATTTGTTCGAGAGACAGGGCATTGACTGTTTTGGGGGGAAAGCTATTGGCGAAGCGATTGGTTTTCGGCCTTAAACTTCAGTACCGTCGACCAGAGGGGAACATCTCGAAAATCCCCAAAGCTGGATGTGGTTCGTCCTGGCTGATTGATTTTGCTTTTTTGAGTAGCCGGTTATAATATATGATACAAGCTCCCTTCCCTTCCCTGAGTCCTTAGTCCCCTTGAGTGCCATAGGACAGAAGTTTCCGCTCCCATTCCAGTATACACAAAAGTGCCTGGCGACGGAAATTTACGTTCGCGTCATTGCCGGAATTATCTTATTGCAGAATATCGAACTTCGTGTGAAATTGTCATGATTGTGTAGACCTTTGTTTAGTAGTTTGTGTGCTAAAATATCTTTTGTTATTAGCCTCTCTCTGTGACAAAAACCATCACTTTTTGTAAATAATTTTACCAAGCACGAAATAGGCTTTGCACTGAAATGGTAAATTATGCCCAAGTCGAAATTAACAAATAATGAGGCCAGGAGATGAAATGATTAACAAATAGTAAAGAGTGGTAACTCTCTCCATTGACAAGGTACACAACTTCACATGGACACGGCAAAATGGTCTGATCAGATCCACGAACTACCACAAAATAGCACAGTATGTCTTTGTAGAGAAAGGTGGTTTCATTTGTCTGCTTATTTTTAGTCTGTTTGTTCATCTCTTTTCTATTCATTAATTTTGAATGTGCACTTGTCTTTTAGCATCAGTTGTTGGCGTTTGTTTTCATAAGGAATGCTTGTCATTTGGTATGTATATATGGATGGATGGATGGGTGGATGGATGGATAGATGCAATTTTGTTCTTTATTTGTTTCTTTATTCGTTTGTCCACTTCCGTTATCTGTCCCATCTACACGTTGCACATTTTCTTTCTCTGTCTCTCTCTTCAGTTTCCCGTTCAACGATGGTATCCATACTGATGATGATAATAATAATAATAATAATAATAATAATAATAATAATAATAATAATAATAATAATAATAATAATAATAATAATATCTGTTCATAAAGCACCTTTCCTTGTAAAGCCTGCTCAACTCCGCTGTACAATATAAAAACCAACGTTTAGAACATGCAAACACTAAAATGAAAGGAAAAAAAACAAAACAAACAAACAAACAAACAACTGACATCCATAACGTTTACAGACTTCTGAAACACTGACATCGTCTCGCAGTTTTTTTGTGAATACAAAAAGCGAGACGAGTTCAGTATTTCAGACGTATGATGTGTCAGACCTCACAGTATCAAAAAAGGTGTTTTGAGGGAGGCACGTACAAGTCTAGACAAACTAGTTACCAGACTCGTGGAGAGAGAGAGAGAGAGAGAGAGAGAGAGAGGGAGGGAGGGAGGGAGAGAGAGAGAGAGCTCAAAAGCCAAGGTTGGTTTAACTGTTGTTTCCAGCTGGACAGAAGTAGTGTCTGACGATTCGAGGTAATTACGGAAAGACGGCAGTGAGTGTCTCGCCAGGTCATTTCCTTTCTGTTTGTTTCCTTACTGGCTATTCAAAAAGTAAATGAATTTAAAAAAAAAAAAAAAAAAAAAAAAAAAAAAAAACACCTGTTTTTGTTTTTTGTTTTAAATTGTTTTTGTAGGTATGCTGTCTTCTGTGGAAAATTTATGGGAAATGTGACAGCTTTTTCTGTTTGCCTTTGATTTTTGATCGAACATTTCGAAAAAAAAAAAAACTAAACTTTTTTGGATATTTTTTGTTCTTGCACTGTTTCACTGGTGATATTATTGGTGTATCTGATGCTTTTTTATGCTGCGATAACTCTTCGTTTTCATGGTTCTTCATTCATTCTTCTTTCCAAACCTTTTGACAGGGTCCTTGTCTTGCACGCATTCAGGAAGACAGAACGCACTAAAGCACGAAGGAACATGACTTTATGTTTCATGAAGATGTTGTTGTCCTTCCACATTGGTTTCAGACTGTCGTCTATTTTCCTTCTTTGACCATAGTATGTAAGTCACGCCCATCAATACGCCTATAATTATTATTGTAGTTCCCATTTCTGGCAGAATAATCTGGGCATTCGTGTCAACTATCGCAAAATGGTAGCTTATCTGTTTGTCTCTGCAAAGAAAGACATCGTTGACTGTTTGACTTGTATCCTTGTTCGTCCATTTCTCCCTTCTTCAATCTCAAATTCTGCATTATCTCTCAAGTTTACGAGTTGTCATTCAGCTTGCATAAAAGATTTTGTATGTATGTATGTATGTATGTGTGTTTGTTTGTTTGTTTGTTTGTCTACACCACACAGAGTACTATTGGGGAGTGCTTCCACCCTTCAGCTGGAGATCTTGACGGGTGCAATAGCCGAATGGTTAAAGCGTTGGACTTTCAATCTGAGGGTCCTGGGTTCGAATCTCGGTGCACCTGGTGGGTAAAGGGTGGAGATTTTTCCGATCTCCCAGGTCAACATATGTGCAGACCTGCTAGTGCCTGAACCCCCTTCGTGTGTATGCGCACGCAGAAGATCAAATACGCACGTTAAAGATCCTGTAATCCATGTCAGCGTTCGGTGGGTTATGGAAACAAGAATATACCCAGCATGCACACCCCCGAAAAAGGAGTATGGCTGCCTACATGGCGGGGTAAATAAAAAAACAAACGGTCAATCACGTAAAATGTTACATGTCTGTCTGTGTGTGTATGTGTGTGCGTCTGAAATCTGATTGAATGACACAGGAAACGAATGATGAGCGCCCAGTGGCAGCCGTCAGTCGGCTCTACCCAGGTAGGCAGCCTGTGGTGCAAATGTCCCCGTGTATGTAAAGCGCTTAGAGCTTGGTCTCTGACCGAGGATAGGCGCTATAGACGTATCCACATCAATCAATCTTCATAGCTGCATTCTTGTCTCCCACACTGTTCCACGTGTTTCTTTGAGCGTGGCATGACGGCCGCATCTGAATGAAGGTCATGTCATCACAGTCAGCACTGTCATATACTATGTATGATTCAATGATATTTATTTCTTCTTTATTTCCTCCATCTCTTCGCGCCCCCCCCCCCCTTCCTCCCCCCCCCCCTCCAATGTCGTAAGTCTCTCTCTAGTCCCCCGCCCAACCCCCCTCCCCCCCCGCCCCCCCCCCTCCCACACACACACACACCCTCACCCCACTGCCCTTGGGCGACACAAGATATTCATGGGCATAGGAGTGGGGAAAGTATTTCAGAAGGTTCATGTGCGGTCGGTAGCTCGCGGCCTTAATTAAAAACACGTTGCTTTAAGGGTGGCACGTACGAGTACATACAGCCTGGGTTGAGGAGAGAGAGAGGGGATGGGGGGTAGATAGATAGATAGAAAGAAAGAAAGATAGATAGATAGATAGATGGTGAGGGAACGAAAAACAGAAAGAGAGGAAGACACACAGAGACAGTCAAAAGGGAGAGAGATAGAGAGAGAAGGGGGAGAGGGAAAGAGAGGGCACGGAAAGAGAGAAAGAAAGAGAGAAAGATAGGCAACAGACAGACTCAACTCAATTGTGCTTTAATGTCAGCCGTAAACTTGCCCATAAACTCAGTGACGACACGCACATGTACTGTTTACCAGGAAATGTTTCCTACATGATGTTATAGCTTGCATCCGCTTATTCATTGTTTTGTGGAAGAAGAAAAAAACAGACAGCTTAAAAGAGAAAGGGAGAGAGAGAGAGAGAGAGAGAGAGAGAGAGAGAGAGAGAGAGAGAGAGACGCACAAAAACAGAAAGAAGGAGAGAGAAAAACAAAGGCAGGTACAGAGAGAGAGTGATAGGAGAAGGCAGACGCAGAGAGAGAAGACAAGACAAAATTCTTTATTTTCGAGTATAACATCGCTAAGTACTGGCACAGAGAGAGAGAGAGACAGAAATACATACAGACAAACAGAAACAGAGACAGAGAGACAGGGACACAGAGAGAGAGAAAGAGAGGGAGACAGAAACAGAGACAGACAGCTTACAAGAGAAAGGGAGAGAGAGACGGTGTGGGGAGGGGGGGGGGATTCACAAAGACAGAAAGAAGGAGGAAGAAAAACAAAGGCAGGTACAGAGAGAGAGAGACTGACAGACATCCAGACATACAGACAGTATGTCAAGCCTTTGGTCCACAACAAGAGTGATGATACGCACATGCACATTGTACCAGGAAATGTTTGCATTGTTGCAGCCTGCATCCGCTTTTTTCATTGCTTTGTGAGAAGGAACGGGGGGAAAACATACAGAAAAGACAGCTTCACTAAAAACCGATTCAGAAACACACAGACAGAGAGGGCAGAAAGCTCCAATAAAACAGAGATAAAGAAAAACAGAGAGAGACACAGAGAGAGAAGACAAGACAAAATTCTTATTTTCGAGGATAACATCGATAAGTACTGGCACACACACACACACACACACACACACAGAGAGAGAGAGAGAGAGAGAGAGAGAGAGAGAGAGACAGAGACAGAGACAGAGACAGAGACAGAGACAGAGAGACAGAAACAGAGACAGACAGAGACACGAAGAGACAGACAGAGACAAAGAGAGAGACACACACAGAGAGGACAAGACACAATTCTTTATTTTCGAGAATAAAAGATACGTGGTGGCAGAGAGAGGGAGA
>NC_134882.1:7433551-7436051 GCF_041734735.1 Babylonia areolata
CACACACATAGAAAAAAATATGCAATAAAATAAAGTTATTTTGCAAAGGCTATAAAGGGCGCTTGTTCAAACTACAGGCCTGTAATGAGGTCTAGAAGACCTGCGTTTGACCTTTTCGATGCATTTAACCTTTTTCATCTCCCCAGCCGTTCCCTTACGTTGTTACCGTTATGATTGCATGTGAATTCACACAAGTTTGAAACGAAGTAGGATGAGATTTATAAAATAACTAAATAAAGAAAGAAAGAAAGAATGAAGAGAAAGGGGGGGAGGGGGGGGGAAGGGTAAAACAAAATCGTCGAAAAAAGACAGAAAAAAGTCAAGACAAGACACGACAAGACAGAACAAGACATACACTTCATTCTTCTTTTTTTTAAGACAAAAAAAACCCAAAAAAACCCAAAACCCAACCAAACAAGCAAAGAAACAAAACCAAAAAAAAAAAATAGCAAGACAGGGAAAAAAAAAAACGTTGCAGGATAAGGGGGGTTGAGTGGGGGGGGCGGGTGGGACGGGGTAGGGAGGGAGGGAGGGAGGAGGGCGGGAGGGAGGTGGGGGGGGACTAAATGGAGAGAACAGGAAAGAAACGAAATAGAGAACGAAAACAAAAAAAGACAGAAAGAACAGAAAGACAGAAAGAGAGCACACGAACTGAGAGAAAATGCAACGAAAACGGGAAAGAAAGAATGAAATATAAAGTGAAAGAAGAAAGAAAGACAGAAAGAAAGAAAAGAACAAACGAAAGAAAGTCAATGAATGAAAACGCAAGAAAGAAAGAAAGAAGAAAAAAGAAAGACGGACAGAAAGAAATAAAGAACGAGCGAAAAGAAAGAAAGACAGGAAGGAATGAAGGTAGGAAGAAAGAAAGAAAGACAGGAAGGAAGGAAGGAAGGAAGAAAGAAAGAAAGACAGGAAGGAATGAAGGTAGGAAGAAAGAAAGACAGGAAGGAATGAAGGAGGGAAGAGAGAAAGAAAGACAGGAAGGAATGAAGGAAGGAAGAAAGAAAGAAAGACAGGAAGGAAGGAAGGAAGGAAGGAAGAAAGAAAGAAAGACAGGAAGGAATGAAGGAGGGAAGAGAGAAAGAAAGACAGGAAGGAATGAAGGAAGGAAGAAAGAAAGAAAGACAGGAAGGAAGGAAGGAAGGAAGGAAGAAAGAAAGAAAGACAGGAAGGAATGAAGGTAGGAAGAAAGAAAGGCAGGAGGGAATGAAGGAGGGAAGAAAGAAAGAAAGACAGGAAGGAATGAAGGAAGGAAGAAAGAAAGAAAGACAGGAAGGAATGAAGGTAGGAAGAAAGAAAGACAGGAAGGAATGAAGGAGGAAAGAAAGAAAGACAGGAAGGAATGAAGGAAGGAAGAAAGAAAGAAAGAAAGAAAGACAGGAAGGAATGAAGGTAGGAAGAAAGAAAGAATATATATATATATATATATATATATATATATATATATACATATATATATATATATATATATATATATATATATATATATATATATATATATATATATATATATATATATAAACAGGCAGAAAAAAGCAACAATCAAAAGAACAAAATACCACAACACAGCCAGAAAAAAAGAAGAAGACAGAATGGAAAGAAACTTTTTTTTCAAGAAGAAAACACAATTGACAATTCAAAAAAAAAGAAAAAAGAAAGAGAACAGAAAAAGAAAAGGACAAGAACGACAACAACAAACAACCCCCCCCCCCCCCCCCCAAACAACCTGAAACGTTATTTAGCAGTAATGAAAGTTGTCTGGTTGATAGCAATGAATTCGCCAAGACCTGCGTGTTAACCTTTTCCGCACGCTCTTCTTCCCACTTCTATAACAGCGTGTAAGGACCCACAAATCAGATAGCACAAAGCACACAGATAGCACAGAGCACGAAAGAAGAACAGACATTGTATAGAAAACAAAATGAAACAAGACAAACAGATGGAATCTGAAGAAGAAGAAAAAAACCCACAGAGCTGAGAAATCGAAAGAAACAGATAAAAAAAATAAAATAACAAAAGGGTGGAAAAACAAATAATGAAAACAGGCACGTAGAAAAAAAAGGAGAAAATTAGAAAGAAAATATTGTCAAAGGAGAGAGAAGAAAAAGAAGAATAGGAAGAGAATAACAAAAAAATGAACAAACGCCAAGGACGCATCCGGGGAAAAAAAAGGAAAAAAAACGAGCATATTGAAAGGCAGAAAGAAAAGCAGAAAGAAAATACTGACTCAAGGAGACAGACAGACAGACAAAGAGAGAGAGAGAGAGAGAGATCATTAACATTCATATAATGTGCGTCCATGTAATGATCAGAGTGAGAAAGAGAGGAGAGAGAGAGGGGGGAGAGAGAGAGAGAGACAGAGACAAAGATAAAACTGACTGGAATATAATAGAAAGAGGAGGGAGGAAAGAAAGATATTATTGCCACTAGAGAAAATTGCAACGAATACGAAGAAAGAAAGAACGAAATGAACACTAAAACAGGGACACATATGAAAAAA
>NC_134882.1:7443551-7448551 GCF_041734735.1 Babylonia areolata
TCTCTCTCTCTCCCTCTCTCTCTTTTCTTTTGGACCTTCCGTACTTTCCATGTGATCGGTCTTTCCACCTCCCTCCCTTCCTCCCTCCTTCCCTCCTCTCTCTCTCTCCCTCTCTCTCTTTTCTTTTGGACCTTCCGTACTTTCCATGTGATCGGTCTTTCCACCTCCCTCCGTCTCCTTCCTCCATCCCTCTCTGAAACCCTGCGCTTTCCCATTCCATTATCTATCTATCTATCTATCTATCTATCTATCTATCTATCTATCTATCTGTCTGTCTGTCTGTCTGTCTGTCTGTCTGTCTGTCTGTCTGTATGTCTGTCTGTCTGCCTATCTATCAATCTATCTGTCTGTCTGTCTGTCTGTCAATAGATATAATGTCAAGGCACACTATGTTTTCAGTTCCTCCATCTGTCTCTACATATGTCTATATAAACTCTCTCTCTCTCTCTCTCTCTCTCTCTCTCTCTCTCTCTCTCTCTCTCTCTCTCCAACCCTTTCTCTCTCTTTTTCTGTGTAGCTCGTAACTCTTCTGTCTGTCTGTCTGTCTGTCTGTCTCTGTTCTTGGTTTGTGTTATTGTTGTTTTTTGTTTGTTTTTTTAATCTCTCTCTGCGTCCTTCACCTCCACCCCCCCCCCTATCATCACGGGCAGAAAAGGTTTAATCATTAAACCAATCAGAGTTTAGGGTTCAGAGTTCTCTATCTTTTCCCTTTCTCTCTCTCTGTCTGTCTGTCTCTCTGTCTGTCTGTCACGCGCGCGCTCCTCTCTTTCGCTGGCTATCTCTGTCTCTGTCAATCTGTCTGTTTGTCTGTGTGTGTGTGTGTGTGTGTGTGTGTGTCTGTCTGTCTGTCTCTCTCTCTCCCTGTCTGACTGTCTGTCTGTCTGTCTGTCTCTCTCTCTCCCTGTGTGTGTGTGCGCGCGCGCGCTCCTCTCTTTCGCTGTCTCTCTCTGTCTTTGTCTGTCTGCCTGTCTGTCTCTCTCTCTCTCTCCCTCTCTTTTTTCTCTACCTTTATTTGTCTGTCTCTCTCTCTCTCAATCTCTCTCTCTCTCTCACCCACTCACTCTCGCTCCCCCCACCCTCTCTCTCTGTCTCTCTCTCTCTCTGAGCCTCTTTCTCAAATAAAATGTAGAAGTGAAGAAGTGATGAAGGTTAAAAACGGACGGCGTCAAGCCATCTCTCCAAGGACAATCTGTCGACTTTCACTTTGAAATTGGATGGGGGGGGGGGGGGGGGGGGGGGGGGGGGGGGAGAGAGAGAGAGAGAAAAAATTACGGCTGGGGCAAAAGTCGCCTTTCATTATTGCACTCTCCTGCTCGTTACCCGCGATTTTCATCTGGGAACGAATACAAATGCAGAGTTCTGATTTGTGTGTGTTCTTTGCAGCCCACACTTTTGATTTTGTCTGTCGTTTCTTTTCATTTCTTTGTTTCTTTCTTTGTTTCTTTTTTTTCTTCCCTCCTTTCTTTCGTTCTTTCTCTTTCTATCCTTAGCCCTAGAAACATTATGTAGGAAGATCCACAAAAAGCAACTACACTTTCAGGCAGAAAAAAAAAAGGTGGTGCGATTGTACTGTAGCAATGCGCTCTCCCGAATTTCACACAGAGAATTTATACTTTGATAAAGAGCAAAGGATAATACAATACAATACAATACAATACAATACAATACAATACGTGTTCTGACTGACTGACTGACAGGTTCATTTATTCATAGACTGCACTGTTCCTGAGGTTTTCTGGACGAATGAATGTGATGGATCTGAATGGTCTTCGACGAGGAGTATTTCAGTCAAATCATGTTGGATATTGTCCAACCGATCGTAAAAAAAAGAGGTAATTTGAATAGGGATGAAATTATCAATTAAATGATAGTAAACAATGCGTTTCTTTCCATGATAAATTGATCTTTCGCTCTGTCTCTGTCTGTCTGTCTGTCTGTGTCTGTGTCTGTGTCTGTCTGTCTGTCTGTCACACACACACACACACACACACACACACACACACACACACACACACACACACACACACACACACACACACACACACACACACACACACATTCTGTCTGTCTGTCTGTGTCTCAGTCGCTGTCTCTCTGTCTCTGTCTCTCTCTCTATCTCTCTCTCTCTATCTCACACACATACACACACACACTCTCTCTCTCTCTCTCTCTCTCACTTTCACTCAGTCTCTCTCTCTCTCTCTGTCTGTCTGTCTGTCTGTCTCTGTCTGTGTGTGTGTGTGTGGTTTTTTTTGTGTTTTTTTGTTTTGTTTTGTTTTTTTTCTCTCTCTTTATATGAACACATCGTTAGCAAACACAGCAATGGAACTAGCAGTGATAATTATAGTGGAAGCATAATTGTGACGGTGATGGTGGTACTAACAGTAAAAGTAGCAGCAGCAGCAGCAGCAGCAGCAACAGCAGCAGTAATTGCAATAGCAGCAGAAGATGTCATTGTCGTAGTTTTCGTTGTCTTCGTATCAGTCAGTGTCCTTGTCATCATCGTTGAAATTCCAGTCGTGTCAGTGACGCGAAACAACAGTCATCCTAATCGTCATCCTCATCTCCCTTGTTGATTTTCCATGATCATGATAATCATCGTCGTCAAGTGTATCAACGGATATAACAATAACAGTAGTCAATTTATCTAGTACTGCGCTCCAAAACCTCTCAACGCGTTTCATAATAACACGCCAGTAAGGCACAAAACAGGCACAAGGAATACGCAATGTAGAACCTCCGAAAACGATTTATGGCTGCCTGGCGAGGTAAAAAAAACAAACTTAAGTCATGCGCGTAAAAATGCACACTCGTATGAAGAAGCAGCCCACGAAGAAGGAGGGGAGGAGGAGGAGGAAGCAGAAGAAGAGGAAGAAGAACGAGGAGGAGGAGGAGGAAGAAGAAAAAGAAGAAGGGAGAGGAGGAGGAGGAAGAAGAAGAAGGAGGAGGATTAGGAGGAGGAGGAGGAGAAGAAGAAGAAGGACGAGGAGGAGGAGGAAGAAGAAGAAGAAGGACGAGGAGGAAGACGACAAAGCCGAAGAAGAAGAATGGGGAAGAGGAGGAGGAGGAAGAGAAAGAAGAAGAAAGAGGAGGAGGAGGAATAAGAAGAAGAAGATGAAGAAGAAGGAGAAGATGATGATGATGATGATAATGAAGAAGGAGGAGGAGGAAGAAAAAGAAGAAGAAGAAGAAGGAGGAGGAGGAGGAAAGCTCAGCGAAACAGCATAGCAGCAGAATAGTGGAAGAGTAGTACAGACAAAGAGAGCAAGTAGATAGATAGACAGTCTCTCTTTTTGCTTTGTTTTTTGGGGGGGTTTGTTAGAAGGTTATGTTTCCCAGGGGTGGGCCCCCCACACCCCTCCCCCTCCCTCCCCCTTCCCTGCAAAACCAACAACTCAGCGGCAGGGTGTAGGGGAGGCAAAGGCACTGAAAGACAGCTGTCAGCAACACTTGCCTGCCAGTCGTCTCGCCCCCCCCCCCCTTCCCCCCCCCCCGCCCCCTCCTCCATACCCCCACCCCTTTTCCGCTATCCCCTAAACCCCCCCCCTCGCTCCAAAGCAGTGCTGAAAGGCCGCCACGCGCGTTTACTGCCCTTTGCCACCACTGTGATGAGTGAAGTCCCTTGCGACCCTTATTTTTCTCTACTGTTTCTCTCTCTCTCTCTCTCTCTCTCTCTCTCTCTCTCTCTCTCTCTCTCTCTCTCTCTCTCTGTGCTTCCGGTAGTTCTCACAGGAAACGGAGAAGAAAAAAACAGAGAAAGAATGATAAGAAGAAACGCGAGGCAGAGAGAGAGACAGAGGGGGAGGGGGGGGGGGAGGGTTAATCCGAAAGAGAGAGACATGACGGATGTTCTGTATGTTCATGCCATCTGTTCACAACACTAGTTTTGCGCGCACAGCAGAAGGTTTATTCCTAACATGGTTCCAATTCTAAAGTACACATGTCAGATTACGAGTAATTCAATGAGAACGCACCATCTTCAAAGGAGAAGAAGAAGAAGAAAAAAAGAAAAAAGCCACTGGCATGTACACCTTTAAAGAAAGATAAGTTTCAGTTTCAGTTTCAATAGCTCAAGGAGGCGTCACTGCGTTCGGGCAAATCCATATACGCTACACCACATTTGCCAAAGCAGATGCCTGACCAGCAACGTAACCCAACGCGCTTTGTCAGGCCTTGAGAAAAAATAAAATAAAATAAAATAAAATAAATAAATAGATAGATAAATAATAATATAATTTAAAGATAAATAAATAAATAAATAAATACTACCGCTACTACTACTACTACTACTACTACTAATAATAATAATAATAATAATAATAATAATAATAATTATAATATAATAATAATAATAATAATAATAATAATAATAATAATAATAATAATAATAAATTAATTAATAAATAAATAAAAAAGAAACGTTATAAGACGAGAGAACAAATCGCTGAAGAGAAGACAAACGGGGATGTTGGATCAAGTACCGTGTTCACTACGAAAAGTGTCGACGTCACAAACTGCCCTAGTAGTGTTTCTTGTCTGTAAAATTGTCTCAGTTCACCAAAACTGACAGAGACGGAGAGGAAAACGAAACAGAGAAAAAGTAACCGACGGGGAAAAAAATAAAATAAGCACAGGGCACGACTGAATAACAGTTCTTTGTTCTTGTTGTTTTAACTTCCACGTAGTAGAATGGACGGAATTACGGACATGATCCGTTCAGCAAACGATATTCTTCTTCTTCTTCTTCTTCTTCTTCTTCTTCTTCTTCTGCGTTCACTCGTATGTACACGAGTGGGCTTTTACGTGTATGACCGTTTTTACCCCGCCATGTAGGCAGCCATACTCCGTTTTCGGGGGTAGGCATGCTGGGTATGTTATTGTTTCCATAACCCACCGAACGCTGACATGGATTACAGGATCTTTAACGTGCGTATTTGATCTTCTGCTTGCATATACACACGAAGGGGGTTCAGGCACTAGCAGGTCTGCACATATGTTGA
>NC_134882.1:7461051-7476051 GCF_041734735.1 Babylonia areolata
ACAAATAAAACTGCACGCAGGAAAAAATACAAAAAAAATGGGTGGCGCTCTCAGTGTAGCGACGCGCTCTCCCTGGGAAGAGCAGTCCGAATTTCACACAGAGAAATCTGTTGTGATAAAAAGAAATACAAATACAAAATGTACTGAGCTGAGACCCAGTTACACATTTTGGACAATACGCCACATGATGTGTAAAAAAAAAATACCGTTTACCTTCTTCCCTTGAGAAAAACTCCTCTATTTGCGCTGCCCTGGTGGCAAGTATCTAACATGGTGATAGATGGAATTATAACCAGGCAAAGATTTTATCACTCCCACCCCCCTCCGGCACTTCCACCCTCTCGTCTAAAAAAAGCATTGCGTATTTCTTAAAAGCAGCAGCAGCAGCAGCAGCAGCAGTAGTAGCAGCAGAAGCAGCAACAGTAATTGTAGCATCCTCATCCTTCTCATCTTCACCGGCGCCATCTAAGATTCGGGGGTAGATCTGACAGGGGGTACATTTTTAACCACACGTCCTCTTTCTGGAGGGAGAGAGAGAGAGAGAAAGAGAGAGAGAGAGAGAGAGAGAGAGAGAGAGAGAGAGAGAGAGAGAGAGAGAGAGAGAGAGAGAGAGAGAGCCTGGGATTCTGGAACTGAAGACGAAACCGACAACAAGCATGGCAGGCATGCCTCCCGGTGACACACTCTCTCTCTCTCTCTCTCTCTCTCTCTCTCTCTCTCTCTCTCTCTCTCTCTCTCCCTCTCTCTCTTTCCATCTCTCCCTCTCCCACCCTCTCTCTCTCTCTCTCTCTCTTTCCCCCTCTCTCTCTCTTTCTCTCTCTTTCCCCTCTCCTTCTCTCTCTCTCTCCCTCTCTCTCTTCCCCTCTCCCTCTCTCCCTCTCTCTCTCTATCTATCTTGCCCTCCTAAAGAGTCCCAGTCAAGGCGTGTTCACCATCTCATCAACCCGTGTTCCTGTTCATTATCCTTGGCTGAAAAAGGAACGTGAGGTGTTTAACTTGAAATTGAAACTGTTCTGTTGGGGGGATTCGTCGAGGTCTTCACGCTCTTCCTCCGCAACCGTAAAGCAATACAACAGCTGGTTTGGGTGAAAAATGGGAGAGAGAAAACTGGGAGGAAAAAAAATATGAAAGACGGGCTGGGGGCGAGGGGGTGGGGGAGGCGGTGGGGGTTAGGGCGGGAATGCTATGAAGAATCTTGGGTGAAGTAACACTCTACCTTTCTTTTCTTTTCTTTCTTTCTTTCTTTCTTTCTTTCTTCTTCTTCTTCTTCTTCTTCTTCTTCTTCTCTGTGTGATTTTTTTGTTGTTGTTTTGGGTGTGTGTGTGTGTGTGTGTGTGTGTGTGTGTGTGTGTGTGTGTGTTGTGTATGTGTGTGTGTGTGTGTGTGTGTGTGTGTGTGTGTGTGTGTGTGTGTCAGATTGCTTTTTGTGCTGCTGCTTGTTTCTTTAATGCTACTGGTTCCGTGCGAACATGCTGTTCTCCCACTTTTTCTCATTCTTCTTCTCCTCGTCTCCCTCTTTCCCCCCACTTTTGCTCCTTCTTCTCCTCTTCGTCCTCCTCCTCATTCATTTATTTGTCTTTATTTCATCCTCTTTTCCATCTTCTTATTGTTCAACCTCTCCCATTCCCTTGTTGTTGTTTTTAACCCTACCCCCACCCTCTTCCTTTACCATGTCTCAGACATTTGAAGTCCTTAGAAAGAGAGTCGTATAGCTAAAAACAACTTCCGCATCAGCTCAGGGTTGCTGATGTTGCATGCAGCCTTGCAGTGACTTGTTTGTTCTGACCAGCTGCACATGTCTCACAGACCTACAGGACATGAGTTTCCTCTGCAGTTCTTCTTTTCTTCTTCTTCTCCTTCTCCTCCTTCTTCTGCGTTCACTCTCAGTTCACTCCTATACATGTAGGAGTGGTTCTTCTTCTTCTTCTTAGTGACAGTCCATCGTAGTCCGAAGACGACGCGATATGCGTTCTCAACAGTGAGAGCTCAAGTGGCTCAACAGTCCACGACTTGAGGCACATATGTGCTACAACAACAGTCTGTAGTCGGGAGAGGGGTAGATTTTGCTATGTGACGTCTGTTTCTTGCAGCAGCAAGATATTTCCAGCCGTCCTTTTCAAAGTCAGCCGTCGTCATTTCTGGAAATGATAAAACTCCATTCTTGTCTGTTTGCTGCAGAGCTGAGTTTCAAAATCGCGACAATGGATGCCGCTCCATACGAGGTGGGATAACACAATTCAGAATACCGTGGCGTGAAGAATTTTCTCCTTGTTGGGCTTCAAATCCCAGACAAATCCACAGTACAGTGGCGAAAAACGTCCCGGAACCGGAAAGAGACACAGTCGTCACTGACGGGAAATTGACAAATTAGCACCGACGGTTTGGCATGCGCATGCCTTGATGCAGCATTAGCAGCTAATTTGGGGCAACACGTGCTGACAGCGGTAAGTAGCGAATTACTCTGCTATGCTGCTGGCAAGGCTGGGAGTTTCTTCGGTTACACACAGGCAAACGGCTTTACTGAGAATAACTAGTCCCACGGCAGAACAAACCTTGGCGTTTCTTGTTGTTGTTTTTCTCAACCGCCAAACTGTGTATATCAATCTTTGAGTATCCTCTATGAAATTTTGTCTACTTCTTTGGTATGGTTGTTTGCTTATTTTTGTTTGCTTCTTGTTTGTTTGGGTTTTTGGTTTTGGTTTTTGGTTGTTGTTGTTGTTTTTTGTTGGTTTTTTGTTTGTTTTGTTTTGTTGTTTTTTTGGGGGGTGGGTTTTTTTGTGTTTTTTTGTTGTTGTTTTTTTTTTTTGTTTGTTTGTTTTTTGTTGTTGTTGTTGTTGTTGTTTTTTTTGGGGGGGCGGTTCGCTTTTTCCCACACTTTGTTAGGCGTGGGGCTCTTTAGGGCTAGGAGCTACAAAATTCTATAAGAGAAAAGTCTGGGTTTTTTTTTCTAAATTGCCTTTTTTAACTGTAGAACATTACACCACATACTATGCCACGGAAGATGATACATTTTCATTATTCATGCCATGAAATGACTCAACATTGCTGAGTGGTTATCCATCCAGTTAATCCAGTTAGCTGCTTGACACCCTTAGTCATGATTCGCTTTACCCCCCTTGTTCTGGGGAAAAAAACAAAAATAAACACCCCCTTCCACCACACCATCACCACCACCCTTCTACCCCCGCAAAAAAAAGAGATAAAATCCAACGTCCGAATAATGACTGGAGAGACTACTTCTCCTATGCAGCGATGGCCCATATGCTAGTCTTCTAATCATGCAAATAGGTACTACGCCTTGTACAGAAATTGCCGGTCTGCCATAGACAAATGTCAAAGCTACAGGTTACGGAACAAAATCTCGGTCACTGTGGGTCCAGACATAAAAAAGAAAAAAAAATGAGACCAGAGAGTACATGATTAACAAACATCGGGGCAACCATGTGTTTGTTCTGTATTGTCCGTATATTCTGTTTAGCTTATTCGTGATTAAAGACAGTCTTGAATAAAAGCTAATTTGTGTTTTTCTGTCATTGCTGCTGTGTGCACATGTCGATTAATGATCGGTATAAGGACAAACCATGAGCTTCCGTTTTTTTAAGGAAGTATCTGGGTTTGTTCCAATGTGTACCATATATTTACCTGTGTGCTAGCTGAATCGGTAGCATAAGCAGCGTTGACTTGAAGTAGTGTACCTTGTGTATGGAGAGAGTTACCACTCTTTATCGTTTGTTGTGGGTCCAGACGCTTTCTTTCTGAGGAGCAAAGGAAACTTGTTGCGTAGCTGACACGCCACTTGAAAACGGCTGCTTTGACATGCCGACTCCTGTTGTGGATAGACTGGACATGTATTTGTTTTTCCTGTCCAGAGTAGAACCGTGCCTGAACACGTTGCAGTAAATTGTACGCTGCTGAGAGCTCCTGCACCTTTTAGTGTTTTTTTTTTGTTTTTTCTGGGTTTTTTCTTTTGTTGTTGTTGTCACAACAGAAATTCGGGCTGTTCTCCCCAGGCAGAGAGCGTTGCTACACTGAGAGCGCCACCCATTTATTAGTATTTTTTCTTGCGTGTATTTTTTTTTGTTGTTCCTATCGAAGTAGATTTTTTTCTACAGAATTTTGCCAGGAACAACCCTTTTTGTTGCCGTGGGTTCTTTTACGTGCGCTAAGTGCATGCTGCACTCGGGACCACGGTTTATCGTTCATCCGAATGACTAGCGTCCAGACCACCACTCAATGTCTAGTGGAGGGGGGGGGAGAAATATCGGTGGCTGAGCCGTGACTCGAACCGACGCGCTCAGATTCTCTCGTTTCCTAGGCGGACGCGTTACCTCTAGGCCATCACTTATCACACTATGACACTATGATACCTAGTCCAAAAATATTCCACAAGGGAAAATGTTCGCTGTCTGTGAAAGCATGTATCAGTACATCCACTATTGATCCGTTTGTTTTTGTTTTGTTTTGTTTTGTTTTTTTTGTTTTTTTGTTGTTGTTGTTTTTGTTGTTTGTTTGTTTTGGGTTTTTTTTTTTTCACATTTGATGCATTTCGCAGCTGATATAATTCCTGTACACAATGTTGTTGGCCTCAAGGCCTGACCAAGCGCGTTGGGTTACGCTGCTGGTCAGGCATCTGCTTGGCAGATGTGTAGCGTGTATGGATTTGTCCGAACGCAGTGACGCCTCCTTGAGCTACTGAAACTGAAACTGAAATGTGGTTGTTCACAACGATGTTCTAATAGTTCCAAACATCAGTCGAATTCAGATTGTCTGTCTTTGGTTTTTACCACTCACAGTTTGGTGTCAAGAGATTGATAGGGCCATCCCTCGTCTGTGCTCAGTTCTTGTTGAGCACGTTATGTGACAGCCCTTATCTCCGCGTTCCACCCCTTCACCTTCACATGCACCCACCCATCCCTCTTCCTCGGATATAATGAAATCCTGACAGCTACTGCGTTCAGTTCAATTTATTTCAAAACTGTGTATTGTTCTGTATAGTTGTTCCTGTTCTTTGAACTGTGGGTAATGAAAAATCAGGGTCTGTTGCAAATATGTTGAAGTTATGGCATTGTTTCATTATCATTATTCAAATCCTTTTTTTTTTGTTTTGTTTGATTGTTTGTTTGTTTTTTGTTGTTGTTGTTGTTGTTGGGTTTTTTTGGGGGGGTTGTTTTGTTTTTTTAGTTTTTTTGTGGGTTTTTTTTTTGTTGTTGTTGTTTTTTGTTGTTGTTTTGGTTTTGAATGTTCGTATCAGAAGTGTAAAGGAAAGTTTATGAAAAGATGTTGCTGGTAGCGTTGCTCTTCTTCTCAGTCTTCTTCACGTCGTTGATGTGTGTTGTTTCTGTTGTAACTGACGTCGTCAACATCATAAATAAAGCCGGGGGGGTGGGGGGTGGGGGGGGTGTAGGAGGCAGATTTGACATGAGACAATTTATACCATTCAACACCTTCAACTCCTGTTTTTCTAGCTTTTGGAAGAAGGTACGTAACAAACGCGTGCCTGCTGGGGTTATCTTTCTCTTCCTCTCTCCTGCTCCTCCTGAAGAGTTCCAAGTCCACGCGGTGTTCACTGTCTCATCAACCCGTGTTCCTGTTCATTATTGATAGCTGGATAAGGAACGTGAGGCGTTGAACTTGACATTGAAACTGTATTGCTGGGAATTCATCAAGGGTTTGGCGTTCTTGCACTGTCCTGGACATATAAAGCAATGTAGCAACTGGAATGTGAGAAGGAGCGAAAGAAAAGAAAGAGCAGCAGAAGAAGAAGAAGAAGGGGAGAAGAAGAAGATTGATTGATTGAATCTTTAATGGGTAAAGAATTAGGCGCAGTAAAGGCCTTTTTACAATTCTGCCCATTTAACGATAGAAACATAGAAACAAAGAAATAAAATGAAATAAAATAATTAGAACGACGAATAAGAATAGTAACTGGAATAGTCCATTAAAGGTTGCAAAGCGATGAAAAGAACAATTGGTACATTATCATGTACGTACGTACTTACACACACACACACACACACACACACACACACACACACACACACACACACACACACACACACACACACTTATAAAATAAGCAAACAAAGACATACGTACACGTTTACGCCCACACACTCAAACACACACAGAAGAAGGAGGAGGAGGGGGAGGAGGAGGAGAACAAGAAGGAGGAGGGAGGAGGAGGAGAACAAGAAGGAGGAGGAGGGAGGAGGAGGAGAACAAGAAGAAGGAGGAGGAGGGGGAGGAGGGAGGAGGAGGGGAACAAGAAGGAGGAGGAGGGAGGAGGAGGGGAACAAGAAGAAGGAGGAGGAGGGGGAGAAGGGAGGAGGAGGGGAACAAGAAGGAGGAGGAGGAGGAGGGAGGAGGAGGAGAACAAGAAGAAGAAGGAGGAGGATGAGGAGGGAGGAGGAGGACAACAAGAGGAAGAAGAAGGAAGAGAAGAAGGAGCAGGAACGTCAGCAGCAGAAGAATAAGATAATGGAAAATAAGAGCCAGAAATTTCTTCTTTCATGGTTGAAGGGCGGGCTTGGAATGGAGGGGGTGGGGGTTGTGGGGTGTCGTGTGGCCTGCCCTATGTTCCTCTTTGTCTTCACTAACCATCCACCTGTTTTCTACAAAGCCTTTATCCTATCTTTCTACTCTTTGGCCAGGAAAGATAAGTGCACTATGCAGTCCTCTGAAGATCAAGCGCTGATAACGTAATTATTGTGATGGCACTTACTGTCCATGCTGCAGCGCTGTTAACCAGTTAAACCTTTGCATGTTTTATTAGCTTGTTGATACAAATTTTGTTAATCAGATGATAAAAACGTCCACATCAGTATACCGTTTTTCGTGTTAAATCTGATTAAGCCAAATGTTCTGCCAACTTCGTTACAGCGTAATTGTGTCATGGTGTTAATAAGCCAAGCGGCTGTCAATGTCAGGAATAGTTTGTTGTATATTTTATGACGAACGAACTCAGAGTAGATCTTGGCCTAACTGTATGAGTTGAGGACATTCTTTGACATGTTTACACCCTTGATAATGATGGTCTTCAGGGTCGGCTGCGCTGTAAACAACAATAAACGAACAAACAACAACGGGCTTGCTAACGAACGAGCCCAGCTCAAGTTGAAATTGAATCTGCTTCGGGGATTGAGAGGTTGCCACATCTTTGCCCTGTGGCTTTGTGAAAATCTGACAAAGACAATGTGTTGAGAAATCTGACAATGTTCTTTTGTCGGGGTTGAGAATAACAATGGATCGTTGATTGACACGGAACTGTAATTGTTGAAATGCACTCGTGTCCTTCTCCACCTCCTCAAGTTTCCGATGCTGCCCTTAAGATATAGTTTTTCTTCTTACTTTATGTGTTTCGGAACATTCCGAAGATGCACCATCAGTCTCTGAAAGGGGCATCCATCGACTCTCAGTGCAGTTGCTGGTCCAGATACCGGCTCCAAAGATTTTGCTTCCTTTGATTAGTTTGGACTGGAAAGCTTCATTTCCTGTTTAGTCAGTTGCGCGTTATGTCTGATGTTTTTGTTGCCCGCCGATTCCATTGATTCGATGGTGGTGGTGGTGACGGTCGTGATGGTGGTGGTGGTAGGTGAGTGTGTGTGTGTGTGTGTGTGTGTGTGTGTGTGTGTGTGTGTGTGTGTGTGTGTTTATCTGTCCGTGTCTTTGTAACTGTGCATGGCTGCAGCACCAAAAGCCAATGCAGTCTTGTCACCTTGTTTGAGATTCACAGTTCTTTACAAAAGACAAACCTGTAAAAGAGTTCACATTGCAGTGGAGAAACTATTTTTATAGTACAGCTCTCACGATGCTGTTGGCCTGGCTGAAAACTTGTGTCAGTCTCTGATAGAAGTCGAGCATTGGGTGGACACTGTAAACTCCTCACTTACGAACTGTCCCTCCAAACTCCATTAAATTCCACCTATCATTTTCTGGGGAAAAAAAAAAAGAATACTGTCAAAATTTAAATCCGTAGTTTCTGTTATACGAACCTATTTTTATTAATGTTTTGTCTATTGATAAGATTTTTTAAATTGATTTTTTGTTGTTTTTTGTTTGTTTGTTTGTATTATGAGTGGAACAGTACTTGTCAATGTGTATATTAAGTGATTGAACGAATGAGCCTACTTCTTTGTTTTTGACATCACTCGTTTTGTATTGATTGGATATGTGCAAAGGATGAACGTATGTAATGTTTCAATGCTCCCAGGGGACACACGAAATAAACTCCTTGCCTTGCCTTGCCTTGCCTTGCCCTTATTCTCTGTGGCATGTAGGGCAGTGACGAAGAACCGCCACTCTTGTCTTTCGGGCCAGTCTCTGAATGGTACTCATGGTCTCGCTTTTGAGTCTTCAACTGTTCTGCTCAGGCGTTCTCTTGCGCCTACCTTCTTCTCTTGTCCAATGAAGGGCTGTCCGGATGATGTCAATGGGTTCATCTCGGGATCTGCCACGTAGAAGTTAATGGAAGAACTAAGCTTCCTTCTTTAGAACAAGCAATCTATCATACTGGCATAGGGTATAAACCACGAAACCTCGTCGTGTGATATTACCTTGATCTCTTCGCATGAAGCTTATCTTTTTTTCTTCTTTTTTTTATCAAGACCTGACTAAGCGCGTTGGGTTACGCTGCTGGTCAGGCATCTGCTTGGCAGATGTGGTGTAGCGTATATGGATTTGTCCGAACGCAGTGACGCCTCCTTGAGCTACTGAAATTGAAACAGATCTTCGCACGATGGGTCCGATTCTTCTCTCCTATCTTCACCTGAGGACGGTCTCCATGTTCTCTTGGCGCCCAGTACAAGCCGTGTTCTCTATGTCATCCACATGTGTTTCTGACCATTGTAAACTACTGGCTTTTATCATGCTGGGATACCGTAAAGATATTTCAGTGATAATTTTCGGTGAGATTTTCTGTCACCGGCAGTATTCTTATCGACTACAAATTTTGAATCGTTTCTTGTGCATACTTCTTTAAAAAAAAACAATAATAAAAAAAGCTCTTCGTATATTTCGGTCTTTCGGTCTAAAGTTTCTGATTGGAACAAATCTGGTCCCGATAATCGAGTATTCCAGCATGCACGACAGGGTAAGAACGCCCAAACACAAAAATAGTCCTTCAATGGATACGCTTGTTTGCCTGTAAACAAGTATAAATGAACAACAAGTTGCCTTGCTGTCGAACGTGCCGTGTAAGAGTTGAAATTCAATCTGATTCAGATTTCGCCAAGTTCTCCACGTCCTTGCCCTTTGGCTGTGAGAAATCTGTCAACAACAAACTTTTTTTTTTGTTTGTTTGTGTGTGGTTCGGGTCTGACAGTAAGAAAGGCACGCTGATTGACGCAGAACTGTGAACACACTCTTGTCCTTCTCCAGCTTCTCTACCTTCTGGAACCTCTTTCTTCTCTTCCGAATTTTTTGACGATGTTCTTAACATCCACAGGGCATAGTTTTTACTGGCCCCCTGTTTTTGTGTGGTTGGTTGTTTTTTTTTTTAATGTTTCGGACACTCGTAAGATAACAAGCGACATCTTGGAGATGGTGAATGCGATCTCTGAAAGCGGCATCCGTCGTCATTCATTTCTGTTGCTGGTCCAGATATTGGCTCTGAAGGATGGCTGCAGGCTTTCTTTCTTTGGGTCAGTTGCGCGTAACTTTTGATGTTTTGATAGTCTGGTCATGCTTATTCGTGGAGTAGTTCGTTTGTTTGTTTGTTTGTTTGTTTGTGTGTGTGTGTGTGTGTGTGTGTGTGTGTGTGTGTGTGTGTCTGTGTGTCTGTGAGTGTCTGTGTGTGTATCTGTGTGTCTGTGTGTATGTGTGCGTGTCCCTGTGTGTGTGTGTGTGTGTGTGTGTCTATCTGTCTGTCTGTGTCTGTATGTGTGTACCATGTGTGTCTGTTTGTCTGTGTCTATGTGTATGGGGTGTCTGTGTCTGTGAATTGAGTGAGTGCCCTTGTGTTGGAAGAACATTGTGAATGCGCACGCGTACGTATACACAAGTATTTTTGTATAATTATGTCGTATTTATGCGGACGTCTTGTAAAGTTGACTGTCTGGCCATTCCTGGTGGCTTCGTTCAGGAATATGACGTTTGTTTACACTCGTGTCTGTGTGTGTGGTGGGGGGGGGGAGACGGGGGAAGGGGGGGGGGGAGATAGAGGGAAGTGCGTGGTACGCTGTGTTTGCTTGTGCGCGGGTTCGATGTGTGCATTTGACTGTGCGGGTGCGCTGTCTATGCTTGACTGTGCGTGAGTGTACCTAGGTATGTACGTTTGTATTTATATATGTGTGTATGTATGTATGTATGTGTGTGTGTGTGTGTGTGTGTGTGTGTGTGTGTGTGTGTGTGTGTGTGTGTGTGTGCGTGTGTGTGAAGCGCGCACGCTTGCATATTTAAAGTTTTGCAGCGCGATCCTATACAGTGCTTGCTCTTCCTCTATGTTCGTTCATAACAAGTCCACCCACGAATATTCATGATCACGTATCTTCGCCTGGGCGTTCATCTGTGTGACCATTTTACCCTCACATTCTACCCTTTCATCCTCGTTCCGTTTTTGATTATGAGGTACATTTTCTTGTTTCCGTCACCCATGGAACACTGGCATGACTTAACGGGTCCCCATCGTGCGTATTCTGATCTTATGCATGGCTCCATCGCACAGTGATGGCACTTTTGGACTGAACTACGAGGCATTGTCAACTCGGCTGCCGCGCCCGGCCTACGGACTCGGAAAATTGAACTGTATGTTTTCTGCGGATCTGGATGTCGCCACTGTGGTGGAAGATGCAGACTGACACTGAGGTAGAAGAAGGGTCACAGCAACATAGCTTGTTGATGGTAATGCCACGACGGCACTACTGGCAGAGGAGCGCATTTCTGGACTCAGTGCTAGTCTGCAAATATGTTTAGGATACTTTCTGGATGTTTCGTCGAGTATTCGGCGTGTTGATCTGGTCGTTCCTCAAATCGTTTTGCTTTTGAGTTTAAATTTCTTCTTTTTTTTTTCTTAGTTCTTAAAAAGCGACAAAACAAATTCCTCTAATGTACTGCGTTTCCTAACGTTTAGCTCAATGCACTGGTTGGCAATGTTTCGTATTTAAATTTATGATGGAAGATACCAAAATATACAAGGCAAACGTGGAATCATTGTTAACAGAAAAATGAATGAGGAACTAAAACAGAATGAACAATATTTCAGTTCATTTTTGTCTTGTACTTGTGCCGCTAGCTGGTGTCGTTGCACACAAGTGAGAATACATATATTCCGCATTAAATCCATGTTGTTTGTATCGCTAGAGAGGGGAGCATGGAGAGATAAAGAGTATATGATAGTCAGTCGTGTCCGACTATGAGCATTTCAGAACAGCAGAGGAGACAACTGCTGTCCCAACTATCTGGGCTAGAATTTGATATTAGTGGAGACTGTCTTGTCCATGTTACATCATATCCCCACTCTCTCGGCCAAGAGGGTTTCAGGACAGCCAGCGTTGGGATGGTTCCCAAAGGTCAATCATCCCCCCAAGGCTGAATCACTAAGAGCCAGTGCAATCTTGCCACCTACATTGAGCGTCATAGTCTTTCACAAAAGCCTAAGCTGTAAGTGACTTCCCATCGCAATGGAGAAACCATTGATCATACATCATACAGCTCTCGCTTTGCTGGCAGGGTAATGTGTGTGGTGTGTGTGTGTGTGTGTGTGTGTGTTGGAGCTCATGTACGTTTATATGTATTTGACTGTGCTTTCATATCTCTGAAACTGCATGTTCGGTGCATACCTGTTATGCATGTGTGGGTGTATATGTGAATGTGTGTCTTCATGTTTTACATCTATCTGCTTATTTATCATCATTGTTATCTTCTTTTTTTTCTTTTTTTTACATTATAGTTATTATTTATTTATTTATTTGTGTAAGCTTATATATCATTTATTCACCTTTTTTTTTTCCTCAAGGCCTGACTAAGCGCGTTGGGTTACGCTGCTGGTCAGGCATCTGCTTGGCAGATGTGGTGTAGCGTATATGGATTTGTCCGAACGCAGTGACGCCTCCTTGAGCTACTGAAACTGAAACTGAAACTATTGGCCCAACTGAAAGCGTGTGTCAATCTGTGATATAAAGTGCGCAATGACTCGTAAAGCATGTAAGAAAGATTGGGGATGGAGAAGTAACGACAGACAGAGAGACTGGCAGACAGAATGGAAGAATGAGAAAAAAAGCAGACTGGTGTAGACGGATAGGTACTGACACATATTAGAGATGCACAGATCAGAGTAAGGTAAGACAGGTACAGGTGCTTATGGCAGGTAACGAATCCATCATGGAAGGGAAGAAAAGGCGCCAAGGGATTATCTAAATACACGTAATTTATCACCATAGCATCGGTGTATGAAAGTCATCAAGTGTGGCGAGAACAGCATCATTGCCTTTCTGTTCCTTCTGCCTCACTCATCACCTCCCCCAACCCCCCACGCCCCCCCCCCTTCCTGACCCCCCCCCCCTCCGCCCCCCGCCACCCCCACCCCCCTCCCCCAAAACGCAAAAAAACAGAAAACATCTCTGTATTCCATCACAGCCCAAATCTTCGGTGGACTGAAAGCCATCATCGCCACAATTTGCCGTGGACCATAAGGGATGCAGAATTCTGATACACAACCCCCCACCCCCACCCCCACCCCCCACCCCAATCCACACCCCCACCACGACCCTAACCCAAACTGTGTAAACCATACCTCTGGTTACTTGCGTCACTCAGAAACGTATCTTGCGTGCAGTCAGTGTTCTCGGTTTCTCGGGTAAATGGTGCGGCACATGGAGGTATCGAAAGGAAATCGAGCATGGGCCACACGCAGGGGGTTACATTTTGCACGCGAAAGGCTGTCAGTATAGCGCCCCTTGGAGAGGACTGCTTTAGCTTCTTCAGGAGGGATACACAATAAATTTGAGCGCATGGAAGGGAGAAAAAACAAAAAAAAACAAACGTGAGTGTCTTGGGGTAAATTTTTGGCAGATACCACATGAGATCTGTGTAGTCCACCTGATACTTTGTCTGCTGCTCAGCCGTGGTGACATCAAACGCGAAAACGTGTTCTGTCCCGTGGAGGCTTAAGTTTTATTTTGCAACTGATGTACTCAGCTGAACTTGGTGTCTTTCCTATAGCCCTAGAAGAGCTTTATTTTCTTCTGTTCAAGCATCGCTATTTGACTCACTTGTGTAAACAAAGTGAGTCTATGTTTTAACCCGGTGTTCTGTTGTCTGTGTGTGTGTGTGTGTGTGTGTGTCCTTGTGTCTGTGTGTCTGTGTGTCCGTGGTAAACTTTAACATTGACATTTTCTCTGCAAATTGTCAGTTGACACCAAATTTGGCATAAAAATAGGAAAAATTCAGTTCTTTCTAGTCATCTTGTTTAAAACAACATTGCACCTCTGGGATGGACACACACAAAAATAAATACAAAAGAAGCCTAATTATATGCAAACTGCATTTACTGTTATATTTATATATTTTTTGTATTCTCTAAACTTGGCACTTTGACCTCTTATTCTGACACAACAACTAGAGGAGTCATTATTATCATTTTTTGTTCAAACAGGAACTTCTTTTGCTAAGCATGGAATTTGTATTTATTTTGGAAACGTTTTGGTGCAGATAGTAAAAAAGGGAAATTACTCTGTAATTAATGCTAGGGGACTTAATTTATCACAAGTGAGTCTTGAAGGCCTTGCCTCTCTTGTTTTTCCTTTTCATAGAACCTTTCTTCGCCATGAAAAAAACACACTAAATAATGGGGAAAGGGACGGAGGAAGAACAGATTGGCCTCCAAAAATCAATATACATTTCATTTACCATCACAGTGTCATGAAAACCTTAATTTTGTTTAATACAAATCCAAGTACATTGTGATTAGTTGATTTAGCTGGCGTATACAGTGACGAGCAGAACAAGAAGGAGAAAAAGATGTAGGAGGAGCAGGAGAAGAAGGAGAATGTGACGATGATCATGATGACATACTGATGAAGATAGCACCCTTAACAGATGATTGTGATATAGGAAAATACTATGTAACAAAAGGATCAAGAGCTGAGTGAGAGCTGAATTAAGATAAAGAGGCTCAAACGTTCAGAAAAAAATAAATAAATAAAAGATTGTAGGCGAGCCTCAGTGACACAAAAGCAAGAACCATAAAATAATACATGGCAAAAGGCGAAAGGGTATGATTGAAGCACAAGACAAACATTGCCAGTGGCAACCAGAAATTGATGTCCATATTTAAAACGTCTTGAAAATAACAACCCATAACAACAGCAATAGCCAAATGGTTAAAGCATTGGACTTTCAATCTGAGCGTTCCAGGTTCGAATCTCGGTGCACCTGGTGGGTAAAGGGTGGAGATTTTTCCGATCTCCCAGGTCAACATATGTGCAGACCTGCTAGCGCCTGAACCCCCTTCGTGTATATGCGCACGCAGAAGATTAAATACGCACGTTAAAGATCCTGTAATCCATGTCAGCGTTCAGTGGGTTATGAAAACAAGAATATACCCAGGATGCATCCCCCCCGAAAACGGAGTATGGCTGCCTACATGACGGGGAATTAAAACAAAAACGGTCATACACGTAAAACGTTACATGTCTGTCTGAGTGTGTATGTGTGTGCGCCTAAAATGTGATTGAATGACACAGGAAACGAATGATGAGCGCCCAGTGGCAGCCGTCAGTCGGCTCTACCCATGTAGCAGCCTGTGGTACAAATCACCCACTGTATGTAAAGCGCTTAGAGTTTGGTGTCTGACCGAGGATAGGCGCAATATAAGTATCCACATCAATCAATCAATCAATATAAAGAAATATTAAAGTGCACAACAATGATGTAGGCTCAATTTTTTTTCACACTTGAAATGCAGGTGCATGTGTATATGTTCATACACATGTATGGAAACCTATATCTGAATTTATATATATATATATATATATATATATATATATATATATATATATATATATA